>NW_028185816.1:7914219-8044611 GCF_003343005.1 Rhea americana
GGTATTTGGTATTTTTGATTTGCACAATCATAATATCATAAAACTACCAGAYTGCTTTGTTAAGAGTAGAATTTCTAACAACATTTTGCCTGAAAATTCCAAGACACCTAGATCATGTGCATATGTTTTAAGGTAGAAATGTATGAAAYGTAGAGAGATTTGCCTTTGGATATTTATTTTTATTTATACAGTGTCTCTGGTACTTCGCAATTAAAAGTAAATGAGACGTTAAAACCTATGGGGGTATGAAAGAATAATTAGGCATCAGAATATAAGGAAATCAACTGGAGCAGCAAGCATCCTACAGAAATAAAAAACAACAACAAAACAAAACAAAACTAATGTTTCCAGACAATCAAGCTTTTTCCTTATTTGTACAACATGAATTGGACAAATAGTTCCTGGGAAAAATCTTTGAGATGCTACTGCACGCAATATGGCTTAAGCTAGCAAAGACTGACCTTTCAAAATAAAAATCACTTTCTAAAATATTTGATATCTGTAGATGCTATTTATTTGTCTTGTTGTTGTTCAGTGCTAGGACAGCAGCTGTAACAAATACTGTTTCTTGCACCCTTAGTCCCAAACAAAACAGGAATGTAAAAAACCTTTCAAACGAATACATGCTACTCTTAGCAAAGGCCTAGCCATACCTATGTACAAAGGCAGTAATTCTTATGGCAGCATCTTTAACACTCAAGAGACTTAAAAGAATTATGGTCGGGTTTGGAAAGACTGTAACATTTTCTTTGAACGCTGTGYATGATACAGAGAGAAATGTCCTCGGAATACACAGCCAGTCGCAGTCTGGGATCCTAAACAGAAGTGTTTTGAACTTTGTCAAGTGACAATGTGCACATGCATCCAAAGGATAGAATATAAAATAYATTTGAATAAAATACATAAATAGGACATAATATATCTGGCTTACGCATTTAGTAAGGTGAATTCCACTAGTTTATAAACCGGCTATTACATGAAACTATGTTMAATACGTAAAACTGATAACTGAAAGCTGGAAAAGGACTTACGAAAAACTAATATAAAAATCTCTATAGTTGATCTCCAAAACATGCAAAGACTTTGGTTGTGTTTAACACTATACTAAATATTTAACAAAAACCGCTAGAGTTTAGATTTTTTTTTTTTTTGCTGTGTTATATGTAAGTAAGCAAACAACTTCCCCCTGACCCTAAGCTCAGTTTTTAATACTAAAAATACAGCAGGGGATACAATAAAATGACAATTACAATTTTGGTGCTATTATACAAAGGCTATGACTCATTCATTAAAATATCTAAATTAGCAAGCCTACTGCTAACTAAAATGGAAGATGTTAATATAGCCAAAGACTTAACACCTTGCGTTATACATTACTAACAAATCTTTGTGCAGAGTGATGCATAAATGTTTCGTACTAAGCAAATAAGCTTTGTAAAAGGTAGCACGAGCTGAAACACACTGTAATAAATCAAATCACATGCAATGCATATTCAAGATACATTCGATTACGTATGCTATTGTAAGCAGAAAAGARTAAGCATATATTCTGAGTTAAATTCAATAAAAATCGTGCTTTTGGCCATCAAATGGGATTGGTAATTTAGCTTTTATATGGAAATTCCTTTTTTCCTTTCATCTTAAATTTTGAAGTAATCAATCTCTACTGTCACTTTCCCTTTTGAAAATATATCACGATGTATCAGATGACCAGTAAGTCAGTGGAGAACCTTACATGTCCTTAGAGATTAATAGCTCAGATATAGGCCCTTTATTAATTTTTTAAATAGGTCTCTGAGCACTGTACATCTAACTGGTGGGTGGGAAAACTATTGTCTCTAAGTGGGCTGGAAGGTCAAAAAGCCAACTAACACGAAGCAAAAGCCTTTAAGAAAGTCCTTCTCCTTAGAAAGGAAGAAGTTGTGTACCGCTAGAGGATTCCCGCTCAAAACAGATAGTGGAAATAAATTAGATAAATAAATCTGCAACAGCCATTTTCAGCACAGCAGCTTTAATGGCTCCCAGCTGTCTCTACTCCAAGCTCAGTACAAGCTCGGTGAACGTTTTTAATTAGGAGTAACAGAATATATATGTATTTAGCAAGACAGGACCAGGAAGATCTGATTCCAGGTGTGATACAGCTTTCTTGTTTATTCTCAAGCACGCTACCCAGCAGCTAGTTTCAATTTTGTAGCTGGGGTGTTTACCTCTATATAAGCATAGTTATGAAAATGCTGGGAGTTTTTATTTTGATACAGCGTTCCCGAACCGCATTTCACGTCAGAGTTAAACAAAGAGCTGAGGTGGCGCGAACCTGGTCGCTGATCTCTCCTGCAAAGGCTGAGAAACTCCCAAGCGCTTGTTTCCAGCCCCCTCTCCCCTCCCGCCGGGGCGGCTCGCCTCGAGGCGGGCGGCGACGAGCAGGCGAGGGATCGCTCYGCCTGCAGCCTACTTAACGCGTGCACACGCAAACCCAGAGGGACGGTCTTCACCCACCAAAACCAGCTAAGTACCAAGCAACACAAGGGCAGGGGTTGAAACGATCCTTTCGTTCATTCATTTATATCCTCGACGGACACGGCCACACAGGCTGCTGCATGTGATGGCTTTAGATTTCACGTTTGGCTTTTACAGTTCTAAGTTTTTCCTTCCCTCCTCCTTTTCAAAGAAAAGGGGTTAAAAATTCGGAGAAGCCTTGCCTGTGTGTACGCTCTAGTTCATCTTCTATTGCCCRTGTGCAAGAAGAAATACAAGCCTCTATTAAAAACTAACGAAACAGCAGCACAAAGCAGACTTGAATCGGCAGCTTATTTACTGCTCAGCTGCACTTTCACTAGGACTTCCTTCGTTATTCTCCGAATTTTAGTTTAACTTTGCACCTATTTCTTTCATTTCACAGAATCTACGGCAGCGGAGCTGTGTCAGCAGAGCCCCCTTAGCAAGGGGGTGGCAAATGCGGGCAAGGGGAGCTTTCCTGCCAGCATCAGGGCGCCGTCTCCACGTGCAAACAGCGCAGCCGGGCTAAGCCAACAAAAGCTCCTTCATGTCGGCGAAGGTGCAGCCACACCACGGCTTTTACCATCGGGCTTTCATCAACCTCAGCCAAGGGACACAATCTTCCACTTCAAGGATACCCGTCACTAAGTAGTAAGACTTTAACATCAATTTAATGAAGTAGCAAGGGCTTTACAAATGTAAATGCATGGAAGCATGGAATCTGGTGTTCCACCATGACCAAGCCAAACCTCAACTGCATATGAACTCTTTTTTTTTTTTCAAAAAACAAGGTTTTAGCTATTTTTTTTAAACTACTACACTAGCCACTGTACCAAGTCAAAAATGTAATCATACACAGACTGCTTCTGTTATCTGGAAATATCTGGGATGATCTAATCTATTAATACAACTGTGTTCCATGCATTTTTTCTTACCTCTCCATTTCCCGTAAATTGAAAATTCCAGCACAAGATAATTGCAAGAAGTTTAAAATACTATTAAATTCCTCATGAAAAGCTCATGAAAAAAAATGCAGAGCGATATTAAATGCCATCCACAGGATGTAAGTAAAAGACTGTGAAGCATCTTCCTATGAAAAACTGTTCTGGAAATAGCAATTTAAAAAGTTTTTGCAGCTTTCTTATACTGTATTGGCTCCTCACTGAGATCAGGAGGCTAAATGTATTTGGACTCATGGATTCAATTCAAGAGAAAAAAAATCTGCTCCTATGAAATGATTTAAATGAGTCTAGTAATAGGAGCAAAAGAATGCTTTTAACTTCAAAACCAAGGATATAAGGAGTAAAGAAAAGCCTCCAAAACATCCAGCTCTCAAGGCACAAAACTTTTTCAGAAATGTGGCAAACCTTTTTAGACGTGACTTGTAGCTCGTATTGGCTCCACGCCTGCCTGCTTTCTACCTATAAGCTACAACAAAACCCGTAACATTGTTTTCAGCCCAGTAGCTCTTCTCCAAGGAAAGCAAAACTTTATTTTCCTTCACATGCTGATGAAAGAAACTCAACACAGAGACCTCAATTTCTTCCATCCCCTCCTTTTCACCCCGAATCAGCCATTCAGCTCCAGGACCCAGACGCATACGGTTTTCTCCACCTACTTGGAAAAGTGTTAGAAAAGGAAAGCTCACAGGACACAGACCAAATCTGCTCCCAGAACATTTTAACCAAACAGAAAAAGCCCCAGCAAAATTCAAGCCTGCCTTCGGCTACTCAAAGTAGGAGGTGCTGAACTCAGGTTCTATAACAGAAACCACAGAAAAACATGCACCTCCAAAGCCAAAATTAAAACAAAACCCCACAAGGCACTACAGAGATTAGAAGGACAAAAGAAGAAAACACCAAATACAAACTAATATCCTGATATTCGCCGTTGCTGGTATGTAAGGTGAGGAGTGAAATCAAAAGCTGCCAGCTGGGTGGCATCTTTATAACAAAGATTATATTGAATTATATTTTGCATATATTAAATCTATATTATCTATACACACACACACACACACACACACACTCCCTCTCTGAATATTTTGTAGTCTCTCCTGATCAGTTTATTACTGATTTATGTTAAATTTTTGTTTCCTTAAATAGAAAGGCTGGTCTTCCTATCTATATAGAGAGACTATTCTGAAGTAAGAATAAAATAAAATCTCCCCAAGCCAAAATCACGTGATAGCCTTTACAGTATACTCTAGACCAGCACAGAATATATTACAAGAAATACAAATCCAGATAGCCTGATAAGATACCTTTAATTCAGAAAATAAAAGCAGATACCAAAATGATCTAGCAATGCAGATGGAGTAAGAGCAGTGCCTAATTGTAGTGCTTTATTTTGGATCTTGCTTGTTTGCTTTTATTTGCTGTTAACTTCAGCTTTATGATGGGCATCTGTGCACTAAGTTACTATTAATTTCTTCATTTAAGAATTTTATGTTACTATTATTATTATGTTAATATTAATAAAATAAAATATTATGTTAACTACAAACAGATATTTCATCTGCTGTACAGACATTTACTTAGCTAGTATTTAGAAAACGTTAAAAGCAGGAGGAACGGAAGAAAAATCTTTGCTGAAATTTGTGCAGTCTGCTTCCACTCAGCATCTTCCTACTCCTGCAAACTGTTAATAATCATCTGAAGTGTCTTCCCTCTTTGGAAAGATGCACATTCAAATCTCCAGCAACATTTAATATGCAAGTTCATAGGATTAGTTCTTTGCATGCCTAGATAGTTAATACTACCTATTTTAGTCAGGTATCTACATCTTCTCACATTTAACTTCTCTGAAACTTTGGTATAAATTGCTGGTAAGAATTTCTTAAAAACCAACCCAACTAGTTCTTCCAAAACACATGGAACTCTTTAGTATCCATATAGTTAGCTTAAGAATGCAATTAAGGCGACATCATTAAACATCATGATCTCTTAAAACTGTAAAAAATTAGGCATTCAACAGCATTTCAGTTTAGAATAGCCCCAGTCATTGGCAAAACTAGAGAGCAGGAAAACGTAATAATCACCCTTTTTAACTATAAAACAGTAATGAGTACAAACTGCCTTCAATATCAGAATGCTTAAAAGTCAATTATAGCATATAAGTGCTAATAGAAATAAATGAAGAAGACAGTTAAGTAGACACAGATAAGTTTTATTCCTAAAACTTTATTAGCTTCTACCAGCTGTCTCAAAAACATGTACATTCTCCCTTGATAACTGAACATCCCAAAAGTAGGGATGCYGTCACACCACAAAATCAAAAACCGAAAAGGCCTTCCTACAATGCTGCTATGCTGGAAGAATATAAACCCTGCTACTTCCACAGTTATCAAATCTGCTACTTCGTCYGACATGTCTGATATCTGATACTTCGTCTTTGTACGCGTGTGCGTGTGTGCGCGCGCGCGTGCACGCGTGCATACAACCTCCACGCTTTGTAGCAACATCTCTGGGTAACAGCTCATAGAAGACATGTATTTAGAAGTTTGGGAGAAGAAAATTCAGTTCTTTTCATCCCTAGATAGTTAATACTGCCTATTTCCCACCAGGCAGCAAAATAAACACAAGAATTATAATACTAGTCTAAGGTCATAAATGGAATTACGAGCTAAATAGGCCAGCAAAAACAAATGAGTTCCTCCCATTTTACAGCACTTGACATACAAGATTTAGCATTATATGCTATAATATACTATATAAAAAACCTAGAAAATATTCAATTTTTTATGAAAATAAAAGCTCTTTTTCATAGGGGTTTTAAAGATGACATATTTTGAAGGTCAGTTACTCTTTAAATACCAACACAATGTCAAAATTGGGTCTAATAACTACAAAAATCACAAGTTACAACTGTTTTACATTTGTGATTTCTAAGGGTGACACATTTCATCTCTACTTTATCAGTTTCCCAGTAGATTAGCATAAGGTCAGTGACTATTCTCAGTAAAAGAACCTAATTCACTGCAAATGTGGGAAGTTATTCTTTATGTTACATATTCTTTTCAGATACAAAAAGTCACATTAAATGCCAAAGTTAAATAATGTGTTTTTAGTCAAGGATAAGTCATTAAAAAGAAGTCAAGATCTTCAGAAGATACCAACTCAAGGCATAGACAGCAGCTCACAGTAGTATTTATGGAAACAAGTTACAAATGAGATTTCCCTAACCACCTATTTAATTATGTTCTTAATAGTTGTTTGCAGTAACGGGTAGCCTTTATATTCTTTTGAGTATAACAACTTTCTTTTCATATGCGTATGCATTGTAGATTCATAATCACAAAGATGTTACAGTCAGAGCTGATAAATTATGAGCAGACCAGGAACGATGCAAGGAAGAATAAAGTGCTAGTTTTGTACATTTTTGTATGGAAAGGCAATTAAGGTCACATAAAATGCTGAAAGCCTCTGTTTAGGTTTGAGTTAATGTCATAACTGATGAACTCAATATTGTGGAAAGCCTGTGCCATCTCACTGAAATTGACCTAAAAAGCTTAATTTAACAATAACAGATCTAACCAGCTGTCATGTTACATAAATTAAGAGTAAGCAAAAGCATCTGCAAAAATAACAAAGTATCCCAATTTGTGGTTAGAAAAATGAAAGCATCAGGAAAACTGAAGGGAAGTCTATGCCTCTCTAGGGGCTATGGTCTACCTATCCTATCTGAGCTAAAAATGAGTTAGCAAAATTTGTAGGAAGTGCCCTACAGAGCCAAACCAAAAGTCTCTCTCACTTAGCCCTCTAATGTTTTGAACAGTATCCAGCAAGTAACTCGCATAATAACTTAGGTAAAAGAATTCAAGAAGCAAGTCTGTAGCTCTTCCCTCCTATGCTCTCCCAGGCTTCTCAGGCTGGAAAGGCTTAGCGATATCCTCAAGTTGCATTTAAACTAGAGCACTTAGTATGCACCAATGGACCCGTCCTTCAGCAATCAGTCCGATCTCCTCCAAGCTGGTTTGTACACCCAGCTTCTACAGTGACCCAAGGCCCTGTGCGATGTGGGTAAGTAGATTTTTTTGTTTGTTTTAAATCGGTAGCGTGCAGAACATTAGCTTTGGACTACAGAAATAAGGACCTGACCATTCTGCTTCTAGATCCCAGAGGCACTATACCTTTGCAGAGCTGCCCTGCCACTCGCTCCCTTAAACCCGCATTATTGCTAACATGACTCCAAACTGTGCTACTTGGACATGATGCCCCTAGTGATTTGCTTTGTTTCYTTTTTTCCTGGACAGTCCTTTGTCCAAGGCTGCGAAGTCTCTTGATTCCCAATCTTTTATTTAAGCCATTTGAGAAAACACAGGGCTTAAAATTCACCAAGAATCAAAGCTTTTGTAATATCAAAACCAGAATGACAGTTGAGGCCCAGTTTGTGAACCTGAACTGAACCTGAAAAACTTACTTTCCTTCGTTATTATGAGTCAGATGCATGAGACTTCTAAGTGCAGTTGTCAGCATGAGCATCTCTACCTATTCTTTAAGTGTTCTTAAGCCACGTACAGATAGAGAGACTAAAAATTCTGCCAAGCAAGAGCAAAAGGAGTAGTAAAAAGGGAACTAAGCAATTGTACGCTATTTGTCCCTTTTCTCCTCCTTTGGAGGGCAATGATACAATGTTGGTGTCCTGCCAAAGGCACACGTGATTAAAAACATTACACCTTTAGCAGTTCTGCTGCATAGTGTGCAATGTAAGCACAAAAGTCCCTCTGGAATTCTAGCTCGCTCCTTTGCAAAAATATGTTATTCTTCTCTACTGTCATTTGAAGTACTATAAAAATGCGAAGATCTGAAAACTACTGAGGACTGTAAAACATTATTCAAATAGTATAATTTGAAAAAAAAAGACAAAATGAGTTAAGAAAGAACTCTTGCAATTAGTCAGCAGCACACTGTCTGTATTCTATGCAGGGAGAGTTTTTTGTTTTTAACTCTAAGGAAGCATAGGCTTGATGTGAAAATTTTTAGAACCTTCCTGGGCCATGGTTCAGGTGTGATATACCTATGTTTTAGGACTACAGAAGTAGCCACTCCTATGGATGGCACTAATGCTGTCTGAAGTCATCTTTCCATTAGTGCCGTGGAACACCTTAGCCCCATCTGTCTGCTGAAACAGCTAGCCAGTATTTAAGGCCTTGGAAGAATATTTGTGTTAAGATATCAGTTATACATGTCAGCTATATTTGGAATAATTATTTGCTATGATCTTGCTTATTTACAAAAATAATGAGTTGAGCTGCATTTCCTGGGAACACAGTAGAAACAAACAGCAGGTAGTTTCCTTATTCAGAAGTCCCTGACTGTGCCACAGGCTGCAAAATGATATTTGAGTCTACATAACCAGAAGAAAATCCAAACAGAACCCAACACTAGACTGTCTCAAGATAGTCTGGCCCTGCTGACCTCCTTCCCCTCCTTCTCACCACTTTCTGTCCCTACGGCAGTGTGGCAGCCATGCATTCACTGCTCTGTCTTCAGAGTTGAGCTACGAGCCTGGTGGACCCCCTTCCCACACACACTTATCTGGCTTTATTACTTCATATATCTTTTTTTTTCTTTTAAAAAATGCTTGAGCAGCTCCCTGCTGAACTGTGGGGTGTGAGGACCTCGCACAACAGCTATGTCCCCTTGTTGGGCCTGTCTTCTTAGGCAGTCTGTTACCTTGACTGTCTGGAGGCATCTTTACTGAGTGAAGAGGCTGCATTGCATGTTCCACTGAGGGAAAAACAACAACAACAAAAAATGCATAAGAACCATCCAAAATAAGTTGCATTTGAGAAGGGCAGCAAACTGYGGATGACATACTGGGGCAGTGATCAATGGGAAAGAGCACAGGAATGTCGGGAGCTACGGGGTTGGGACAGGACTGGGGAAGAGCCACCAGGGAAATGCTGCAACCTCAYAGAAGCTCACAGGCAAGAAGAGGGGCTCCAGATCTCTCCTGACACTTGGAGCTCTACTGCGGGAAGAACACGGCTGAGACGTAAGTACACTGTTTATCCTTTTTCTCTCCTGCCTTGCTTTAACAGAGCAGAGTAGTAGCTCCATGTACGGACGAGAAAGAATGGCCTGCCACACTTCAGGTTTTCTGCCCCATATCCCCAGAGAGGTTAGCCAGTGGAGTCTCCTGAACATTTTTAGCCATTTTTCCTCTCAGTACTCCCAGAAAAATCCACCACACATGTATTTGAGGAATACATACCCAGGTAAAATGAGACACCTCAGAATGACATCCACTTTGCAGCACACTGAATAAGGAGCTACTCTGGATAAGAGGAAAGGCTCAAGACAGGAGTATGGCACTTCTGCAAGCAGAGCTACTTTTCTCCACTTACAGGGGTTTAGGCTTGAGCAATCTGAAAGTAGGAGCCTTAAATCTTCCCTCAGAAACAAGCAAGAAATTTCTCTTCAAGATAAGCAAGATTTTCCCTTTAATCCAGTTCAGAATATGTCTTAGTCACTTTCTGAAGAGCCTTCTTTGCTCCATACCTCCATCTCAGCGAATCTTAATGCAAAACGCATTATAAAGGAGCAGGAAGGGGACCACAGGCATCTCCCATCCAAACCACAGACCTACTGGAAAAGACTGTGGTCTGTTTTGGAAGGAAAAAATAATGGCACAATTCTGTGCTCTAGGTCCTCACATAAAATCAAATTCCTGAGGCAAGGAAAGCAGAAGAATACCATTTCGTTGAACCTGATGAAGGTTAGGAATGGATTACGTCCCTTACTTCACAGCCTTCCAGGCCTGGCAATCATGTGCACTCCCWGAAGCATAGGACTGTTTGGAAGTGAAATCTGAGCCCTGGGAAATTCCAAATATTCACAGATTAGGTGGCAACTGAGTGGGGTTTGAAGCATCTAATTATGGGCATTAGCAGCTAAYGCAAGTATCAGGGAGGATACTTCAGATCTACCTCTATGCCTAGGGTTGTGGTTCGACGGTCAYTAACACTGATATGTGCATTAAAAGCAATACATCTTGATCACGATTAATRAGGATACATGACTGTGCTTCTGGCAGCTCACCTAGCAGGTGCGATCTCAAGATTTTGTCAGCTTTATTCCTCTCTCTGAACTTTGTGCCAGCTGACAGAGACCAGACAACACCTGATCCAGCATAAAACCTGCCAGTACAATGTTAGTTCATCAAAAAAAATTTCTAACAAATTTGAGCCACAGAAGCAAGTTTGTGCTGGATCAATACTTTCTGTCATCTAGCTGTGGCAGTTCTGAGTTGGCACGATGGACTCTGACAGTAGGTTATTAGCTCACCTTTTGGGGATTAAAAAAGAAGGAAAAAAGTTTATTCAAAGCCTTACATCTGTTGGCAGAAGAGTTTTGATGGGTCTTTTGAAAGGGCACAYCTGCCCTAAAAACAGATAAATTTAGGAATTATAGGCTAACTCATATAGAGATAAACTATACAAAATATTTTCTGTTATCTGAAAAAAATCAGTAAGTGTGAGAAAGCTAGAAGTTGCACTGTGTCTTTAAACATGGAAACTTAAGCCAACATAATCAGAAACTAAAAATTACAGGTGCATTAAACTATACTCAGCAAACACATATATTTGSGAAAAAGCAAAACATGTAGACTTTGAAATAATTACAGTTCAGGACGGCTATACGTTTCAATCACAGATTGAAAATAATATCTAACAGTATTCCTAATTACTACCTTTTACTTAAAAGTCAGAAGGCCATTGCCTGTGACTTCTAACTGCTTCATTTGATTTTCCCAAAATCTCTGCTTAAAGTTTTTTTTTCACGTGCATTTTGAAGCCTAACAAAAATTATATGGTATTTGCGAGGAAAAAAAAAAAAACAATCAAAATTTTGCTTAACTCAACTTTTTCCCTTCATCTCATTAATAACTTATACATAATGCGATAACCACATGGAGTTCTTTTGACTAAAATAGACAGTCTTATGGTAGAAACTTCAGTATATTTAAGAATATGGTAATTTGATCAGATTACTAGAACCAAAAGACAGTCCAACCTCATCCTGATAGCATCTGTCTGAATTTATTCCTACACTATTATGATAGATATTAATTGTATAGGCACGAGAAGTATAAGTACAAGAAGTATGGATGAGATTTTGTATTATACTAAAAGGCTATTATAAATAACGCATATCACCATGCAAAGAGTGTATCTTACATCAGGCATATCTCAAACACTTATTTCTACACAGCATTTGATACACAGTTGTTCCAGCAACTATTTTGCACTACGAGAAGTTCAAGTTATGAAATATCTGTCTTAAAAGATATGGTGTCTTCATTTTCAAAGCATGCAATACGACTGACACAGGCTTCATGAGCGAGTTTTAGAGAAGATCTTGGGCAAGGTCTTGGGTGCCCTCAGAAGACCTGTCTACAGTCTTTTGGAGGGGGTAAGCGTGGGAAAGAAGACAGCATTATTACTACCATGTTTAAACAGTGCTGAATCAAAACATAAAAAGAAAAGTATAAAATTCAGACACGTTATCAGTGTGGAAGGGAAATTTTCTTAAAACTAACTAAAATACTGGATGGGGATACTTATTGGATGCAAGTAACACACAGCACACACGAAACAAGGAATAAATCCAAAGCTGACCATTAAGTGTGGACTTCAGTCTAGAGGTATCATAAGAAAATACAGGACTTTGGACGGATTTCTTTAACTGTGTTAGACTATCATCAACCTATTTCAAATGCCTTAGAGTAGTTTGTCTTTAACTTAAGGCTACCGTCATATTTGGGTCACTGYAATCCTCTTCTAAAATCTTTGATGGCTATGGGCATCTAGTAACTTTATTTTTAGCAGTTTCCACTTCACTTGCTGTTGACAGAGAAGTTAAAAATATCTAGATGTATTTTGATACAATAAAGTTCTCAAAATATTTAAACATTAAACTTCTGTGAACTTCGCATCTTCAGATACATATATACAAAAATGTAGCTTCGATTAGGTAACTTCTGTTTTATAATCTTACAAGAATAGGAGTTGTAATCAAGGTAAAATACAGGCTAAAATTCAGAAAGCCGTTACTACAATGTGTGCCTTAAATACTAGTTGTATGTGTTGTTTATCTAAAAAATTGTTTTTGAACTATGAAGTCCTACTGATGACTACATACAGGAATAGTGGTGTGACCCCTTCCTGCCAAACCATAACATTGTCACAAGATCAAAAAAACAAACAAACCCGAGAGCTCTGTAACAGTAATAYTGACAACTTTTCTAGGCTAAATATAGTATCTTATTTTTTTCCTTTCCACCATTTCTTTAAATAGAAAACCATACAAGGAAAGCCTTACAGTAAGTCCTAGATGTATTTTATTTTTTTTTTACTGAAAAAACATAAGTAGAGTAAGCACACACATGTATGTAAACTTCAGATGAGTTACCTACATCACTCACATCTGTGCAGTGAAGAGGCTTAGCTGACATAATGGGACAACTTCGGTTTTCAAATATTTAATTTTATATTGAAGCAGAACCTCTACCTGAAAGTTTAGTATATAGGACTGGAAAAGATAGAAACCAGAATAATCAAACCAAAGAAATCAGACTAATCAAACCAAATGCCACAATACAAATATGTCTAGATTATTTTTGGTCACTGTTACTTATGAAAATGAAAAACAAACAAAAAAAAAAACTATGCACACATTACCATCAATAATTTCACTAAAAATTGGAAGAAAAAAAAACTTTCAGATAAAAAACACTTGAAAATAGAACAGATCGACGTGGCACAATAGACAAATACTAACCTCTATTTCAAAGTTCGGAAACATTTTTAAGCATTCACACGTTTTGAAGAATATTCAGTATGTTGCCTTCACTTACCGAAACATGTAACACAAGTAACAAATTACACAAAAACAGCTATTTCAATTTTATTACTGTCCATACTGATTACACTGACAGAGTAGAAAACTGTGGAATAATTTTTCTGGTCTATTTCTGTGACAACTACACTTTAATCCATACAGTGTGGATTTCAAAGTAAGGATGAAATACCACAGTGATTCATACTTTAATATAGCCTATTCTCTTCCCCATGAACAAATCTATTAGATTACCAGCTATTTTATTTACTTCCAGTGATTGTTTGCCAGTTAGTAATGGATTTCATACACTTACACTTGCTAGTTTGCCAGAGATGATGATGATAGTTTCTGGAATAGTTAAACTATTGGTCAAAGTAAAGAGAATAGAGATACCTCTGCAAACCATTTTCCTCCTTGGGGGCCAAAGCCYCTTCAGGCTATGACTAGGGAATAAGGGATGGCTATGCTACTTAACACTTTTTCCATACAATATACTCCTGAGCAGCAGCATGAAATTTAACACTGAAAGAGTTACCACCTGGTGGGCTTTTATCAATGCAAGAAAATAAACACGTTATTTGGCCTTAAAAATCCATCTRAAATGTGATTTTAGCAGTTACTTATAATAACAGTACTCTTATCATCTGCAGAAGTCAACAGATCTCTTGCTATTATCCTTAAYGATTTAGGATACTGCTTATAAAAGTAAGTTTGCTCATTTTTATATGCATTTTTTCAATCAGGACACAAAACCATTACTTTAAATRCAGCCAATTAGAAACAGCATATTCATAGGTAACCTGGCGTTAGTATTAACAGTTCTTCCTGTATTTTGCATTTTTAACTGAATGCAAAGCAGATATTCTTTCAATAAAACATGTCTAACTATTACGGTCTTTATAAAACAAAATGGGAGAACTTAGCTGATAACAAGAAAATAGATTTGATATTTATCTATTTTATAAAAAAAATACATTGAAATAATTTAGGTGTCTGATCTTCTCAGATAAGCCTATCTTTTAAGACACTATAATGTTTTTGAAGAGTGAAATTTAATTTCATAAATGATAAAAAGAGGAGATATCAAAATTGGAATGGGAARAAACAGAGCAAAAATCCTAGCTCTGAAGAGCAGAGAAACTTACGTGAATGAATAGATAATCAGCTAATGGAGCAGCAAAAGAATCTAGATTTGAGTCCATCAGGCACCACTAAAATTACATAGAGCTTTTATAYACAGAAGCTTGTACATAAAAACTAATGTTTCCTATGAAATTGAATGCTGAGAACCTGCAACTGAATAGTAATTGAGGGAAAATAATCAGTACTTTCAGTTTAAGAGATCATTAAAGCTATGTAAAACACACACAGGAAGAAAGAAGGACAAACCCAGGATCACCAGCAAGGTTTAGGAGCTGGACTGCAGCAGTGTGGGCTTTTTTCTTCCCCTGTTCCCTCCATATCTCCTAAAACAGAGGACACAACCCTCGCAGCCAGCTTGAGTTCACCTTCCCTCCTCTTCCAGGATCAGGAGGTGGCACCAGGCAATTGCTTCCACTCGCTCCCCCTTGTTTTCAGAGGTCTATGCTCAAACGATTCACCATCTTCACTTCTAGGACACCTATTTATTTGTTGACAGATTTAATGAAAGCCACGACGCCCGAGCGGAGCGGGAAGCAGAGAAGAAAGGAAGGAGTGGGCAGGAGGAGCAGCAGATTGCCAGTGCGGTTGGCATTCCTCCGGCGGGGAAGCAGCCGGGCAGCGTTGCTGCGTGCCGGAGCAGCACTGCTGCTCCCTGCGGAGCGGCCCCGAGCCTCCAGCGCTCCGTAAAGCCTGGCTGTTCCCTTAGCAAGGTTTGGGGTACCTCTGGCCCCCGACCAGCTCACTAGCAGCAGCTTTCCCTTTCTTGCTGCTACCTTGATCTAACGAGAATGAACTGTCTCTCTTTCCTGGAAAATGCAGAAAAATATTCTAGATGAAAGGGGGAAAAAAGCAGAGTAGCCTAATTTATATTCACAGAAASAGAATATATATCTTATATTCTCAGGGTGGAGATCTAAGCATGGAATGGGTGGGATGGAGCTCTAATCTCTTGCTCGAGTAGAAAGCAATACATATACAGCAAGCTATCAAAGCATCCTTCAAAAACTAATACAAGGCAATGGCATCCTTAAGTCCTATTGRCAGAAACATGTTGTTCCTATTATCGAGTTAGGGAAAAGTTTCAGACTCAGATAAACCTTTTCAAGGACTGCAATCAAAGTGTGGCTTGCAAAAMACATCTGACTTGTAACTGGCTCTATTTAGCTACTTCGCTAAAGGGGGGAAAAGGAAATTGATGGTATCATCCCGAGAGCAGACAGCTGTAACGCCACTTATGCTATCAATACCAATGAGGCACATGTACACACACTGAAGAGAAACAGGAAGAAAAGAAACCCAGCAGCTGACAGTGTTTAGCAATGCACTCTTCTGATACCACAAACTGGAAAGCATTTGGGAGAAAGCCCAGCCCTGGMCGGCCCAAAAGCCGCTACCGCGTGCCACGCGGTGCGCAGTCGCTTGCTATCCCTGCACCGCAGCCTCTCCTCCAGCTGGAGCACGACGTGCAACTTCACAGCTCCCTTACCTGCCACGCAGCCTGTCCGGCAGCACCCACACCTAATCCCGAGCTCCTGAGGAGCGGCGTGTTAGGCCACTCTTAGAGCCATTCCTGCTCAAGAGGTAAAAATCCACTGTCTGAACCTCGTATTTGGGTACCACTTCAGTAAAGATTAATTGTGGGYTGAAAGAGACTAATCATAAAAGCTATATGAAGGCCTGTCAGCACAGTGATGCATTTCTGCAGCATAATATGCCATATTCTCTCACCTAGAAGCTTTTACTTTCTTTTAAATAATTACAGCTGAAGATGGCATTTAATTTGGGATACAAAAACTTTTGAGCGGGTTTTTTGGAATGAGATATTAACATCAGTCAAATAGTACCTTTGGACTGAATAGTATTAATGAATGTCAAAACAGTACAGAAAGCGTCCAGAGAACGCGCATGCAGCTACCCGCTACTGATGTTTGGTCATGAACAGAGCCCGTTTACTGGGACTTCCCAGAACGTTGCTGCAAGCCGCAGTGGGGAGCAGCACGTCTGCCGAACCGGGGCAGAGCAAGCGGAGCCCTCCCGCACGCCCGCACGCCTCTCCCGCAACCCTGCTAACCTAGCCCGGCGGGGAAACGAAGCGGTCAGCAAGGTGGCTTAAACCAAAGCAGGTCTAGCCCTTTTTTTGTGCCGGGAAACGCATAGAACGGAGAAACAGAACTGCTGCAACCCGTGGTTCGGCAATAGAAATCCTGGCGGGAAGCACAATGTAGACAGGCTTCTCATCGCTTCCAACGGCTTAGGACTAGCGCGCACGCAGGAACATGCTGGTGCCGCTGAACTGCAGCTACTGCTGCTGGAAATGCTCTGGCCAACGTCTTAACATTAGGGTGGATAACAAAATTATAATTTTGAAACTAACTTGCGTTTGCTCCCATTCTGGGAAGATTTCTTCCATCTTCTTTTCCTTTTTTTTTTTTTTTTAATCTATTCATTTCTCTAAGTAAAGGATAAAGCTTACAATCTTCTGAACTGCCCCCAGTGTTTTGTCATGAAACAGTTTCCAAGAATTATAACCCCCCAAATCAACAACCACATCATTTTACAAGATTATAGTTATACTATAACAAGGAAAAAATATCTTTAATTAGTAGCTTTGGTAGCAAATTATTTCATAGCTTACAATTCCCTGTATTTCATAACTTACAGTTCCGTACCAAAAGGAATTTAAAACATTACACTGGAACCAAACTCCCACAGAAGTGAACTGCTGGAGTCCAATAGCTTTTTTTAACAGCTGGAGCAGGTCCTAAATGCAACATATGGTAGAGTAACAAGATTTATGGGAATGACATGGATAAAAAATATATATTACTCAAAACAAAAAAAAAAATTCTTACATATATTCCTAGATTTGCTTTTAGATGAGATGGGGAGAAATGAAATTAGACATATATAGACTYTCTCTCTATAATGCATATTGGCATTAGTAAACTAGATTAAATCTACACAAACAGTTATTTTCAGCTGGGCTTGCAAATGCATTGCTTTAGTCTAGAAAGCTCATTCAGATTCAGTTAGCTGCAAAATAATGTTTTAACTAACTTTACTGGTACAGATGAGAGCRCTGAATTGATTAATACATTAGTGCTATTTTGGCAAAAAGACTGATGGGCACCTGATGACCTGATCAGSTTTTTCACCTGCAGGAATAGAGGGAACTGAGCTTGCTAAAAAGGGCTATTTTGAATGCAGTCAAAGTCTGTCTATTTTYCAGCACAAGAAATAATCTGCAGGCTCGGTGGCTAGCAGCAAACGCTGTAACAGCTGTCTGGATGCCCCTGCTCACGCCGGCGGTGCGCGCACACGTTGTACCTCCCAGCTAGTTATGCTGTCGCTAGGAGACAGTTGCTGAGTTACAACTCAACTAGAACTGTAAAACAGCTCTACAAGCACAGAATACTTGTTAGACTCTATTAAAGATAACATTTTTTACTCATCAATGAGTTGCAGCTGTATTTCCTCACTCTTGCAGATTAACTGATTTAGTTATTTAGGAGTAAATGATTTATAAAGYTTTCTGACCTGATACATTTTTTGATCCATACTTGGATCTGTGTCTTTTGAAACTGTACTGATTATTGGTGTGGAATTTTGTCTCCTCTATTTTTTTATTAGAGCAGTTAACACAAAAATAGTGAAAGCTGTCATTATGTAAGAAAAGTATTTAATGCCCTCTTGCTCAATAAATAAAACCGTATTTTTTAAATTAGTAGCYGTGTTTTGTTCCTGTACAATATTGGGATAAAAAACTATTCTCTTCTATCTCATGAATATGTACCTATAGCGTGTGTTAGTGCTACCTGATGGAAAACATCAGTTTACTGCCACTCTTGTCCCCTAATATTTGGTACCCTGCTCATATTTCTGACATTCTTGCAGTTTGCATGTATGCACACACACATAGTATTTTGCCAGCCATGAAATATAGCCACAACTGTATCTGAAGAATTAGAATAACAAGAAACAGAAAGCAAATCAAAAGTGACCAGCTTTCATTTTCATATGAACAGAGARTTCGAGAACAGTTGGGTCTTAGTGGCTGTCTATTCAGATTTCATAGTCACAGTTCCCATTTCAGCTACCTATACTTAAACTTAAAACCAATTACATTGGTATTTAATCCTATCTTTAGGTCCCCATGGTTATCAGAGATCAGATCATGACCAGCAGATAAGACACAGCACCTCCAGGATACCTAAAGCCTTCTGGAATGAAAGAAGGAAGGATACCCTCAGACATCTGAAACGGTGCTAGACATTTGCATTTAGTCAACTGAACAGTGCCTTCAGTGACTAGAGCAGCTGCTCATCTACCTGGAAGAGGACATACAATCCTACCAAAGACATTTGTAGGCCAACCATTACTAAAATTACCATCTTCGCACACAGTATGTTCTAGGCTGGAGCTTCTACCTAAGYGTGAGGACTGAACTCCACGTTGCTTGTTTGGAAGGTGTAAAACAGGAGAGTGGACTGTAGGTATGCTGTGCAGCTGCTCTGATACAAGTGAGAGGCAATTCTTTCATGATTAAAACTGRTGAATTTCCTTTTAGATAACTTCTGAGTGGATACTGTTTGGTATTTGACCTACATATGAATGCTACTAAGTAGCCACATGACTTTCCATGAAATTTTTTTGCAGTGTAGATTTTTTCAGAATATCTCACTTTTGAGTAAAGACAAGATCTATTTGGTGAGACAGTTAACAGGGGCAGCTTCATTTCTCTCCTTTTGGAAAGAGGTTTGAGAAGTAATTCAGAGACACAATGAGATCAAACACTAGACAAYTTGGAATATCTTCCTGCTCCAGCAGCTTCAGTTAAAGATGATCATCTGGGCTAAGTATGGGAGAGCTGCAATTGGGGCCTGAAATCTTCCTACCCTTTAGGCTGAAGCCAGAAACGCTCAGCATGCTGTTTCTGTTGATGATCAGTAAAAATAGCACGTGAAGATGAAATCACCAGTTCACCTAGGTTTAGTTAATGGTCTGAAAAAGAGGAAGAAAGGGAGAATAAGACAGGCTTCTTCACAACATTTTGAATGTAGTCAGATCTACTCCGGGTGTGGCTTCTGATGAGAACTGAAGGACAATCAAATCCACTCTGTCTTTYGTGTTTCTGGCCATCAAAGTCAACATGGAAAGGTACATAGCACACGGCATATGAGAAAGTATGATGTTCTGAGCTCCCAGAAGTGAAAGAGCTGTCAAGCAGCTAGTGATTCACAAGTGTGCCAAATTCTTTATTTTTAAAGTAGTTTGCCAGTGGTCTCAATGAAAAACTAAACTAGACACCATGTAGCAAATCTTTCTACAATTTAGTATTTTATAAAGTTCTGTAACAATGCTTGATAATTCTGTAACATACTTGAGTAAGTTCTGAATGCTTTATTTTGCTTGAATATCATCTAGAATTAAGGTATTAAGATCATTTATGTATAAATTTAACAGGACAGTTCACAGCATGTAGTCCTGTAACACTGCACCCCTGTTGCTTCTGTTTTCAAAACTATTTATTTCTACTCTMTATTTTTTATCTTTTAAGTTAACGYATGAGAAATCATTTTCTCTTATTACATGATAGTTTGTTTTCTAGAGGAATCTCTTTTTCTGAAAATCCAAATCAAAGCTGATAGAGTCAATGCTATTATCCATATAACCACTGACTCCTTCAAAAACATRATCTCTTTTATAAATACTATTTGAGTCTTTGAGAAGCATCTTATTACCACATTTTCTGGGATCTGACTCTTTGCCGTGGTAGTATCAGCTCTCCAAAGCTGGAAACAAGCTCCCTAGTTTAGTTGCCAGGGTCATTTCTTCAGCTCTAAGACCAGTGATACATTTGCTACTTCCTRTTCCTCTGCTATCAAGGCCAATATAAAAAACAGACTACTTCTGGTCAAAAATTTCATATCTGAGTTTCCCTTGGAGTATCATCTTGTCCTAGTGATTTGTTACTATTCATTTGGTCAGTTAGTTTTGAAACTTTTCTATGAACAACAAAATCATCAGACTTTGTTCCTCAAGGTAGGCTTATGCTTAAATGGATCTAACAGTAAACTGCTATTCTTGTGCTAGTACTAGCAGTCTTTTGACTTTCTAGGTGATTCTTGATGGTTAAACTGATCACTTACCCTACAGTTTCTAATTCTTTCACTTTCTAGCTGGACCAGTAAGATTATCACATAGTCCTGTGACTGGCAGCACTAACTCAAGGGAGAAGGTGGGAACCCATAGCTTGGGGCACAGGTATGGTAAGCTAGCCCCCAGGACCTCTGCTTCAGCAGCAGCCTAGACGGTGACTGGCCTAAGCCAAATGCAGAAAGACATCCTCAATCTTTGTCTTCAGTATCCTGAGACAGCAGGCATRCCCCAAGCTCCCCTATAGTTAACACTAATGCTTAAAATTTACTGAAGTTTTTGTCGAAGGCATTATCTTTTGTAAGTGCCCTTTTACAGCTCCATTGYCTCTCTGGTCCACTGACCTCTGGCAGACCTTCCTATTTCTGGTATATGTGAAAGAAAAATCTGTGATATTTTTTTATGCCTTTAGCTAGTTCTTCCTCAAAATCTATTCTGGTCATCTGTACTACAACTTCAGCTTTGCAGGATTTAAACTCTTTTCTCCCTTCCTTGTTCATATTTCCACTTTTTGAGATGTCTAATGTATAAACCCAGTTCARCCATGCTGCCATTTTTGCTCTTTATTTTGAAAGGTCTTCAAGACAGGCAAACATGGAYAGAAGGATGCTAAGTTTCCACTTCCACAAGCAAATCAAAGTGCTTGAACAGCTGAAGAGGAGTACTGCTTAGCTGAATTCAGAATGTTATTTTATTGCTTTTTCTTTTTAACTGATTAGAATTTAGAAAATAAGGTATTAGTCTTCTGCTTAGCAAAAATGGAATTAATTCTTCACCCTCACACTTGTTAGTTGGCAACCTGCTGTACTACTCTCTCTGCAGAGCAATTAATCTACATAAAGCGCATGCAGACACCTCCTTGAGCAGCAACCCAGGACAATTTTCAGCTCTCAGGAGCTGGTCTATGTCTCTCAATAAATTGAAGAGTCAGTTGGTCTCTGGTGAATCCAATTCTCCTATAGAAGTGTTTCACTTCTTTCGAGATTCTTCATTACTTTTCTGTACACTAGAGACCACTAACTTGGCCTTCTTAGAACTCATGAATGCAGTTCTTTTCAGACTAAGTAATGGCACCATTAAGGGTAAAAACCAATATCCATTCAGAGAATCTTCCCCCAAAGACCACTGATAAAATTAATATATTTTAGTGACTGAGTCGCAAATGCATGATTCCCAGTGCTCAATTACTAGGTCATATAACAGTGAAAGAATTTGATCATAGCATTATAACACAGCTGTTTTATTTCAGATGCAATTTGAGTCCAAGTATTTGATAATTATGCTGCTTTCATTAGAGAGGTATTTAACAGGTATTGTTTGCTCCAGGCAGGAAGCCTCTGTAACCTCACAAACAAGTCCGAGAACATGCAGGTCTAGTGAACTGACATAGAATATGGCACGCAAGGTTGCCATTACCAACAATATGTACCTGGCTGTCCCACAGTGCATACAACTAATAATTGTTAAGCACCAAATTGTACATCTTCCAGTAAAAGGGTGAGAAAAGAAGGAACAAGAGGAGGAAAGTTGCTGGATGGCAACTTTCTGCTACTCTAAGCAGAGAAGAGCAGTACATGGTATCTGGCAAGATGTCTGGGCATTTGTAGAAATCTCATGTATTTGATGAAGGCTTTCAAATGAAATAGAGCTGATTACCAGATCAGCACGTTAACAACATAGACATATTTGAGGTCTTCTGTTTTTCTTGGAAAGTCAAATTTTTTCCCCAGGATTCATTTCCCCATATTAAAAAAAAAAAAAAAAAAAAAAAGGTTATTCATGCCCCTTTTGTCCTGGCTTTAATGAAATACAGTTGCCCTGAACTCAAGGCAGTGACATGCTATCAATATTTTAATAATGCTGCCGCAGCTCAATCTTTTCTGGTATGCAGCTTGCAGTCAGGATTAGTGACCTCTGATRATCTGGAAACCATGAAGAGCCTAGGAAGCATCAGCTTTGAGTTCATCTGAGAAAAAGCCTGCTGTGCCACATTATAGGGCTACAGCAAATCTTTCACTTCTATAAGAGAGACAAGGATAGAGAAAGGTTGTCAGCATTAACCACTGTGGTTGCCATTCAAAATTGCCGTTGGCAGTGAAGTGAACAGGGGAAAACAAAGAATCACACTTCATCTTCTCAAATTGCTAGAAAAAATAGAGAAGTAGAAAAAATAGAGAATATTATCTTACCTTTTGACACTATTACTTTCCTAGAATGCTTATCCATATTCAGCCCTATTATTTAACAACGGGAACTGTAATTTCATCTTCACATATAATTTACTGACACCTATCTGTTTGGAAGTTATCACCTCAGACAATAGAATAATAGCACAATTTGTGAACTTTGGTAGGACAATAAAACCATTTTATCACATAAATGGTAATTTCACGGTGTTTTCAGAAGGCAGCAGCCAATTCTACATACAGGTTACCTAAAACACACTGTTCTGCAACATTTTGGTGGGGAGGCACAGAATAACAGGAGTGGTTACAAAGCTCTCTTCTCCACAGAAATCTGCTCATGTTTGGTTAAGTTACAAAGGGGTTAAAAGCGAAGTCCCAATCAGCCCTTCTGCAATGTTCATTCTTGTTTGAAATAAGTTGATATAAAAATTTTGCATGACACAATGGATTCAGTAAACACAGCATTTTACATTTTTTTGTGTAATTCTAGATCTAAGTATACCTTTTTTATTAACCCATGCCCAACTTGGATCCTAAAATTCTAACAGACCCATTCTATCAAGTTGAYCATTTGAAAATATGAAGCTGATCCTCAGACTGACATCCTGAAATTTTACACTTTGTCACAAAGCGTATTACAGTCTATTAAACCAGAGGATCAAAATGTCTCGATATACTGTTGAGAAAACATATAATAATCATTCTTTCCCAATCTTCTGTTTTCTCTATACTTCTTACATTTTGGATTATATTTATGTTTTTTTTTCTGAATCTCTTTTCCATTTTTCAAGAAGACTGACAAAAAAACGATTTAACATGACATGCTTATTGTTGTTCTCTCTACATTTTTTGATAGCAATTCATCCACTACTTGCTGGCTATTACTCAAAAACAGAGTAAAATTCTCCATGTTTAACTTTATGAAGATGAATAGAGGGAAGGGGGACATTTCTAGATATTACAAAACCACATAATTACAGATTATACATACTAAAAGCACCAAATAAAATCAAATTCTTCTTGTGCTGGAAATGGATACCGCTGGCAGAGACCCAGAGAATCCTTTAGTAACAGGTTTATTAAGCCTAACTTAAGTTTTAGCCCCTTCTGCCGATCCATGCAAAGTCATAATTAGAAAGGTTCAACTCTATAGGTCTTGCCAACTAAATAAATATAACTGCAAAGATGGGGAAAACAGYAGTACTCTCGCTTTATAAGGTAGGATACAGAGGAACAGATCGGCAGGAGCCTTCCCTATATGCGCACAGTTCGAGTCGGCATTCGAACCCCGTTCCTCCCAGCTCCAGTCTGCAGCGTCAGCCTCAAGGCGGACACGCTGCACTGCGGAGAGGCAGCTGGGTGCCCTTCGGTAACAGCAAGCCCCAGGCAAGGCAGGCTTTCACAACACCCTGCTCCTTCGCACAGAACAGCACCAAGAGGACCCAACCTGTTTGTTTGTTTGAAGTCTAAGTTGCAATGGAGCGGTTTCCAGAGCGAACTTTGTCGCAAGACAGTTCTCTGCACGCACAGGAGAGAACAACCACTAACCAATAACGATAATAAAAGAGGCACTTCAGCCAAGGAGATTATTACAGAGCAATAAAAAAAGATGCTGTGCAAACATAGCGAATTTTGTTGAACGCAGTTTTTTCGCTCTGTTCAGAACCCTATGGACTGGAAATTCAAATCAGAAGGGGGCAAAAAGAGTGTTTTGATCTATGGAAAATGATGAAACTTAAATGTTAGAAGGAAAAAAAATCCCAAAACAAAACCCAACACAACATTGGTAGTTTTCCATGAAGGCCTTGTGAGGACAGAAATGCCAGACAACTGTTAAACACCTTTTGCAATCTAAAGCTCTCCAGCTGTGAAACCAGCAGATATGAGAAGTAAGCCAATAAGACTGACAGACTCAAATAAGGCAGTCTGAAAAAAGAAAAGGATAATATGGAGCCATTTTTCAGTGCAATAAGCTATRTACAACATATATTACAGTATATTCCTACAACCCAACCAAAAAAACAAGATTTAAATAGAAAATGATATCATAAGATTTGAATAAAAAGTTAAAAAACACACAGAAGTATTTATTTTCTACTTAGTTCACAAATTTATATCACTGTTTAAAGATAAGAAGTTTTACATTTAAGTATGATACTTACACGGTAATGACAAAAATCTGGGATTTTTTTTAAAAATCGTGGACATTGTGAGTATAAAAATGCAAGAATTATGATTTTAAAAGCTGGTAGCACTGGAAAAGACCACCAAAAGATGCATAACAACCCAACATGCCTGTTTAAAAATCAAGTTAAAAGTGTGGAAAGCAGTCCCATCTAGGATTAAAAGTGTGGAAAGTAGTCCCACCCAGGATGTTGCCGAAGTGTTTAATATCCAGACTATATTAATCATTTTGGAAAAAAAAATACTCTGGCTAGATTCTTCTCCCTAATGTTATAGGCCACATTTTTTAAACAAAGCCACTCCTGCATATTAGCTTAATTTTTACATGTTAAATAATAATCTAAGAAATTAAGCAACAAACTAAACTAACTCTGACATTCATCTGCTCTGTATTTTAGCAAAAAATTAAAAAACAAAATAAAACCGTATTAGCAGAAATTTAAATAAGCCTCTGTCAGCCTGGGTAGTTCATCTGCAGTTACATGCCTGTTCTAAGTTAGACTATAATAACCTATGAAGTGACTTTCAAGCCTAAAAGCTTACTGCTTTTCTTTTGCAATCTTCATTTTCCAAGGCAGAGTCATGCTGAAACACGACTTCATATGCAAATTATCCTCAGACACCTTCCTAGACACACTTTAGTTATCGGCCAAAGGAGCGGGTGGTGCATTTATCAGCGTGGCCATCGCCGACACAGCCGTAGCTGTTCAAGGTGTTCCTGCTTACCCTTAGAAGCGCCCATCACCGGTCCTCTACAGCTCCACCGTGGCAACCGACAGCACAAGCTTCCTTCATCTGCTTGTGGATCAACTGGTTGAGCCCAAACTCATTTCAGTTTAAACTCGATCATATAACATTTGACTAAACAAACCACCCTCTCATTCTGTTTTGCTGACTGAGCTATGCAAGCAGCACCCATGGGAAAGGGTTCATCTCAAATCAAGCCCCTTCCTTCACCTAGTCCTATATAGTTATGTTCCATAAATGAAGAGATGTGGCTTTGCACAACTACGTCATTTTGAAAGTCAGTACATAGAACGGGACCACGCATCTACCAAAAATTGTCATTCCRCCACTGATCTGGTATTTACTTTGAGTAACTGTGTTGAGTGCTCTCTGCGCTGATAATTGCCTAGCAGCATCATTTTTGGACCTCTATGCATATAAGACCATTACTAAAACAATAATTAAACAACTTTTACACCCCRCTATATAACAGGGTCATTAGAGAAATACACGAGACATTTAAAACGGGATCGATTTGTTCGTATACTAAAAGCAGCAAAACAGACTATATATCACTACATAAAATAACAGTTTTTAAAAAATAAATGAGAAGGCAATCTGATGTTTAAATAATAATCCAGCACTTAAATATGGATTACTATGTAAATTAAGGGAGAATTTCACTTATTCATAACTTCTCTGTAATGTTAGAGAGCMGGCAGTGTAACTGTTTACAAAAGATACTTTTGATGAGTTTTATAGCCATATAACATATTGTATCAGGTAACATTCTTTATGTTTCATACCCTTTGTGTTTTCTACYGCTAAACACAAAAACTTATCAACTACACAACGTTTTCAAAGACGGAAAAAACCTTCAAAATACCCTTTCTATTCCAGTGACAGTCAACATTAACACATTCTAATCTATATGAAGTAAGTCTAGCTTTTATTTGTTTCAGTCTTCTTCAAAAACCAAAAAGCTAAATTACAAGATTTAAAGTAATTAGATTAACTAAAGTAACTAGTTGAATGGTCCATACAAGCCATCATGCCTAGGTGTCAGAGGATCTCCCTATCATGGGAAACTCCATCCCATGGTCCCATTTCCAGCAAACCAGCTGAAAGGCAAACACCAGGGTAAGGCAATTACAGTTAGCATAGGAAGCGGGAACTCTACCTAACAGAACTCTAAAACGCTGCAGGTTATCCCAGCTACTTTGTACGCATACCCCATGCTCTCAAAAYGGCAGCAGGAGCCCAGTTTGCGTTACTGGCGATCAGACAGGATTGTTTCCTTGACTTCAAACTTGTCAAAGATAAGCATCTTGCCTCAATATAAGGCTCTAACACCTCTRTAAGAAAAGCTTGTGGCTTTTCAAGAGAAAGTTCTCTCTGTGCTTTGATTCTTGGGCCACGGGTGCCTACATCACTTCAAACGTCGTAGAATAACTGTTTTATCTGTATATTTAACAGACATATACAGATATAAAATATATTTATATAAATGTATATTTTATGTATATAAAATATATTTATGTTTTAACTGTGTATTTGATTTCTGTTAAGACTTCTAAAATAATTGCTTAAAATAACAGGGAATTATGGGAATCAAATACTTACTCACAAATAAAACACATCTTAAATTCAGTTACCAACCAATATCTTATTTCTAATAGCCAACATTGTAATAGGCCCATCCAAKAAAGAATATTCATACACAAAACACTAACAACAACCTTTACGAAAATGCCTACAGAGAACAYTTGGCTGGTCATTTAAAAGTAGTTCACTCTTTAGTTTAGTCAAAATGAGTCATAATACACTAAATGCACTCTTAACTTACAAATCTATCAGCAGTGACTACTGCCTCACATGAAGCTTTACGGCACTGAAAAGCCAAGCCACAGGTTGACTCTTTTAAGTGCAAGAACGGTTGTTTGAAGTCTGTTAGAAAAACAATTCTAAAAGGTAAGGATTGTACTAAGAATACTAGAGAGATTTATTTTGTGAATTAAAATAAGGATTCTTTGATTCTGAAGAGTTTCTGTTTCTTCAAAAGAAAACACAGTTAATTCAGGCCTTCCGTACTCTGCCTCACAGATGTGCTTTTGGGAGTGCAGTGTATGAACTTTACACATATCTTGACCTATACTTAACACGTACTTGACATCAAAAATACGTAAGACCACAAAGTTTTGTCACATATCATCAGTGCAAGTCAAGTCCAAGTCTTTATGAGATGGCTTTTCCGCCATCTTCAATGATAATTTTCTTTTTTTTTTTTTCTTTTTTTTTTTCTTTTTTTTAGGCAAGCAGTAAACTGGTAAATTATGGGTATTTCCTGATGAAGTTTATCTCTACAATGACTTATCCTGTACAGGAAAATCATGTTTCTCTCTTAAATCTCTTCTTTATTCCAGTGATACTAAACTACAATATTTGTCCAAAATCAACGCTTGCTATTCCAAGTTGTAAAAAACTCTTACACGACTCCCTCTTTACAAACATACATGTTTTTAATGTTCTCTTTACCAGCAGATAAATATACATTTAGTAACTTAATGCTACCATATTAGAAGGTCTTGAAATATTCCATTAAGCCTTTTATCTATTCACTAGGACAATTTTCAGTGCTTTGAGTCAGCAAAGCCTTCAGAGACACCTTCACGTCCAACTACATTCAGCACCTCAAAGGAAGAAAATTGCTACCTGCCATGAAAACTATCCAGGTGCTCCTACTACTTTGGAAACAGACAGGCAAAACTCCTGCTATGAGGCAGCAATGATTTTTTAACAAGTGAACACTTAAATAGCACCAGGCGAAGGGAACTCGAAATCCTGGACCCAAATTACTGGTAATATATACGAAGTAAAAATGAAGTAAGCATTAAGGACTATTCTTCTCTATTGTTATGCACAAGAGCCTCTGAAAGATTTATATCAGTGTTATAATAGGATATAAAATATTATTTCTACTCTGATAGATTTAAAGTATATTTCAATTTTTTTTATTAGATAAATTTCCTGAGTCTCACAGTTACAAGCTTTAACAAATGCTTTGGATGTAACACAACACAACTAGGAGATTATTCTTGGAAAAGCTATCTTCTGTCAATACTTTATTTCTCACTCTTCTCCGTAATTCTACAATACCTTTGGAGGAGCTCACAGAGGGATGACCACATGCTCACTGTGGTAAAGCTTAGCTCACCTCCAACACTGAATGTTTTCATCCACTAAAATCAGCAAGAAACTTTTCACTGGATCATTTGGCATACTATTTTGCCTGGTGCGTCCCATTTTGGTCCACTTCCACGGTCCGTTATAGATGAYAGAGACGTATATTATTGATATCTACCCTAACATGTGCAAGAATCCTAATTAGATGGAGAGGTAGGTCAGAAATTTGTGATATTTTARTATCAACAGTAGGGTGAGAAAAGGAATCGAGAAGGAAACCTCTTCCTGCTTTTTAATTAAATTAATGGATTAAAGCTGAACCCATGGCCACCCTTCTATTGAGGACACATACTAGAAATTAAATGCAAAAGAAATGATAATTAAATGAATTCAGAGCTTTTACTATAGGAACAGACTGAAAAAATCAGTATTTCCCCAAATCACAAGTGTTTCTGCTGTTACTAGCACCCACACAAAAGCARTGGGGAGCTTGTTTTGTATACAAACATGAAGTGATTTATCTAACCCCTCTGAAACATCTAAAACAGTTTATGAACTCCTTCAACAGTATGGTTAAAAGATTATAGTTAACAGGAAAACCTTCAAAGAAAACCAAATGATTAGAATATATGTCCAGTTCTAAAGTTTTCACTTGTTTGCTTTTTCAGATTTGGAGATGACAGCAAAGATATATTTGCATAGTTTGAGACTGCATGTATTGGATAACTGAAGCTATTTCTTCAGAAAAACATAGAATTTTGTGTGGGGAGAAGGAACAGGGGAGGAGAGAGGGTAACAGTATTGCTCATGAAGCTTGATCACCAGACATCAAGCAACTTCCTGTTAACCTTTGGGCAGATCTCTGGTTCATAAAACATGACTTGCAGGTGTACTTTGCTTTTCAGAATCACATACACATTTGCCAGTCTCAGAATAAAAAAAAAAAAAAAAGAAAAAGGAAATTTGGCTATAAATAAATAAATAAAATGTGCACACATGCAACTCCAAATTAACAGTATTTCTCTTACTTGTAAAACAGGAGAAACTTAACCTAAAATGCTTACACCTCCTGAAAAACGGAAAAAGAAAGATTCCAAACATTAGATTAGTTCTGCTGCAGTCCTGCATTCACCAGCGGGAACGTGTCAGTTAACTCCCCATCATTCAATACAACTTATGTGGTTTCTTTCACTTGTAACTTTGCAGGATAATAGCAACATCCCCCAATTAAAAGAATTTTCCCCTAAAATACCAAGCACAAGTATTGTTTTTCATATAGCTCCATTCCAGCAGCCAGGTTTCCATAGTATCAAGAGACTATAAATAAATAAATAAATAAATAAGTCAGGCTTTGGGGAAATTAATTTTAATATAACATCTTCTGGAAATCTCTGAACTATACCTTAAAAACTGTATTTGCTTATATGGAGTCATTAGTCTTAATACCCAGCCTCAGCGCCGAAAAGCCAGAATTGAGCTATATTATTGTTACATGATTTGAATGGAGGCTGCACAGATGCTGCAAGAGTGAAGRTATCCATAGCTGTGATTTCTGTGAAACACTGGACGGCCTCTATGGCTGGATGCCACTGCCCACTAGGTGGCCAAGAGCTGGCTATTTATAATAAGCTTGTCTTTAAACAGATTGGCTATTTTTACAGGAAGGTATATTTTTCTCTTTGCAGAGAAGTTGTCACATACTCTCACATGGAGCTGGAGCTCCAACTCCAACATAGCAAACATCCCTTAAAAATACTGTGCCATCCAGGTCGAGATGCGCCTTTAAAACCCTGATCACATAGACCTGGCTGGACACAGCCTGTTCTGGTTGTTGCTACTCTTATCACTGAAATTTCTTCCAAATCTTCCTCTCAAAGAAAGATGATAAAAATCAGATCTCAGGATCAAATAGCTATATGGTATATCTCTGGCAAAGCAGGTAAAATACCGCCATTTCTCTTGTGCTACAAACTCAACATAAACCTACTGCAGAATCTGGACTATAGGAAAATGCTTGCCAGTTCTGCTTGCACCCGGTTTCTGTATGTCTGACAAGAGCATAGTGATTTCGTTTTTTGTCTGCCTGTCTTATCCTAAAGCATATCATTTGCTTAAGCATGAATAACTCTTGTAAGAACCAAATTCTTTTCCATCTGCCCATTTCCATCTGTGTCGAGAAAGCTAAGTTTTATTAAAGTATTTTTAGTATTAAACAAGACCGGTTCATCTTTTTTATGATCACACTAAGCACATTTGCAACACCATTACTTCCTGCAGGTTAGAGGCTTTGCCTGCATTTGAGTAGATAAAAAGAAAAATCCAAAATAGTTGTCATTTTTCTACAGTGCCTGTGTGCAGATCCAAAGAGCTTTGAAGGAACAATAGTTTCATTCAGTTGCTATCACCCATTCGAAAATAAATCAAAAAACTCCAAACCGAAAACCTCACTCGGTGAGTTTAAGTGGAAAGAAAGCAAAACACTTTTCCATCAAGTGAAAAAAAAAATGATCTGCTTCATCAGAGTCTGCTCARACACAGCACTGCTCAACACTGGTACGAAACCCACTCTTCTTGCAAGGCCCCACTGTCCCATTTCTCCCATCCAGCAGAAAAGTTTCATAACTAAAACAGAGGAAGAAAATTTCCTTTGGACTCGGACAACCTTCATCTTGAAAAGTGTCACCAATATACTGGTGTTCAATAAACATCATTTACAGAATTCACCACAAGGGTTATGACTAACCGGTAAACTGAAGCTACCTTTATCCTCTAGCTGGTGGTCAAATGAAACTCTGCATCAATTTCTCGTATATACAGACTGAAGAGAAACTGGTGCCTGGCCCAGATGGGTAGGAATCCGCTGTACCTCAGAGAAGCGGGTGAGCAAAGGACCTGCTACCCTCACAGCAGCCATGTGCTTTCAGGGCTATCTAACAGACACTAGTATCTCTACTAGTACTCGGTTGTAGTACTAGTAGAAGGTACTCGAGGCCTTCAAAAAAACCTTTTATTTAGTTATGCTCTTCATTTATTTACACTTATATATACACTTTTCAGAAGGAATGAACAAACTTACAGAAAACAGTGACAAAAAAATTGCAATGTGAGAAGATATGTTATTATGAAGATGCCAATAAAAAGCCATTTTCTTCCAAAAGCCATTTTCTTCCAAGGGAAAAAAAAAAAAAAAAAAAAAACATGTAGCTTACAAATTGCAGTCTATGTAGCTACTTGAAAAAAAAAATTTAGATAAACCTACAAAAAGATCTGGTGGCAGAAGCTAGAGAGGTAGCTTCACACCAGAAATAAGAGAAAATTCAGCCATAAGGTAATTAATGAAGTTTACCTAGGCATGGGAAGGTTTCTCTAATTCCAAAAGGATTTAAATCAATATCAGATGGCCTTATAAAACTCCAGTATTTCATCCAGCCAGCAATTGAATACAGATGCAAGATATAACATTGCTATACTTGCCAAAAATATTCACAACTACAATGTAAATTATAACAATGAAGTTGTGAGTGTGCTGTTCAGATCAGTTTTTGAAGTTTGTATGAAGTACTTACTGGAATAAAACAAACACCTAGCCTGCCACTAAATCCAACCCTAGTTACTCGTGTGTGTGTGTGTGTGTGTGCATACACAGGCACATGTGTATGTAATTTTTAAAAAAGTTTATTCAAGATATTTTAAAAGTCTGCCTAAGTGCTTTAGGCTACTTCCTACGTACAGTCAGAGGACAGATACCTTTATCTAATACAATGATAAAATAATGCTGTACATAATAAAGTGATGCCTATTTTTCACTTTTTGCTTAGACAAAAGGTTGTACTGGTAAATTCTAATAGCTCTTGAGGAAAAAGAAATACAGGCAGTTCATACTACAGAGCATTTTGCCTGTTTCAGTACATGTACCAACCAAATTGCACTGCAGTAAAACGTTTTCTTCTATTAACCTCTCTGGTTTTGATTGTCAGATCAAACTTTGAATTTTGTTGTCTTGTTTCTTACTAATAGTATGCTGGTTTTATCTAGTTTACATTTTAACTGAATGTAAATAAACAGCCATCACCGTCTGATAACATCAACATACGAATCTATCTGTAAAAATAAACGATTATTTATAGGACAGTAATGCCAACTGCAATGCCTCACTTAGTGAACAAATGCGTTATACCGGTAAACATTACAGAATTAGTGTCACGTTGGAAGTAGGGATATAATGACATTATCACTTGATATCAGATGTGCACTGTTGCAAGTAAAAAGACTCCACATACCACATCACACAACATCTGAAAAACAAGCCGCACATGTATAGTTACAATGATTACTTATTAAATTACAGTTCAGTGAATTAGTAAGATAGTCTATACTCTACCATGTTAAGAAACAAAACCCCCAAATTAATTCCAAGATAAAAAGCCCTCTTCCAGTTAAATGGATCTATTTTTACTTAAGAGTTCTATAGCTGTACACTTTAATAAAGCAAATCTCAAAAAAGAAAATCTGCAAGAGTTGTCCTGGTGCAGCTGCAAGGCAGCACTGTTTGAACAGAAGGATCCAGTGATTCCTCTAGGTCTATGCTTAGTTGGACTTCAGCACTAAATAAAGCCTGAAGATCATTCACAAATAAGAGGTCCAGAGTCATAGACGATCCACCTTTTTCTTGAAAATATTTCAGCTAACAAATCAATCAAATCAGCTTGCTGCTTAATTTTTCCCTGATAAAGCATTTACAAATTTTAAATAAGTGTACTTTGAAAATTCAGACACACTTATAACTTTACAGCAGCTTACAATGGCTGTGTAGTTTAATGACTGTCATAATTCTTGAAATCCCCTCCTAATGGAAACCATAATCTTTTAGCTTGGATAGCACTTGCACTAATATCTTGCTTTATTTTTATCTGCCTTTTTAATTGGACAGATACTAAAATTCAATAAAGTATCAACCCACAAAGGAAAAAGGAGCAAATAGGCAAAGCTATACGGTATTTCTCAGTTATAACAGTCAAGTGAAAACCATACTCCATTTCTGATTGTGTATTAAAGCTAAGAAAAAAAAAAAGTCACATGAATTCTAAACTGGGGAATTGCTTATGAATATGTACGTATCATGGCAGCTGCCCCTAGATACCTCTTTCAGCTTCAAACCTACTCATACACTTTTGCAATACATTTTATTTGTGCTCTGTTAGGAAAASTCACTGAATGCACTGTAATTTTTACCAGAAAAAAAAAAAAAAAAAAAAAGATCAAATTTGAAAGGAGGAGAAAGAACATGTATTACTAGACACTTTAACGAAAAGTCAGTTAACACTGTAGCTCCACAGGCAAGTTTAATATTAAACTCTGAAATCTCATGTTAAATGCAATTGTATGAGTTGGACCAATCAGCATCACGTGGCTTTTCAAAAGAAGTGCAAATTACACACACACACACACACACAAAAAAAAAAACAAACCTCAAAACCCTCCGTCAGATGGAACGGAGCCAACCCCRTTCTGCTGACAGCATCTCCTGCACCCCCTGAAGCAAGGCAGTCCTTTTCTCCCATTTCTCTCTATACCCTTTATCTGTTCTGCTCAACATACATTGCCTTCAACACCAAACTAATCCAGTACTCTCACGAGTGCTGCTGAATTTTTGCCCTTTGGAAGCAAAGGTCCCTTCAGGGACCGTCGTTCCACACGAGGAAACCGTGCCCTCTCTCCACCTACCCTCATGGCCTCCTCCACTTCCGAGGAAGGACCCGTCTTCCTGCCAGACTTCTCTTTCCATGGTGAGGAGTAAGGGAAGGGTCTCCCCTCGCCTCCGAGCCTCCGCCAGCGGGACCAGCCACCAGCCCCGGCAGCCGAAGCCCGCTCCCACTTCCCCAGAGCCTGCCGCCTGCCCCAAGTGCCCTAGGTGCCCCTTCACTCTTTTATTATTCACGTGACACTTGTGATAAATGATTACTTAGAAATGGTTGAGGTGGCACTTRCACGCAGCAGCAGCAGAAACTTTTGAGTCATGGAAGAAATCACCTGACAATAAGATGCACCAGTTACGATAACCACGCACTGCAATATGAAGTATATTTAATTCTTATKAATTCAACACAAGAAATAAAGTAGTTTGTTACTCCTAGAAGTGCAGGTGTAACTAACYGTATATCCATCATTTACATTTCAACAGTAGTATCTTTTTGCATCCACATCTTCAAAGATGGCTCTCTACTGCAAGACAGTAYCGTGCACTACATGTGTAGTTCATAAAATAGAAAAACCCTGCATTTTCTCCAGCACAAGTCTTTGAAACAGCAAAGTTGTGATTTTCCAGGATTGTTATATCCTGTTAATTAAAGTTGCAAAATTCAGAATAGAATAAGCCAAACATCAGAAATCACACAGAAATGGATTTGATTTGCCTGTAACAACTGCTTCTTTCAGAATTGGTTATAAATAAGCTGGACTGCATAAAGTATGGATTAACGCCCTGATTCAGCAATCTTTCAGATTCTGAAGAAGCRCTGAGGTGCTCTTCTAACACAAAGCTAGCAGTCGATAAATTGTCTGGAGAATCAATTGTAGTTCTCATCTTCTTTGCAAGAAGGCTAGTAAACCTTTGTTTAGAATTAAGACTTTTTGGACCTTTCAGAGACCTTAAAAATTCATATACGTACTTATCAACCTATAATCCTCTCCTCAAGATACACATTATCTATCATCAAATGCATCTGTAAAATCAGCTAGCATAGACTATTCATCTTTCCTACAAGCTAAAAACTGAAAAGAAAATCAACTTCTGAAAAGAAAAAAGCATTTTAGAAAGAGTATCTAACATGTCAATAATAACATTTTTGAAAGCATCCTTGCACAAGGGTACATATTAGTACAATTTTAAGTTACTAGCTAAGAGATTACAAGATGTTCAAACATGTACTTCGAAGGCCCAGACAAAAACGCACATCCCTTTACTTTAAAAGCCTATGAAGCCCGTCCTTTCATTGCGACAAAGTGAAGAAGCTGTGCAACTATTTTAATTCAGTCATCGTGGGAGTTGAATGCACACAATAAATGGAAGCTGTACAGTTCTATCCTCTCCTCAATGCGAAAGCCAGCTCTGCAGAAATAAACCTTACAGTACCAGCAAACGTCTTAACAAAATACATATGCACCTGAAGAAAAATCAATAGATCTTACAATCAAGACCTTGACTGTGTCGATCCATCCTGAAAGACCTTTCTTCAAACAGTTTTACAGAATCACAACATCACTTTTTTAGTCATGGAAGGGTTGTGGAGGGAAGACAAAAAAAAAATCTCGTATCACAATTGTGCTGCAATCCACTCAGTAAGTAGCACTAAAACAAAACCTAAATGCCAATCAAAAAATCCACCAAAATATAAAATGTAAAGACACTTTTGATAGAAATGAAATGAAAAGATCATTTAATTTATATTTTGCATGAAGTAATTTATATAGCAGTAACATCCATTCCTTTTATGACTGACTTCACAACACACTTGCAAATATTTTTATTTCAAGGCAAAGTCATTTGTTCTGTTCTCTGTGATTTCTCACCTGCACTAAATTTGTGATACTCCTGACTGCAGAAGTAGTTGCACAGAAAGTCATTAATTTTGGTGAATCCCTCAAAAATAATTAGAAGATAACTGGTAGTCCCTGATAAATATCTGAATTAAATTAAACTTGAATTCAATAATGCAAAGTAGGATCAAATTCAGTAGAATTTCTCTGATAGTGTATATCCAAACACTAAAAAGAACAAACAGGAACTTCCCAACTAATCTGAATGTTTTTGTTTTTACTGCTTTCCTAAAAGCTGTATTAAAAAATAAACACAGTGAAGTACATTATTGGTGTTAGTCCACTGAACCTGCTATTGAGAAGCATCTTATGCTATGCAGATTAAATTTTGCAAAGGGAGCGTCACTTTTTCCCCAACAGAGCATTCACAATCAAATTTCAGGATCTCCTACCTCGATCAAAAAGTCTCCGGTTCTCAAGCCAGCTTGCCATGCTACTCCCCCTTCATCCACCGATTCCAAGTACTGCAAAGCAGGAAAGGCTGGAGTTGGGGTGAATTCTTCAATTGGTGTGTCAGCTTTAAAAATAAATACCACATTAAAAAAGAAAATTACGGAATGCTCACAAATACCACTTGGTTTAGGCTTATTAGTGGCCACTCACATTTTTAGCTAAAAAATGGTGGGTGCTGAAAGCGAGAGGACTCTGTCTCAGAGAGTGTCAGGATGCTGGGAACAGAGTGCTATCGCCCTGCGATAGCGATCCACAGGTCGTCAATTCAGAGAGAAAAACCCATGCTTCTTTATTGACACAAACAAATCAAGCTGCATGAAGCTGTAGCTGGATTCTGATTATTTCAGTATATTCAGTATCACTTCACTATTACTTCAAGTAAACCTTTCGTAAGCCTAACAAAATGCTTGTAACCCTGGAAACATCCAACTAAAAACGAATTATGTGTAGCCAAAAGAGAGCCTCAGGGCAAAAAATGGGTGTGTGTGTGTGGGGGGGAGAGTGTAATAATAAAAACAAATAATAATGATTATTTTTTCCAGATTTCGATGCATATTACAGAGAAGGTAACAGAAGAAACCATGTTTTTAAGGAAAGTAGCCACAGCAGGCCTTGTACCAGCCCTTGCTCTCTGTCACGTACACATAGGAACAGAAAAGTCCTTGGCTCTTTCACCTGAGCTGCCCTCACTGTTACAGAAAAATTAGGGGGGAAATTCTTGGGCTTACACAGGGGGAGTAACTTCTGCTTGATGCGTAGACAAAACTCATGCCAACTGCTAAGCTCAAAGGTAGAGCTATTGGCTTTCCTAGCAAAACTTCAAAAATACTTATTTAGCTAAAACTAGAAAAGCTTTTACAACACTGAAAATCTACGGTGTCATTGCCAGGGGGAGGGGAAAAGGGGGCTGTTAAGGCCAAAATGATGTCCCAGGAATGAAGATACGGAATATTTTTCATGCTCAAGCAAGGCAAGGGAGAACCCATGGAAAAATGAGGGGGAGCACGAGATGGGACATACCATCATGTTTATATTTTTAATATGAAAGGAGCAAACTGGTCTGAAAGTTAAAAAGCAAAGCATTAAATAGAATGCTTTTTTTAACTCTTAAGTATGCCATTAATGTGGGTTTTAGTCTGCGGAAAAGTAACATGCAGTTTAACATATGAACAGCTTTTAAAATGAGCACACTACAGGCCATGCAACATACGTGCAGCTTCTGAAGATACAAAAAAAGATCATATTTTCATACTAAAACTGCACCAATGTCACCTTGCAGAAGATCCACACCTATTTGAACCAAAATACCACTCTCTTCTCTATTTCTATTCACAGACCTATTCAAATAGACTGACACTGGAAATAAAGCAGCAGCTTTTATACGAGCAGCAGGCTTCCTACAGTTAGGTAAACTGCACAACAGAACAGATAAACGACAGAATATTACATATGCCAACGCAGTAAAAATGCAGATAAAACTTTCTCTCCCCGAAACGATTATACAGTGCTTCTGCGGTGCAAAAACGCAAACTGCTTCAGACAGAAGCCCCTAAAACCCATCCGAGTAGTACAGCATAGAGAAACCCTGTTGTCTAGCAACCAAGTGCACCAAGAATAATTCCTGCTTATATTCAGAGATGTATAAATTTCTTCATGCCAGCACACATCACACACCACACACGCACACACACACCCCGAGGCACCTACCTTTTGCCCCTCTGAGCACAAATCCAAATCCTTCATTGTCCTTTTTCTGCAGGACCACTGCCTTTTCTTCTATAATGCAGTCACTGTAGAGAGAATTCCGAGGATAGCGACCATTATTACATCCCTTCATCACCACTGTAGTAGCTGCTCCTCCAGTGTGCAGGTTCATCATCATCACAGCCAGTTAATCAAATAATATCGCAGTAACCAAGCATGGGAAAATATAGAACAAATAGCGGAGTGGGGGGGAGACAGAGACTGAGCTTAACGATGAAAGAGAACATGACAATGCAACTTAAAGGAAATAAAAAAGGCAGAGAAGAAAAAGAAAGAAGAAGAAATCATGCATGGTGGTTTGTGTTCTATATGAACGACTGCATGAACATGTGATCATGTAATCTGTGGGCTAGCCAGGACTCTAAAAGGAAAAAAAGTAAGTGAACTGAACGACAGTATCATTAATAAACTCCTCAATCGTGGATGTACCAGATGCATCTTCTAGTGAAGCCAAAATGAAACCAACCAGAAGAAAAATGAGGCAGCATTTTAAATTTAAAGATAATATATTATGTTTTTATATTAGCTAACTAAAAGGCACAAAAATATTCTGAAAGCTATGCCTTGCATCAAAAGCCCTTTTTCAATCCTATTGAATGTTGCATGCTGCAAGAATCCCACATGATCATCTGACAGCCTACAATGCTAACAACGTGCAGCTGCCCTGGCGTCATCAAGCACAAATTTCCACAGCATCGAGAATCTGCATAATCGAAATAGTAACAAGGCATGTGCAATCAGGAGAACACATTTCTAAGGAATATTTCACATCTCCTGATAAACAATTAACATTATAGAACAAGGAGACGATCTAAAGGAATATTTATGTAAGCAGTATGCCCTTAAAGAGAAAGCAGCCTTAGAAATCTTGCTCTCATTGGCTCAGAAAAAAAGTAGATAGTGGAGGAAGAAAATGCCTAAGAATCACATTAAAATGGGACCTTTCATATATAGGACACAATCTATGAAAGCCTTTAATTGTTTAGTGTCTTTCATTAAAGCTAATGTTAAGTTACTAAAAATAAGTTTWAAAAAGATTTTTGAGCACTTCTGTATAAAATCTTTACACAGTATAAGTTTCAAGGCATTCTTTGAGTAAAGACAGTTCACAGGTTAAGTATTCAAGAATCATAAGCAATGTATAACAGTGGTAAAATGGCTTTAGAACATTTGCAAAAGCTACTTCAGACAGAAAGAAGAACAAGCAAGTTTTATTTTCTTAATTTTGTACTACCCAACTAATGTTGCCACTGGTCATGCAGAGAACCTAGTCACTACAGCATTCAATACAGTAAGAGGCAGGAACTGCTTTGGTGACAGCAATATTCCAGAAGGGAAGGAGGAAACTAATTAAAAAAAACGGCGTGACCTTTTTATTTAAGGCTTTGAACTGAGGCAAGGATGATGATACCAGGACACTAATGGACAGCCTCCAGACTCCAGATCTTTCATGTATTACAGACAATTCCTCTGGTGATTTTCCAACTCTAACTGAGGGAGGCAGCTTCATGATACTGCTAAAGTGATAATAAAATTGGCTTCCAAACTACAAAATATTTAAAGATTATCAAATAGAATAATACATAAGTTAAGGGCACCGTGGTGGTGACCTTCTTTACCTTTCTGACCAACAAATGAACTGCATAAATACGAACAGCTTTTGAATGCTGTCTCTCAAATCATGCAACCATGTCATTTAACCATGTAATTCAGACATTAGCTTTTCTTACAGTGAATACCTTTGCTATGAAAAGAATACAGTATGAAAACTTCTATTCCTTCAGAACTCTGGACATGCTCCTGCTCAGGGATATCGGGGTGGGAAGGAATAGACAACTCGGAAATCATCTTACATTGTAGTGCTGAGATCCTCCACCAATGCCTAACTGCCTGAAGGTACAAGCACCCTGACGTGCTTTGCCTCGAACTCCTAGTAACCTCTCCGTAACACGCTGCCATCGCATGCACACTCCCACAGTGGGATATCCACTGATATTTGTCCATGGAAGGGTCAACAGTAGAGCTGTCTCCAGSATTGGGCTTAATACTGGGGAAGTTTGTAAGACCCATTTCTTTCAACGGTCCTTGAAAACAATTAACAGCTTAATTAAAGTCARGAGAGTACTTTTGTGAACCTAATCATAGAAAGTCTTCAGTTCATAGGTAAGAAAAAAAAAAACACTAAATCCTCATCTTGTCTAAATCCATGGTAACATAAAGAAATCACAAGCCTATTATCATCAGACTTTGCTTTGATTTGCTCATTTTTGTCAAAACAAAACACACAGTATCATTCCTTAAAAAGCCAGAGGCTGTATTTCCAAAAGCTGTGCTTGCAAAACTTCTCAGGTGCCATCCATCTGAGTAGTATTTGGCATCTGTACCTAACAAAATCATCTAAGGTCCCTCCACAATCAGTGGATGAAGTGAGCRGACAATTTCAAGGTACGCTGATTTTATCTTAACACAGAGGTCTAGGATTGTTCGGATGAAAACGGTGAAAACAACCCATGATTTTCTTTTGACATACACCACAGACCAGTTTTGTACCTCAGTTTACCTATTGCAAGTAGGAATACTAAACTGTCCAAATGTTATGAAGTTCTATGTATTACATGAGAGGGGGAGGGGAAAGGGAAKGGAAGGATAAGTAGAAAATGAATTTTTGGTGAGAAAATGACACAGTGATCCCTGTTACTTGACAAATACAGCTTACTAATACATTGTTTGAGTGATGTACTACATAGGGAAAATTCCTTCACAACCTGTAAAACAAAAATGTAAGTTTGAAAAAATCAGACGAGTAGCCATTCCTTTTCATTTATGCAGTAGGAGAAAGGGAGCTGCAATAATCTTAAGGCAAGAGCAGTTTAGAGTTCAAAGTGATCACAGAAAGAATAAATTGATTCCCTACTCCAATGCCAGAAAGCTAAGAACCAGCAGCAGAAAAAGCCTGAAAAACACATACACACAGAGAAAACCCCACACAGCATCTCTGCCCCTTCTCCAGGCAAGCTCCCTCTGCAACCCCTTCTGAATGAAGGAAAAAAAAATAGACTCTGCCTGATGGCAATATTTACTTTGCCATAACAGGGTTCCCTCTTCTCAGTGTCAGCCTGCGTGTCTTCGCTGAAGATACGCTGAAGGTCTGTTCACAGTCTACCTGGTCCTGGCAGGCTAAGAGGTGCCAAATGCAAAGCAGGTCAAATTTTCTCACRAAGAACCTTCTTGGCAGCATTTCTCTCATCCTGGAGGTGTTGTAAATACTTAGCAACAGAACACACACAGGGTTCAGCCACCAGTGACAAGTAAAGGAGAYGTATTACGTTACAACCCTGTTCAGAGGACTGATCTCAAACAAGGGGAAGAAGCATTTCATCGCGGATATTTTGAGCGCAGTATACGGCTCTGTATAAGGCTGAATGGTCCTCGGCATTTGTGATRCAACCTTAAACCAGATTTCAATAGGTAAAACCCCTGAAGTCCATTTCTGTCCCATCTCAAACTGAAATTGAATAGTGTTTATTTCAGAGATGAGTTTTCTGAATAATACTAGTTCTACATTATAGTAATAAAACGAGTAGCTTCAAAATCAATAGCTCATTACTTACATAGGGCCCTCTTTACTTTGACTTTGTCCAAGTAAAGGGACTTGATTAAGTCCAAGATTCACTGCATATAAAGTTAAATGCACAATACATCCTGTCAAGCGCAGAATACTTCTGCATTAAGTTCTGTGAAAATCTTATATACAAAAATATCCGGCAGAAAGTCAACCCCAAACCACTTTTGCTTTATCCRAACACTAAACAATAGAAAATATACTCGTTCATCTGAATGTAGCTTCCCTAACACTAAAGCATTCAAGAATTGTGCAAGAGGATACATAATTTTACAGATCTACAAATGGTGAAAGGGAAATAAAGAGATTTACCCTGGGCAGGCAGTTACTAGAGATTAGAACTCAGAACTCAYAGCATCAACATAGTATCCGCCACTTGTGTAGACTTTTCAAGACAACAAGAGTTTCTTCTACTACTATAACAGTTCGTTAAAACAATACTTGAGGAAAGAGGCAGAAGTGCAAAATTCTTTATAAAGACCTTTATGAAGAAAATATCAGAGGTTGAAGCACAGGTTCCTGATGGAGGCAAGACCATGACACCTAGTCTCCATTTCAGGGCTAGAACTACACCTTATCTTAAAGCATGAATTACTCCAAAACAGAAGTCAAAACACTAAATTACAAAGATGGCAGCCATCAGAACCATAGAATATGCTTAGGTACRTTTGTACCGCATGTATCATAGCTGATTTCACTCTGAAAAAAAACCATACAGAATACCCCTTACTGAACTGATCATCATTATCTGAAAACAAAAATGGCTATTTGTTATATTGTCAGTCTTTCCCTGAAAAAAAAATGAATTTAAATGGGAAGTATTTTCTCCCTTCTCTCCAATCACGTGTGYCCTAGATACACAATCTCGGTCTAACCTCTTCAGCTTTAACAAGCTGGACTACAACCTGCCAAGGCAGAAAACTTAACATGAGATTCAGACAACCAAAATTACAACCAAATGATTAACCTTCTCAGCTCGAAATCGCTTCAGTCAGGTGGCTCGCTCTATCCACGAGAGAGGAACTAGCCTGCCCGAATTCAAGTCTTCCAGTAGCTCAAGTAAATCCAAATCTTTTCATCAGATTTTTTTTATATATCTATATCTACATATATATATATATATATATATATATATATTTATCTCCTCTCCTCAGTACTCTTGGAATTTAAATTTTTTGGAAAGATCTACTGAATACAGAGTTAGCTCCTTGTTACAACAGTCAAACCACAGACCAAGAAAGAAAAACTCTTTTTTTTAATCTTTGCCAGAAACACATACAAGAAATACCTAAACCCCTTCCTAAATTTATATACAATGTCTGAAAGTAATTGCACAAGTCCTTTCTTACTAAGACAGTAAATTTATGCTAGCTAGGCTGAGGTTCAAGCCCACAAAAAGGCATTCTGGAAGGATTTCAAGAGGAGCTCTTGCTTCATATTCCAACTCTTAAAGCCTGTTAAATGCTCATAAAAAGGGAGGTTTTCTCTGAAGATTTTTCCTATTTCAGGAAGTTACCTGTCCTGATAGCAAGGAAAACTGAACTGATGTCTACAGTATATCTTTTTGTAAGACAAAAAACTTCCAGTGAAAAAACTTTTGCTGTCACTGCTGAAAGGGGTCAATCTTATTATTTATAGTCATCTACAGTAATGATTCCAGGGAAAGTGGTTAATCCTAGTAATTAAAACCTCCAAGATTAATGACGTCTCTGTATTTTATTGCTCAAGCTTTCTGATCATCCAGCTGAGGCTCTTACAGAAGAGCTCTTACCACCCTTCTGCAAAACGCAGAACAGGAATCACTCATTCCAGTGGTATTAACAGCAAGTATGGCGCTCTGCACAGCAAACGGGAAAATACACAGAAGGTCCCTTCCCAACCTGCTTACAGCCCAAACAGGAGCAGCAAGACATGGTCAATCTTATTTTCAAACTCATAGTAACCTCACTGTAATATACTGCCTCACACAGAGATTCCCTTATGTGATGACACCTTTCATTGTGCTACAATGCAATTTGTACTGAAAATGTTTTTTTTTTTTTTTTTTTTTTTTTTTTTCCAAAATACATGATACCACTTGCAACAACAACAGGTTACTATGCTAAAAAGTAATTTACAACCCCATACTATTGCCTTTGATAGAATCTTTTTGTAGTTTCTCATAATAAGATCTTAAGTAATCAAAAATAATTTTTGGCTTTTTTGGTGAAACATGTTTTACCATTTTTGAAAATGCATGTTTACTTTCTGTATTTTACTTTTCTCAGCTCCTCATTCCCACTTTCTAACAGTGCTTTCTGTAAATACAATATACTCTTACAGAATTATATAAAAATATAATTATATATTTGTCCTGCCTTGAATGAAAAACACACGTATAGGGCTTAGCCGTACAATGGTGTAATCCCGCCATAATCATTTCAGTTTCAGAAACAATTCTAAATTCGATAGATTTTCCTTTTCATATAGAAGAAACTTAGTTTATCTGGGATTTTATAGCCAGGCAAATTTGGGAAGAGGGCAGTAAGAAAATATTTTCAGGCATAGGGTTAGTTACTACCTCAACTACATTACACTCGAGGAGGATTCAGCCTGTCACTAGAACAGAACTGGGGAACATCTTAATTGATAAATTCTTTAGGTAACTGATAGAAGTCCAAGGAGTATAATGATTCAGAATCTAGTGGTAAAATAATTAAATGTACGTGGGGGAACAGATAAACAGAATCACACAGAAGAAATAAAAACAAAGAAGTTGTCCTTTCTGCTTTGCTAATTCTAAGGCCAAGAGATTCTCAAAATAGGGCACCTACGTAAAAGACTGTCACCTTTTCTTTGCCGTCATTGACTTTCCCCTTCCTTCTCCTTACACCAAAAATCATTAGAATTGCTCCTAGGAACAAAGAGCTGTAACTGTATTCCATTTGTTTAGTTTGACTATTTGGGCACAGGCCTGCACTTTTTTCCATGGAACTACTGCACCTAAAGTGGAATTATGTTCAAGTTCAGCTGTTCCCCAAAACAAGGTTCCCCCAAACTTTATTAGCATTCAGAATTCTCTGAGCAGTAAAATGTTTATTGTTAAAACTAAATTAGAGGAACAGGTTATATTTGGAGATAAAAAATCCACTCACCATAAAAGCCAATACCTTCCTTAAAATACTGTTTAGTAGCTTCAAAATAGTTACACTGGAGAAAAAGCATTATTTCAGTCAGGGATTCACAAAGACTGGGACTTTAAGTTATGGTGCTATTTCACCAAAACCCACTACATACCCAGGTTTGCATATGGAACACGCACATATATTTTTTCAGTTGAAAAGAGAAAAATAAACATTGCCTTAAATCTATAAGGCATAAATGCATCCAAAAAAAGAATTTCTGGAGATAACGGAATAATATACTTATAAGTACCTATAGATTCCAGCTTGACAGGTGCTCTCAGAGAAACTGCAGCATCCAGAGTCCTTAACAGCGCTTCGAACCGTTGTTTGTGTCATGGCCTTACTGGCACGCTTAGCACCCAAAGAGAAAACAAGAGAAGGAAAAAGAGGCCAGCACCACCACCCTTACATAATTGTTTTCTCTTGCTCTCTTACTTGCAGCGAGTAACTTCAAATTGCAATAGAAAGGATATATAGTAGTTTATTCTAAGCTAACTTCACATTTCTCCATGAATGGCTAACTCAGCGTACTTGTGCCATCCTCAGCTGGCTATGTTTGGATCAAGTAAAGTAATGGAAAAAGAAAAGAGAGTATTTCAGTGACTTTCGATATATTTTATATATCCATACACAGTCCATATATGATCCTTAGTATCTCCTGCACCAGTGCTGTTTCTACAGACTATATTAAATGTCAAGTAGAAATCTCTGAACATAAGAAAAGCAAGACTGCATTTTCCACTGAAACCTATTTGTTAGCTAAAAAGGTGTACGTCAAACTGTAACGTGCCATGAAAGACATGTAGCTATACCCTAACTCCCACATTGCCTCGGTCTCCACTGCATTGTACAGAAATTACAGACCACCGCAAAACCTGACAAGGGACAATTTCTTTCGATTAAAAAGCTGTTCCAACTTTTGAATAAGTAATCCAGCCTACTTTGATGGATTTTGAACACATGATACCACTGGTAAAAATGGATAGTTCTTCACCGAGTTACCAGAAGGAATAAACATCTGTCATGAAATGATATGATTAGAAAGTAGGAGGGATTATGCTACGTTTTCCAGCCCTATGATTGATAGAGTTGCCCAAAGATTAATCATAGTAATAGAGGATAAAAAGCAATCTATTATAAGAAAGTAACAAATACTATATACTCCCATTAAATTTATCCCATAGACTATTACAAAGAAATGTAAGTTCTAAATGAGAAACGTATTCAATTTTATTACATAAACAAAATCAAGTTAAAAATTTTTTCTCTGTGAGGAAAACAGAAGAAACTCACACTCTCTAGATATTTGTCGGCATTGTTTTAGTCAGCCATTAATTACACTTAATACTATATTCGTTAGTGTAAAAGACAAGGGATTAAGTAATCTAAACACACACTCAAGTCAGTCAATTTGGCTGGTACTGCTTTTGTTTTTTTTCCCATTTTCACCTTAAGCTGCTGAAACTGTAATCAGTAAAGTAAAGTAACATATTAATTTAGTGAAACAGGAAATCAAAGTCAACTTCTTGGAAATATAAATTATCCATTAAAAGTTTGATTTTATATTATGGAGAAATCTCAGTATCACACAGGAAAAAGTCAATGATAAGATCATGGTCCTGTTGAAATACACAATGTAGAGTACATTAGTCTTCTTCAAGAGAAATGACGTAATTCTCTTGAATCTGTACTGGGAGGGAGAAAACAAAAAAGCATGGGGAGCGTGATGATGAAGTGAGATTAAAAAAGAGGAAGGCTTAATTCCCCTATTACTTTCAATCGTATTTAAAAATAAATAGTCAGCGCTGGTACCACACAAGACAGAGTAAAAACTAAACATGAAACATTTAGGTAAGAGTCCTTCAAGCATACAACACGAGGGTTGCATCATGCAGAGTGCTTCAAACCATTTCATACAGACGTCCCAACCATCACGTTAGTATTAGGGCTACAGCTCACTCCACTTGCACTTGATACTTACTGGCGATTTTCAGTTGTAGCCTTTGAGCAAGCTAAGCTCGCACTATGAAAATATTAATATTCATTGCTCATACTTTGTACCTTGAACAAGTAAACAGACTGTACAAATACGTACATATGTTTAAGTAACGAGAACATTTATCCACCATGCTTTTTAGCCTTTTATTTGTCTACCTAAAAGCAGCTGCATTTTTAGCCCATGCTATTGTTGCCACCAAACCACATGCAAAGAGGAGTTTTCTCCCTAATCATCTTAATGCACAAAGTACTTACACAAAAGTAATACTAATAATAGCTATTATTAACAACACCACTTTTCTACATGTTTTTTTTATATCAATGATTTTGCAAAAGGTGGTCAGACAACCACAGTGACAGAAAGATATTAACTTGTTCAAGGCTACCACTCAGGACAGGCAACAGAGGTAGAACCATGGAAGAAAATATAGGTTTATTCAGATTTAAGATAATGATACGAATCGAAAAAAACATAATTATATGGAGAAATAAAGACTTTCTTCAGATGGTGCAGCATCTCAGCTAGTTCATAAAGCTTGCTCATCCATCTCTATGCTTATCTCAGAGCTGGCATACATCAGCCAGGATTTTGCATGTTTTTCCTTCCTTTTTCAGAGAGAGCAACTGGAAGGTAAGAACAGCCACGCTGGGTCCATGGAAGCCGGAGCCCGGTCTCCATTACAAGCCAGGAGCACATGTGCCAGAGAAGGGCGTACAAGAAGGACAAGTGTATTTGGTGCTTCCCCACCAGCCTCCAGCCAGGCTGGGCTGCTTGCTCCTTGTCTTACTGAAAAAGATGATACACCTTTTCTCTTTGACTCGTACTATTTTTGTCATCATTCTCAGGCACTCATGGTAATGCAGGGAATTGTATCAGCCCTCCTCAGGATTTCTTGATTGATGTTTCTATAACACACTTCAGTCAACATATTCCTGACTTCAGTTTTAAACTTTTAAAAATGCATTACAAGCCCTTTAAGGTAGCAATTTGACTTTGCAAGTTTTTATAACAATTATTAAACTCGCATTTCAGTATCATAACTTGATTTGCTCACTCAGCTGTTGAAAGAGTCTAAACTTACTAGCACTTAAACATAAATAAATTATGAAACAAGGGAGAGGGACTGGTGTTAACTATGAGTTTCAAATTAGTTTTCAGGGCTCCCTCAGGGGCTCCAACACATCCTGTTCTCTATCATGAACAGCAGAAATTATCTTCCTCTTGTTTTGGATTCCTTGGAAACTGAATACAGCTCTAAACGTAAGAAGCTTGAGTAACCCTGATTGTTCATTTTAACACTATAGACTCAAGGATTTCACTTAAAATTCTACACTGTACAGAATTATCTATATGAAATTTCTGTTTTAATTATCTATATTAAAATTCCTGTAAAACTTTATGACACTTAAATTGTATATGAGTCCAAATAATTTTGGACTCAAGCTCTGTTCCAAAATGAGCAAGAGACTGTCAAAATGGGTAGAGGATAGTTTATCCAAAAACATTTTCCCACTGTTTTCTTCGTGGGCAAGAACTTTTAAAAGATAGTATAGAGTGGGAAAGTTGTACTGTCTATGGTTTTACTGTAAAGAAGTTAGAGGGGCTTTAATTAGAGTTTAATTTGCACGCATCCCTGTAAAAATCCTGACCAATCACTGTATTATTTTATAGTGTAATGAATGGGGAAAAAGGAGACTGCACCTAATTTTTTCTAAAAGATATTCCTGCTTCTCTCCATTTCCCTAATTATACCAAATCCTAGAGCTATTTTAAGCCTACTCCAAATTATATTTATGTATCTGTAGACAGTTTCAGAAATGTACATCTTAATAGTTTTCCTGACTAACAGTACCCTAATTTTCATCAATTCTGTCAAAGCCAGTGTCTAAAGATCTTCTGTTTAGCCCACAACTTTGGTAGCAGCAGCAAAAAATCACTGACCTTATAGATCCCAGCTGCTGAAGAGAAAGAGGTCTGCTTCGCTTAACTTGGCAGTTACTTTCCTTAATTAAGTGAATGCTGACCTGGAATCTCTCCATGCTGCCCCCTTTCCTTTCACGTAGGACTGCAGCTCACCGGTTGGATCAAAGCATTACTTCTGAACGTACGCAGCTTTTACTGGGTGAGTAATGTGGACAGTGCAAATTTTGCAACTAACTCCGGGTAAGTGTATTGCAGAACTCACGATTTTGGAATGCTTACAGCAGAAACATACACAATCTCTCTTCCAGCTAAGACTGTTCTACAGACAACATAATGTTGCAGGTCAGGTAGTTGGGAAGAAATCCACCCTGGCAGTCTTTGAAAATGTTGGTTAAATTGACTTTCCCCAGGATCACACAGAAACTACTTGATGATATCAGCCCCAATTTTCAATGGCAGCATTAAATTGTTTTAATTCTGAGACCTGTTTCCTGTGCCCAACATGCTTGCTTTCTCTAAAAAATATTAAAAAAAAAAAAAAAAAAAAAAAAAAAAAAAAAGCAAGCAGAAGACACACATATAACAGTATTTTTTCTGAACTATCCAGTTACCACTATTTCTTAGTGCATGTATTTAACTTAATCTTTATCATTCTTCCGTTGGCAATTTTGCCATGAAAGCAGTTTTAGGAAAATGCTCATTTGTTAAAAAAAAAAAATCTTTTATGGGTATATTTTAGTTTAAATTTAGCCTTCATTAGAGATTACTTCTCCAGAACAGATCAGCAGATCAGGTGTTATGTCAGAGAGAGCAGGCACAGCCAGCAGTATCACCAGCCGTTCAAATGCTGCACCTGCCCCTCGTTCAAATCTGACATCCCCACCAGCATGCCACAACCTCCGAGGACAGCGCTAGGATCTATCTTTTGGCTCAGGGAAATAACAGTTTCAAAAGACTTGGTTAAAGCGGAAACTCCGTGGCTAACGCGGTTCTTGGCATCCATCAACAACACCAGGGTATAGGTTTCAATCAGAACAGTCTCACAGGGACCTCACACCCAGAACTTCTTTATCCCAGGTGAACAACCTGACGCCAACTATTGCTATTTTTCAGCAGGTCACCCTGGGTAGGTGTTCTCCACCCCAAATTTATGAAGAAACACAACTCCAAAAGCTCTATTCTGTCCCAAGACAGAACAAGACATCCTCCTCCCACCAGCCTTAAGGTTTTGCACACTGGAAGAGCCTTCTAGCGACCAGCTCCACCTAAAGCATGGAAGCCAACCCCTCCACAGCTTTTTGACAGCTTCTTTTTCAAAAGGAAAACAGACATATATTGCCTGCCAGTCACCCTTAGAAGTTGCCTTGTTGGTCAAATTCCACACATGCAATAAATGTTTGTGAAACTCTGGCTGGAGAGAGRAAAAAGGAGGGATTTAAACCAGCTCTCCCACCAGAGGAGAGYGCACAGTGTGAGCTCAACAGTTATTGGTTCTTCTTGGGCTGCCAAAACTTAAACATGCGTAATTTACAATCAGAGGCACCATATGCTGCCTTTCACTCACCTAGACGTGCGGAAAACAGGCAAAGGGGCAGGGGGGCAGGGAATTAAAGCTCATACACAGAAAGTCAAGTCATCGCAGGGAAAGCTACAATATAGGAATGCAGAACACTAACTGTCAGAAACTTTTTTGTTCTCCTTTTCTCAGGAAAACTTTTTCATCTYTTGTTCTCCTCTGCTTTATCCTTTCATCTACTTACACAGCTCCTGCTTCTAATCAGCTCAGTACACACTCTCAACATCTTTTTTTTTGCTGTCCTTACCTATTGTCATTTCCACTCCCTTTTCCTATTTTTTACTGTCCTCTCTTGTAATTTAGAAAAGTTTCTTTCTCTCCAGGCACAGGACAAAGATTTTGCCTTCAGTTCCAACATCTAAACCCATCCTGTCATCCAGCAGCTGGTAAGAGGAGTTACAGAGAAAATATGGTTGATCTTGAGTGGATCGGTTGCTCTACTGGAATGGCACACGCACCAAATCATAACCGTTGCAAACAGGATCTTCTTCTATGCTCAYAGTTACACATTAGGTCTTCATTGGCATTGAAGGGAGATCCTTACAATTTTTCAGTACGACCATTTTAATTTTAAATTTGGGAAGGGCTATATGTTTTTCTTTAACTTCACTCTTGCAAACTGCTGGTCTCTCTTTGCTAAAGCTTTACCTCTAAAAGTTTACACAAACATCTAGCCCAGAAAATCTCTGACAAACCAATTATTTTTGCAAAATCATTGCAGAAAAAAATGCTAAAAGTTGCTAAAAGCAAGACCTGAATGAAGTAATTTAAACAAACTTGATAAAAAGGTGGCAAACAACTTAAAAGGGCAGTTATGAATTCATGCAAACTTCTACCACCCACTGAATAGTTTTGCATCTTATTATAATTGTTTTAGACTTTAATATGCATCTTTATACAATTATAGTACAGATTTGAACAAAGAGATACTACAATGCAGATTAGCAGAATTACAGTTCAGCCTTTTTAATCTTCTACGTTAGCAATTAGTTTAAATACCTTCTGTAGTCACCAACATAACAAGCTCAGTCATGGCAGCATACAAGAGCGGGGAGGGGAGGGGAGGAGAAGATACTCAGGAAGGCGCGGAGTTGTTTATTAGAAGGTAAAACCATTTTCATTAGAAATTATTAAATCACTGTAAATGAAGACTTCGCATTTTACGTCTCCTGCTCTGCAAAATGCTGTGACGCCTTAATTATTGCTTAAATCTATATGTAAGTTCCTAAATGGTATTAAATTATATTCTTTAAGTTGATGAGGCACAACATATTAAAAGTGAGGTGTGCTCATCTTTCTGCCTCACACATTAGCAGAGCAGTTCAGCACTGTCAGACCAGCGTACACAAAGTAAAGTAGCAATTCAGAACAGGCATCAGGCATACCTAACAAAATATCATTAGAAATAAAGTTACAATACAAACCAAAAAGCATTTTACGTATTCTTTCGTGATTTGATTGATTCTGATTGTTCTCTATGCCTAAAAGAACCAAGAGTATCRCATATGTGGAAATCCAGTCACTAAAATCTCAGTAAGTGTTCCGATGTCGCCACTTAACTACAGCAAGGGAATAAACATTACAGCTGTCAGCATTCTCGGAGATTTTTGCTATTGTCTCCCTAACAAAAGTTAAGCTGAATACATGTGAAAAATAGAATACTATTACTATTTTTGCCTCTTTCCACTAAAGAGAAGGAAACCAAGGCTATCCTCCAAAACCTATGACTGCAGCTAAGAACTATAAATCACTTTCAGCTTCTGATCAATGTATCAGTCCCAAAAGAGAAGTAACAGAAATTACTAGTTTATTTTTTAAAGTGAACAGAAGCTATTTTAACACCTTTGCTCCAATTTTTGCTAGAGACAGTACAAATTTAGGAGTAAACCTAAGGAAAAGTCCCTTAGCTACCTGTCTAGCATTAAATACCTCTTGTGATAAAAGGTGGAAACAGAATTCTTCAAAAGATATCAATCAATTTTAAATATGTATTTATGTATACATTTATATACATGATAATCACATTTTTCCAAGAAGATGATAACATTTAAGTAAAATTTCCACATGAAACCAGATACCAAGCTAGATAAAGTATTTGTGCATCAAACTTACAGTTTGCACTAAAAACTACTGCAATTATTGTGTAGCACACCTAATGCTTAAAGTATTAACAAAGCACCAATATCATCACAACTTTGGGACAAGGATCAAGCTATTCAGCAGGTAATTTGTGCGGTTAAAAGAATAAAATAAAATAAAGAAAAAGCACTGCACAGCATGCTGAATTACAGGGCTAAATGGTTCCTAGTGCCCTGAAGAATYGCTGTGAGTGGTGCAGGACTGAAGCTCTCGCAGCTCTGCTGCACARTGCGGACAGCAACAGACAATTGCTGGATACGCAGCTGAGAAGCAGCTCTCATTTTTGGCATGTGTTTGTATGTAAACTGGCCTTTGAGGAACTCCATCTTCATCTGTCAGCTTCTACGCTCCTAAGTTACGGATGCTGCCACCCAACTCGGAGTAGAGACAGCATGGTTAACGAATTAAACTTTCATTTAAGCTTGCTTACATATACCTTCCCCATGACACAATCCATTCAAAAAAAGACAACTAAAACCAGAAGGCAAATTAGTTGGTCCCATTATTAACTTTGTGGCAACAAGCCTTTGAACAGGATTACTTGTGTGCTTCATAAAAGTGCCATAGCCAAAGGGTGTCATGAGAAGGCAGCAAGAAAACTTCTCCCAGACAGTGATGACGAGCAGTTAAAGCAGTYTGAAGAAAGATACAAAAGTTGAATGTGATACGGTGAAAGTAGGGAAGACGCAAAAACAACAGGAAACCCTGCAGTTCCATGGTACACCTCGTATCTGTATCCTATTTGGCAAGAAATTTTGCTATTTCACTATTTGAGGGGAGGGGGAGATSATGCAATTAATGCAGTAGTGAAAGCTTCCACATTTGTTCTCTAAAGTTTCCAAATCCATGAAAGTAACTGGATCACATTTTTTTCCATGCAATTCACTTTATAATCTATATATAGTAATAAAATTGTTCATATTTGTTAGGCCTCCAGAATTTTAAAAGTAATAGCTAACAATATCATCAGTTACATCATCTATTAAAAAGTGCTAACATCTTACACTTGAAATAAATGAACAAACTAGTTCAGCAACATAATTCGATAACTTAATTTCTTATACAAATATTTGGAAAGATTTTATTTGTATTCTCTCTGGTTTCCTGGCTGCACCATTCACTATGTTTTCTTGACAGAATTAATCAATTCCCTCGCTTCAATTAAAAATGCAGGTAAAAACAGTAATTTGTAAAAGTATCCCAACATCCAGTCTACAGCCTAACAGCAATTTCTGTTACTGAAATGAAATCCATCCATGACAAAACATAACTTCATGAAAAAAAAAAAAAAAGCTTTAAGGCCTACAAATACTTTTCTTTGAATTTTAACTAGCCCTCTGAAGAATACTTACAACGCTTTGGAAGTTTTTGCTCTACTGGTGCGCAGTAATGGCCATCCAGCCTAGTCAAGGCRGACACAACCATTTTCCAAATAAGACTCAATAGGTTTTTTCCACCAGAAAACACCTAAGAACAACATCCCCTGGTTGTCAGAACGACTGCTGGCCACAAATACGGGGAAGCTCTAGGGACACGACGGAGCACGCTGGTGTTCCCTCCTTGCAGCTTTGCTGGTGTGCCTGCTCTTTCTCTGTGCCTCTGAGCACAGCTCCAGGCGGTGGCATTTCCTGGCTTTGGCAACGCGCTTCAGCCGCTGCAGACACCGTTGCTGCCCACTCCTCTGATCAGGGGAACTAGAAGGCAACTTTTCCCCCTCTCGTGTCCACCTCRGCCTCCTGAGCTTGCAGCTGGATACGAATGCCCAGGGACACCCAGCTACTCTGCTGTGTCCAACAGCAGCTCCCACCAGGATAAGAAACTTTACCCTCTGTGTATGCCATTGCAAAGAAGCCTATCTTCTCCTTCATCACATGSCCATCACATTAAAGGAAAGTGGTAAGAGGTAAAGTGGTTTTAAAAAAAAGTTTCATTAAAAATAGTAAAGGAATCTCTGCAGGGGAATTCTAGCCATAGCAGCATCTGACAGCTGCAAAAACCCCCAACATTTTTGCAGAAAAGAATACAACACTTCAGCATTTTAATCAGATAATGCATCTGACTTGATAGCTTCAAATATTGTATTTGCATTATATATAATGATTATTTGTATTGACAAACAACTGTCACTGCTTTTCTTCATGTTAGCAAGAGTACTCTTTATTTTCCTGAAGTATTAATGTATSGATAAACCAACCCTCTATGTAAAGCTGAAATCGGGTTTAATGAACCTCCATTATTCAAGCTACATATTTTCCTAAAGACGAAAAATGCCATGTACAATGTATTTTCCTACATGAGAATAAATCCACTAATATAAATTTCTAAACAGCACATTTCTACTCAGCAATTTTTACTCTTTGTCGGGGGGAAAGGAGAAAGCAAGGGGAGCACACACTCCCTTCAGGGATGCAAACAYGCATCTCCTCTGAAAAGGAACTGAACCAGATTTGTCAGTACTTTGGTTTCAAAGCYCTTCTTAGTACATAGGCACAATTGCTTTGTAATAAATATTTATTATAACTCAGCTGCAATCAGTTTATTATATTCTTTCCTTATTTTGGTAGGACACCCTAACAGAAAAAATAATCAAAGCAGTGCATAAATCTGGAAATACCTTMCTGGAATTGCAGTCAGTTTGACATTATTTGACTATTTTAACAACTCCCCTCCTTAAAGAAGCCCATCTTAAGAATTAAATCTACTGTACATGCAACCAAGGCATATTAATTTCCAGACAAATTTTTAATGTAGGCTCCCTTTCTTAGCAGCAATACAAAAGCATTAGTAAAATTACCATTTRGATGTACAAAAAGCAGATCTGCAGCCTCAGTCCGTATTTGAAACTCAACTTTGCTACTGGAGTTTTAAGAAAGCAAGGCCTTCCACTTCACTTTGTCCAGGAAAAAAAAAGTATCTGAACAGTGTTTTGCTATGTGGTATGCTTGTAAAGGATAAAAAAATAAGTTTATCTTCATGCTATACCTCATCTGTAAATTCACCCTTACAATAAATTATTGCATGTGTCTCAGATAAACAATTTTCTTCCATTCCAGCAACTAGTTAGATTTGGAAACTCAGTGACTAAAAACATTGTTTAGTTTTACTAGCATTATTTTATATAAATTGTAAAATTACCACATTTTCTCTACATAAGAGCATGTTAAGCAAGGCTACCTTTCAACCGAGTTTCTTAGAATTTCCTATTAATTCTACCCTTTCCTACTTCCGCTCTCAATTTTCACTTGCACAGCTGGACTGTCATGATTACTCTTCAAAATGGGTCTGTGAGGGGTTTCAGATTCTCTCTGGAAATGCTCCTTCTGTTCTCCTCACTGTTTTGTTTTCCTYGGAAGCTATCAGGAGAACTCTGCTGCTTTCCTGCTCAGGTCTTRGATAACCGCGACTGATGCCAGGACCAGAACAACCCCAGGCATACYCCCGTTACCTCACTGCTCAGTAATTAAGATGTATGAAAATTTTCAAAGTATTTGATAAACTTTCTTGCCCACCTGTAGTCCTGAATCTGTGAACATGAATATTTGCAAGCTTTGCTGTTGCACAAGCCAAATATCTTAGAGAAAAAAAAAGGCAACAACTCCAGCACACACACATTTCCCATTATTTCTATGATAAATTAAAAGCAGACACTATAATCCATTCATCCTCAACGGCTTGTCTCAATAGAGAGATTTTTGATCACCACTGAGATAAGGTTCAAGCCCTTAGTCTGCATATAGCTTTTGGCTTCCCACTTGCAAAATAACCCATCTAAAGGTTGATAGGATACTGCCCATTTTGGAAAGGCAGATGGTCTTACTCCCTCCCTGTAATGGACCTGCAATTTCTTGGGGAAAAGACAACAAAAAATTCAAATGCTTTAGAACCAATAAACCCCTGAAGAGGGCAGGGAGGGCATCTTGGATATACAAACTACATCTGTCAGCTTGAACTCCATCCTCTCTCCTCAAATTGCTCAGATGGCATAGAGAGGAGTTTATGAATCGTAACACTATGTGTAACCCTCAGAACAAAGATTAAGATGACATACTAAAAATAACAGTTACCACATTTTCAACATATTTTCTTAAAAGACAGTGTGCTACATGAAACTCTGCCATCATCGCTTTACACATTTCAGAATTCTTCTCTTACGAAAAAGGTGTTTTTCTTGAAAACCAAAAAAAGTCCCAAGCTGTAATTAGACAGTCAGGAGAAAAGTGTAAGAGATTCCAGTACGCCATCACAATTTTCTCAAGATGATAGCAACAGCTAACTCAGATTCTGTGCTTTAAAAAAAATTATCCTTCCTACCAGGAGTTGGCTATACATCCAACGTATATATGTGTGGGAGAAGAACCTGCTTAAAAATCAAGTATACTCAGCAGAGACRGCAAATAAATAATTTAAGCATAGCCTAATTTCTAGTTAGGCTATAAGATACCATTTAGAGCAACAAATCATAAAATTTTGTTTCGTTTTTCTTGTCAGCTAGTRTACAAATATAAAAGGCCGGATCTTCTGAAGTACCCAACAACGCAAACGCCTCCCGAGTGTGGAAGCGGCGGGCACGTACAGCTCCTGCGGAACGCTGCTCTCCCTCCTCACTCACGGAAACATTACTGACAGTCATTATGAACTTCGGTTTTGTAGGCCCGTCCCATACAAAAAGAATAGTCTGTGATAAAAAATGAATTTAGATACAGAATGACATCTTGAGAAGCTCAGCTTAACAATCTCCTTCCCTCTTCCCCTCAAAAGCCTAAAACAAAAGCAACAAATAAATAAAACCCAAAAAGGGTTTGTGATCAAATGGAAAAATTCTTACCTTGAAGCATCAAAGCTGTCATAGGATCCAACTGTGTAGTGTCTAAACAGTTTCTTTGTTCTATCTGTTCGTGTTTCTGCACAAAGGAAAGGGAACTTTTAATAATACTTCATTTGGGAAAAGAAGACTAAATCAAGTGCAGCTTTTTTGCAATTTCAAACCAGATTTTCCTGCTATACATCAGTAAAGGCCAATTTACAGTACTTATAATGAACTAATATGGTCTGAAGTAGTTTTGATGAGAGATTCGATTTTGCAATTGAGATATTCTTGTATATAGCATACAAMAAGTGAGAACGGAGAACTTCTTGTAAATGATATATTACATCATTTACAAGTTTTAAAGTCCCTCCCACACTCTCAGTGGCAAAACCTTTCAAGTCCAGTCTTAATTGGTTATTTTCTAGCTTGGACTAAGAGACAAAATAAGAGAAGAAAGAAGAAAAAACAGCAACTCATTTTAGAAAGGTCAGGAAAATAGCAAAAAGAATGCAAAACATTTTTTTTAAGCATATGCACACAAAACTAAAGCTATTTCTATGGTTTTATTAGGCATATAGAGACTAGGATATGGGGAAAAGTAARTGCCTACACTCATTGCCATCTACCAAATCTCACAGGAGATATTGCCATGTAACTTGTACTCCCACTATACAAACAGAAGCAAACAATTCAATCAACGAGAAAAACACAAAAAAGAGAAAACCCACTTTTGGGAATCACGTATACCCAGAGGAATAAGATTCAACACATCTAAGAATGCATTTATAACCTCAAATACATTAAAAGTTGCTATTCATGCCTTTTCTAACAAAGAAAACAATCCATCCCATTGAAGGAACTCCCACATCCACTGGTTGCAGCATTAATTTATAAACTTTATGTTAAAAAAAATCTGTTTCCATGATCATATTCACCAAGATTAATGCTGGTTTAGTAGGTATATAACAGTCGAAGCATTTAGTTTAGAACCATATCTGGAGAATGACAGTCAACAAAGTGAAACATCTCTTTCTCTTGGATCAGAAAGAAGCTCTCAACACTTACTGCTTTGAATGGGTATCTGTAAGAGCATCAGTAAATTGAGCATGGGGGCAAAGATAGAGAAGCTACTCCAGTATTTGGCTGCTTCAGGATTCACAGCAGAGAACATAATCTAAACCTACACCAAAAGGCTATCACAAAGAAAGTTATAAATTACACTTTYGGGAAAGAAGAAAAAATTGTACAGTAGGTTGGTAGGTAATTCATTGTCACATTCTTCTTCAGAATAACACGAGAACATACACAAGCTTACTCCAAAGAGGAATTCAAACAAAGCAAAACTTTAACAAAAAAAAGGAGCAGGAAACCTTCTTTGGAAACTCTGTTTATTACAATAACTGTTGTTAAAAAAAAGGTATCAATTTTCTGAACCTCGCACAACTTGGTTTTTACTACAATAATATTAGGGTATTTATTTTTCTCAGACAAGTGTATTTAGTATGGCCCCTTTTTATGTGGGTTCCTCATTCAAAGGAAGAGTTTCTGACACACACAAAAGTCTTGCCTAGGTACAAGTTGGTCCTCAAGTGTGATCAAATTAAGCTGACTGAACAGTCATCAGAAATCGAATTGATATCTTTCTGGTTTAGCTGGTGACCATGAAATCCTCATCTGCATGGCTGAGGAATTTTTTGCTGAAGGCCAGCCTGGCTCCATGCAAAAGGTTTTTATTAATTCTCCAAGCTAGACATAGCCCTCAAGGTAAAGTGTCTCTATGTCACAGCTCTTCAGGATGTTAAAAATTATTCTGAGGAAGGATGTAGCGTTGTCAGAACATCAAGTGCTAATCTGCAGAGAGAGGGGAAAAAACCCACACATCGGTGCAGGATGGCTGGCTTTGAAGACAGCTAAGGTGCACTTTATCAGATAAAGTACTGGGACTCAGACTCTGAGAGGAAGGCGTGGACAAAATGATCATTTTCTTGCTTTAGCCAGCACAGGTTACAGCTGGTAGACAAGTGACATCCTCACAGTGTTGCACCAATTTGAAAGATGCAAGAAAAGTAGGATTAAAATTTAAAAAATACATACACACACACACACATATATATACATATACATAAGATACATATACATATATATAAAAAATAGGGAGAAAATCCCTGTTATGATATGACTCCTACAACATGATTTTGTTCAGTGTTATTTTATCCCCTTATCATTCACCTACAAGTTGTATTTGTGCCAGAGACAACTCACCTTTACCTGCTTTGCTTACTGCAGCAGCTGTGTCCCTCCTACCTGCCCTTACCCTGTCCCTTTCTGGAACGCCCAACAGACACCCAACTTGCACCCRCGATCATCAGCAACCGAAGGACAGCCAGCCCGCAGGACAACGTGCTGCCTTTCACAGAACCGGAGCCGTAAGCACGACGAGCAGCAGCTCGCCCAAGGCTGCATGACAGCGCTGCAAAGAGATCTGGTTTTCAAGGTCACCGTGTGCACTGAATGCACTGTAAAGTGTTGTGTGAGTTTTATGGGTCATGCCTTTGTTTCTAAGTTTACAAGTCTGCTACAAAAATCCCATGACCCATCGTGGCCTGGAGTAAAGGAACCTGCCTGAATTGCAGTCTATCCACCACCGAGCAAAATTCTTTTTCATGTCATCCTAAAAATCATAGTTTAATATCAAGAGGTATAACTAGAATAAAATTATAAACTTGGATTCCATTTACAGCTTACCACTAGCTTGTTTTCAGAAGTCAGTTAAAAAATAATTAGAAGAACAAGGTATGATGAAGGGTATTTTGGAGATCTTAAAGCCACCGCATGAGCCTTTAAGGAGCCAGATGTTTCTTCTGCAGAAACTGTTTTCTATAGCATGATATTTCAGTGCTATTAATGAATACAAAGTGGGTGGGAAGAAAGGAAAGACGCAGTAAGCGCAGATAGCTTTGTTCAGCTACTTAGTATTGCACAGCCAGCACCCGCTAGCTGCGGTTTGTACCTGCCGCCTGTCTCTCCCAGCCCTCCGCCCTCCCCGACTCCTCTGCGTGCAGTCACAGGGGTTATTTGGGAGACCATTAGCCTCACAATCCCTCAACCCAAGGATAAATGGTGTGTTTCTCAGGTTGCTGTGTGAGCCCTGTAGTTCTTTAATTACCCTCCTTCCCTAAACCCTGACTCAGATTCCAGCCTGCCCTATTATACAGCACAAATACAGACACTCGTAAGTAGGGAAGACTCAGGAATCAGTCACCATAACGAACCCAAATCAAACTACGGGCCACTTCAATGTTCCCTTCCTTTATCTGACTAAAGAATACAAAAAGCCTATTGGAAATTGTATAAAAAATGATCTTTCTGAATTCAAGCCAGAATTACAAAGGAAACAAGCCTAATAGTACCAGTTGGTTACTTCCAGTTTTCAATAGGTTTTTATGTTTTTATCTGTTGCTATGGCCCTAGGTTTTCTGAGGATCAGCACTTCCAATCAGAGTGCTTTGGAGTAAGCTGGGACTGCCTGAGACTACTCACCCTGTGATCATTGCTACAGTCATTACCACTGCATCAAGATGAACATCATCAGCTCAAAAGTTATTTCAGGAGGTAGGACAAAACATCAGTGTATGCAAAAACGGTCACTTCACTTAAATTGACAGAAAAGAGGAACACTAGTACATCATCTGAGATGTCAATACTTATTGCAGACGTAATATATTTTACTAAAGTATTTCCACTACACTTTTTCCTAATATCTCTAGTTGCCTAGAAGGCTTTTTCTCTGCAGGTCTTAATCCACTTCTAGGCTACAACCTGAGGACATACCTGAGCATGAAGCTTGAAGCATCAGAGTAAAGGTTATGGCTAGCATCTCTGCTCCTGAAGTACCGCACTGCTGTGCACAGAGATCATTTATGCAACAAGCAAGGCTTTCTCCTCAGTTACAGAAACAACCTTCCATAAAAACATAAAATCACCATAAATCTCCCCACTTTGCACTACAAAAATCAGTAAAACACCTAAGAGGCTTTATCCACATCAATTAATAAGTCACTTAGGAGCAATTTCAGTGTGACGAGAGCCACAGAAGTTCTTGCAAGGAACAAAGTAACATGGCAAGCATTTTCTTGGTCTATCAGCCACTGAAACCAATGCACTAGCAGCAAAAATAAGGTATTTGCACTGTGCAATAATAGTCATACAAATCACACAACCCTAGCTTTGAGCCTGGATTTTTTTGTAAGAAATAGCTGATGTCTGCAGATACCTCAGTAAGCAACAGACTAAAATTCTGCTACAATCGAGTGAAATTTGTAAGGTTCAAAGGGGGATGAACATTTAGAAGATGTGAGAGTAAAATACCATCTCTTTTTCTTCCTCCACCTTAGGAGGAACAATGGGTTTCCTCAACTAAAAAATAAATATATGGCTCCCCTGTAGTGTCACTCTGTTAGCCTCATAACTGACCACATAGCTGACTCCAACAAAATCTGCTGACAGCACCATCAAAAGCCAAAAATCGCTGGCAAGAAAAGCAAGGAATAAAATCTGGACTCATATCCACAAAGATTGCTAACTCATTCTTGCCTTATTTTGACAGTGACTAGCACCTAACTACTGCAGACATGTTACAACAGAGAAGCTTATTTGTAGCAGACCGCTTAAACATTTGGTACTGAGTTAAGAACTATGGGGAAAAATTCCCAGAGCAACCGTCTTCCTCCCATCCTCGCCCCGGCTCTTCGCAGGGCACCTCGGCGGCTGCGTGCTTCTCAGCTGGGAAACTGCGCGGGGCTGCAGCGAACCACAGAAAAATTTGACTATATAAAAAGCATAGAGAAAGCGCATAAGGGATTGAAAGTGACACTAAACACAGCATTTATGTTTCTATCTCAAGTACACGTAAATTCAAAGCATTTGCCTTACTAAATGAAGCTGAACTATCTCTACTGTAAAGGAAGCAACAAGCAAAAACAGGCAGCAGGTTTGTTAGCCCAAGTCTCAAAAGAACTAACTCACCCTAAAACCTCATYATTAGCAGCTGTGTTGAGTTTTTCCCATCTGTTAAACATAAGCAGGTCATCGCATCACAAGTCTGTGCTGCAGCAGGATAACAAACGTGGTATTGTGCTCTGGTCAAAACAGTGCTATTTTCTGTCACTAGGTTAATGAAAGACAGCTACCATAATTTAAGTACCCGCTTGCTTCACAAAGGCCAAAGACTATAAATTGTACCCCACAGCATCACTATGTAATCACAACATAACCAAAGGCTTTGTAAATCCCAGGTGTAGGTGATAATGTAAAAAGTAGGATGTGCATGAAATCTCTCTCTCTCTCCCTCTCTCAACTATATATTACTATGCCTCCCTTCCTAGGTGTTGTAAGCACAGCTTTTGTATTTTTACTGATTTAACTCATTACTAGTAAAGTATGCATTTTACTTCCCAATAAAACGTGATTTTCTTGGTAACAGACACTACCAACTTTGCTCCAGAAAAGAATCGGAAAAATCTCTTCTTCTTCATATTACATAGTGTATAAGGTCTCCATAAGTTTTCCAGTAAAACTTCACTTCTCCGTAGAACTGAGATTCATCAGATGAATCTCACTGATATTTTCCCTGGTATTTGGTACAATACAATTTTGGCACCCAAGAAGATTTTTCAGGCCCACAACACAATATATCTTTTTCTTTGAGTAGTCATTTGAGACACAGAAAACACAAGTTCATGGATCTTTCTCCAGATCGAACAGAGTGAATTCTAATCATCTGTACAAAATGTAAAAATGTGACCAAAAAGGTAGACTGAATTTGACTCCAAATATTTGACATGAGCCTTCTCATTTAAGAAGGAGTTGCTGCATTGAAGGGATCAGAGCATTAATGACAAAACATAGGAGGGACTAAACTCTGGACCAGGATTTCTGTCTCTCTTGAATATTAGTATTTACAGTTTTGGAGCTGGAATGAATAAGGAACTCATAAGGACTATAAGCAATTCATGCAAATACAGCCTGCCTCCGTTTAAAGGGTATTAAAACTCTTAAAACTGAAATCTGCAGTTATGTACCACTCAGGAATTCAGAAGAAACTAGGATTACCTTTTTCATGTGCATTGTTGCACTAGAATGGGTAAATTATGATTATCAAGAAAAGAAAAATAACTTACAAAGGCATAATAAATTGTAACCTTCGGAAAAACTCCAGTTCAGAATTTGGTCATATGTTTTTTAATTTGTGTATGACTTTTTAAATTTCCAGGGTTCAGTTCACGTGGCACTCTCAGACAATTTTTCTTCAGACTGAAACTAGAAATATCAAATCTTACATGGTATTTGAATTTTTTTAGATTTGAGAATAGGCATAAAAATGTCTCAAGGACAACTGCTTGACTCCAAGAGCAATTCCTTGGTTGTCCTCCCCACAGAGGATTTTTTCTTTCCTATAAAAAAAGGGGGGAGGAGGGAGCAAAGTCTGATGTTGATTCCCTCCTGCATCCTTACAAAAAAAATAGCTGGAATATAGTGAATTAGCTTATTCACAAGGATGCTGAAATGGCTGATCAACGTAACGAATCAGCAAGTTTGTTTGCAAGAGAAACCTTAATAACTGAAATATGCAAGTCGAGTCTATTGGAGAGGGAGTTATGGAAGAACAGCGGTTTCCCATATCATTAGTTCTCCCTATAATTACATGAGAAATCTCACTCGCATAGAAAAAACATCAAGCAGTTGCCGAAGCATTTACTTCTTATTCTCTAACACTGAATAATGTTTACAGAGCTTAATATGGGAAATCAGTATTCTTGTAAGGAGGTTAAGCTACGTATACAATTCTATTGCTGAAGTATAAATCTGACTGGAAACAGAACTTCATCTGCCTGTATTTACTTCTTAGGAAGACACAAAGTTATACGTACATCAAAACTGAGACAAATCTCCAAGGTAGATTTTATTTCAGAACTAGGTCTGTCCTTTATTAGGTATTAATCTATTTGCAAAATACAGGCGCAGTAGACAGAGCTTACTCTTGCATGGCTCTTCATTTTGCACAATATTTCTCTTCTTTTTTTTTTTTCCAAGTTTTGTTGCTTGTAAAAAGATGAATATTGACCTGGGCTGTTGCCAGCCCAGGTCTAGTAATCAAGTGTGGAATGGATTCATTTGTGTAGGTTTAGATCATTGCTGAAACAAAATCAGGTCCAAAATGAAGTAACTTCAATGCATTTTGCTTAATCCTTTTATTGTGGATAGCCAAAACTTACTCTATACTTCATCCAAAACCATTCTCATAGTCTATGCCAAACGGCACCTGAGCACATAATAAAGGCATTATATTTTTCGAACTAACATAGAACAAAAAATCTTGTTTTATTGCTTGCTTGCAGCATCATCTACTACAAATATTACTTATTTTGAAGATAAGGATGTTTTGTTTAACTCCAAAGTTCAGGTAGTATGATTCTGCAGTTCCTTGGAACTGATTTATGGTACAAAAGTTTGTAATTACAAAGACTTCATATTTTCATTCCTTCCTACAAATAATCTTGTGAGTGATGTTAGCAATTTCACTAACAGCAACATAATCCAAGATGATGGCTTGTAACAAAGGGCAGGAGTCAAGATAAACTTGATTTAACAGGTTGTTCACACCCCAAATGTAATTTTAAAAATCCATTCATGGGATTTTATTCTTTCCACTCAGTGGAGGCAAACTTTGCAGCTCCAATATTGCAATGCCTATGCATATGCTTAGCCTTATGCAAACATTAACTTCCTATATTTCAGTAAATTTCATTCATTTTAAGTCAAGAATGTGTGTCTAGGAGCACTAAGGGCCATCTGAAGTCCTCATTAAGCAATACTGAAAATAGATACAACACGTTTATACACTTACAAGAAGTCAAGCCTTTGCAGGGTTCACGGCTGATATGCTAACACAAAGTTCAGCCKATGTTTTTTCTCATCGCCTCAAAAAAAAATGTCCAAGTAACATTCTAAAAACTTGACATCTATCTCATTCACTAATTAAATGTTGTTTTGCTAATGGTTACCACAGTACCCTTTAAACTGGTTGCAGATTTTGTTTGCTGTTGTTAAAGAGATGAAGGTCTGTGGCTTCAAGCCCATGCAGAGCCATACAAAATTGGATTAGTATAGTCAACCCCTAAAAGGGTGCCAGACACGGTTCTGTGGAACATTTCCTGCAAACATGGAAGAAGTGAGAGTACGTGCCACCTTCCCTATGTCAGATACGTTCAGATGTCATAAAACAACCAAAAAAATACACAGACATAAAACAATAAAACAAAACATCACAATAGCTTTCGAATTCTGGTCAGTTATAATTGTTGTAGTATCAGCCTCGACATTTATTTTCTGATGAGGAATGACACTAGAGCAATATCATTTTAGCAATCTGTTTTCAAGTGGCTATAAATCTGCCACAAGAACCTGAAGTGTATTCTGGCAGAAATAGCATTCATTTCTAATATTATTACAGCTTTTCCACTAAAGAGTAGCAGATAACAATTTTCAGTGATTTTGCTCAAAATCAGAGAAACTCCTTTATAAGTTTGCGAAGGAACTCTACCCTTGCTTGTGTGGTAGAAGTTGTATTTTAGCGTACAAAACACCGCCTATTCCTTTCTGGTATCTACCTACAACCACGCAAACAAAAACAATCCAACCGCTTTGAGGAAGGTCATTCTGCATCCTAAGGAGGAAAGACCAGGCTGAGAACTATCTTGGGCTGGATTAGGAAAAACAGGCCCTGAAAAGCCATTCTTCCATTTCAAAAATCATTGATTTTCACAAACAGCAACTTTCAACAAGAGTTATTATGGACTTTTATCGTTACGGAAGCCTCACACAAGTCTAAATCGTTGCCAGCTACATTCGRGATCAATGATTTCTCAAATCCTCGCACTTTGGTAACAGATAAAATACGGAATACCCAGGAAGCAGCCGCCCGGTCCGCCGTGCACAGGGGGCACACGAGGAGTTCAGGGTCCCTCCCCACCGTTTTCYCCACAGCGCTCCCTGGCACACGCAGCAGTTTCAGCCCTGCCTTTTTGCCAGGTTTGCAGCAGGCCGTCACCTCAAACTCCGCGAAGTCCCGCTCTTCCGCCACTGACCCGGCCTCAGGCTGCACGCAGAGGCCAGCGGCGACGCCTGCGGAGCATTTTTTGGACTTTCTGCCAGATCCGCCGTCCGGCGCACTCATTTGCCTGGTGCTGAAGCTTACTGATTTCCTCTTCTCTTACAGAGGGGCACAAAGTCAATGAGATGCTTCATTTTCTTTCCTTCCCCTGATCCACTTGGAGTATACTAGACTTCAGTAGAATTCTTTCAAAATACAACTTTCTCATTCTGTCCTGCATACACAGATTTCACTTTTTCTTACCCTCCTCCCCAAACTGAGCCAAAATTAGTCACACTAACATCATTAAAAAAAAAAAAAAAAAAAAAAAAAAAAAAAAAAAAAAAAAAAAAAAAAGCATGGATGTTAAAATAGACTGGCAGGTATTTAAAAGATTAAAAAACAAGTATGACTTTAAACACGACAACACTAAATAAAATACAAGTAAAAGCCAAAATTTTAAGTCTTTGCTCAGTATCTTTTTCTTTCTCTAATTGTGCCCATGTGCTTTCCAGTCTGAATTTCGCTGTTGATAAAAGTATACCATTAACAAAAAACAAGAGACACACAGACAAATACTTYGCAACTTCTCCTGTAAGCTGCCTCCAAGTATCTTCTAATTCAATACTATGATCTTAGTCAGGGTGAACAAATAGCTCAGCTGAACAGAGCCAAATGTTGCTAAGCAATGTGGTATAGTAGTTTACTCAGTATGGGGAGGGGGAGAAGAGGCTGGACCAAGGAGACGCAGAGACGTGCAGGGTTCTCTGCTCACCAGGGACAACTCTTTCCTTGCCCAGCTTCTCGACTTGTGTAAATAGAAAGTTATTAAAACAATGGATTACTTAGGAACACCAGACTGCTTTTAAGGAAAATAGAGCACAAAACATTATCTACTGAACTTGTGGTGCTTTATCAGAATATAYAGATACAGTTAAAATGAATTATTTCAGTATACAAGTTTCAGAGCCAGGCCACCGGGTAATTAATTTTCAAAAAAAGCAGTAACTAGCACATCCAAAACTGAAGCTTGACCAGTGGTTTGAAAGCCTGGAGTTACTGACTTAGAAAAGCTATACTGGTATTCAAAATAATTAGGATGACTGGAGTTTGAAATCAGCAAAATCGGAATTTATTTCTACATTTTAAAAAGGTTGGAGGGTACTTGTCCTTTCAGCAATGTGAGAACAGATAATAGGAATTACCTTACAAGAACGCATTCTAACTTGTGCGATCTGACACAACCTTAAACATTGCRAAGTTAGAAACTTTCTATGCATCTCTGCTAAGAATAAATTTAAGCTTTTAGAATGCTTTTAGGTAAAATCCAAAAATTAGATTACTACAGACACGCTGCAGGGTAGGCACTGTATGTTAAGACTATACCAGGTATTGAGAAAAACAGCATAGCACAGTATAAAGTTTTAAAACAGAGCCCATATTTTCCAAGCACTTTACTGACGGAGGTCACTATCTCCTTACACAAATCCTCTCTATTTGCCCCCACTTCAGAAAACATCAGCCATTCTKCATTAAAGCCACAGACAATACCTCCAAAGCGAACTCTCTTCTTGGATCTTGACTTTTCAGCCATAGCTGCTAGCCATCTTACTTGAGTTTTGTGTGCTTCTGCATCTTCACGAAGAAAAACATCCCAGACATTTRATCTCAAAATGTACTATTTTGACTACATAAAAAGTTAAGCCCTTTCAAGAAAAGTAGGAATTGAGAAGTGTTCTAAATTTTTATAAAAATGCTGAAAACAATTCTTACTTTTTAAGAGTACAGCAACATTAAAAATCCCAAATCAAGACGACCACAAACATGAAGTCTTATTTTACACAAGTTAGAGACTCAAAGCCCACATCCTTTCAATTCCACACTGTACCAAGAGATTTTTTTTTCCCTGTTGCAGGTTTCCATGGAAATACATCAGTCACTAATCTAAATAAGTGCGGGTGAAGGACGCCTGAAAACCTAGAGCAATTACGCATGCCATTAGAGGAAAAGAATATGATTCAACCAGCTATTAGAAATGTGGCACAGCTATCACTTCTATATATTGTTGTAGTGTTCTAAAAACAAATCTGCTTCTCTGTATTTTAAACCCACTCTTTCCCTGCCTATAAGAGGGAAAGAAAAAAGAAAAAATTACAAATATCTCTCACGTAACAAGCACACAATGAAGTCAGATCACATTAGTGGCAAAACACAAATGGAATTAAATAACGCACGTTTGTTTTGCCGTGAAAAACCACTGCACATGAATACTTGTCTTTCCCTTACCAGTCAAAGATACTTCAYGTCAGTTATTCTGATAAGCAATATGGAAGTGAGTATTTTGATCTGCACTAACGAACTAATGATCAAAAAGAAAAAAAGTAAATATAAAAACTGATCAGCGYGTTACCAAACGCCTGGTAGTAACCAGAGCACACGTCAGCCACAGGTGTGCCTGCGTTTACAAGGATAACTGCAATTCAGCACCCATATTAACGTGGTGTAATACGTAACACGGGTTACGTATTAATTAACATGTTAATGGACATCCGTTCTCTCTTTGCACCCCAGTTCAGCTCTATTCTGCACACAGACTCATCTCCAGAGACCCCTTCGTGAAGTCTCACCTCTCTCACGTACCACCTACTTCTCAGTCACTTCATGCAGCAGCCACACTAGCAGTTTGGTATATGGGTCAGCTCGATCTGCTGCCCTTCTGCCTTACACTCAAGCCATTACCTCTCATCGCGCAGGAAAAATTTTCAGAGATCTGGAGCAGGGACTGTGTTGTTGCATGTGAATAAATGTTTTGCCATAAGGACAGAGCATCTAACCAGCTTTCCGGACTCTCGGAATTGTACTGCTACCCAGGCGCTCCTCCCTTCCCTCACCCTTCGAGGGAAGTGCTATGATAGTGCTACTCGTAACAGGAAACACGGAGCAACCTTGACAAGATCCAGTTTTAGGATCTTAACGACAATTTTGTGAAGTTCTATGTCCATATCAGGTTTTACGGAAAATGTCTTCCAAACTCTTATACCTATATGTAAGAAAGAGGCTAGAAAGCAAGTAACGCTGCAGTTTCCAAGATCTGGAGCAYAGATTCAAGATGCAGCATGCAAGCCAGCAACATGCTACTTGTAGCCCACCTCACAACCTGCTTGAAATGGGTGAGATTTTGGCCATTAAACATTGCAGTGAGGGCATGAGCAGTAGCATCTATGCAGGAGGAAGCATGCTTACTGAGAAAAAGCCATCTTAAATTTTGATTTGCTTTCAAATTCAATTTCTGGTCAAGTACTATTTCCAGACCACAGCTAAGCGCTCTCCATCTACCTCCAAGTACTGGCAATGCCTGGTGAAGCCACACACGGGCCGCAGAGAACCCGTCTTCCCTATGTGCCCAGGGCTCTCCTTGCTGACAACCAGGCACTGCTGGCAATAAATCACAACCRCTAGAACAAGGGAACGGAAAGACAGCTTAGACGAAAGCTGACCGACACAGGAGCATGAAACAAGACAAGAAAATCAGCAACCAGAAGCTACAGAGGAGAAGAACGGGGCTACCAGGAGCAAAGGGTAATAATATGGAAGAGAGATGTTCATGCCTGGCCAGCCGAGCTGATCCCACCCAGGGCTCGGGCTGGCTCTCCGTACTCCCTTGTACGGCTCCCTCATACGCAGGGTGATACTGCGCAGCTCCTAGTCAAACCCCAACGAAACCACAAAAATAATACATCTTAGGTTTAAAACTTGGTCAGCAGTTCACATACAATCTCTGGTTCTCCTCCAGGTAATGCTAAAAGCAATCACRTTTTAATTGAAATTCCTGTTTTTTTCCCCACACGTGCACTATCTCATTCATGCAGTTGGGGGACAGGATATCTGTGCAAACTGTGAATTCAAAGTGATGCAGTTTTTTAAAACACAATTAATAAACATGAATATTAATGAATATTTGACTAATAAAGAGTAAGAGAATGTCCAAAAACTGCCATTAACGATAAATAACAAATTGAACTCCTGGTGCCACCAGTGAGAAGAGCTCGAGTTTGCAGCTTACAGTTGAAGTAATTCACCACGAATTAAAAAAAAAAAAAAAAAAAAAAAAAAAAAAAAAAAAAAAAAAAAAAAAAAAAAAAAAAAAAAAAAAAAAAAAAGGCGGGGAAAGAGCATCATCTTTTTGTTAGTTGCTTCTATTTCAGTATTTGCAGAGTAAGTTAYTCCTCATTCAGGACAGATCTTCAAAAAGGTACAGTTAAGACATTAAAACAAGCAATTGGAAAAGAGGCAGATAATTTGTCTTTGCTGCTTCTGGTTTCATTGTCTCAGTGACAGTGAGTGAGGTTTTCATAAAGAGAAGGGTTATAGAGAGGCACGGAGAAAACTACAGCAAGTAGTTGGCGCGCGAGGCTAACAGAACTGAGCGCATTGCCTGGCTGTATAATGAACGACAGTTCTAACGCTGATGGGCTGAGTCTGCATGCATACCCCTGAAATGAAAAACAAATGTACAGCCCTATAAAGAGCTACCAYGAAATATTTTTCCTAGTCAACGTATTTAATCATTTTTCTCAAAGTATATTTATTATTAATAATTTTCCCTTACTTTCCCTTCCATTGCCTAAGAATCTTATTTTCTTACATCTGCCAATGAAAAGCATTAATTATACTGTATTTACTATTTCACTGCTCACAGGAACAGCAGGAAATTTATTTTAATTATGAAATCTAAAAACAAGATAAAAGAACATAGTTTTAATTGCATAGAGGAGACTTTCAGATTTGCTTTTTCTCCTACAATTTAGTTTTCAAACTGAAGAGCAAAGTTTATAAAGATTTCACTAGTAAACCCATATATTGTATTGTACGTATAATATAGATTATTGTTCAGTTTGTAAATTCAGTGTTTTGCAGAAAATTTGACATCATTTTTCTGAAGTATGTCCAGATTCCTTTATATGCAAATACTCTTAAAATTTACACAATTAGAAGATTTACATGATGAGAAAATGGTCATTCTATTCAATGTCAARAAAGAACAGAACAGAACACAACTCTCCTCTGCACTCTATATGATTGCCAGACAAAGAAATAAAGTTTTTTTGGTATATCAAACTTCAAAATTTCAATTAAAAAAAGGAAAAAAAATACATGTATAGGTTAAGAACTCTACTCCAAATCAGGTTAAACATATTATCCTTTAAGTTTTCAGTTTTAGTTCTGTCATTCACGCTTAAATGCCTTTTCTTCATCTGCTGAAGTCTTCCAGAAGCAGCAGAAAGTAGGTCTTCCTTTTAAAATCTGACATTYTGTCAGCTACAACTCATGCTAGACCCTTTCAAGTTTTATTTTCTAACATTTACTCCAAATTAGATTAAGATTTTTAAAAGTGACAATAAATTGTGTTTCAAAACAAAAATTTTAGATCTCTATAATGACAGAAGGCATATCCTTTAAAAGTTTTATTTATAAGACTCTTTGAAATCCTTAGTAAACACAATGCCAAGAACAGATCACTACAAAATTACATGACTTTAAACTGTACACCGATTAAATGTCATAGTGAYTTGTCCACTCAGTGATCATAATCCAGTCTCACTTAAATGAGGAATAAAGCAAACAGTGTATTACTATATACAGATTTGGACATGAAYGTGCAATTRTAAGAATATATATATTACAAAAAAYAAAAATYCTTTACCTCAAATAATGCCATTCAGATGATATTGTYTGCATTTAAGTGAAGACCATCACTGAGCTGATCACCATGAACAGTAAAAGGCAAGGTTATCAGCGTGATCAGCATTCGTGAAGTCACTGTGACTACCTAAAYCTTCAGGTCACTTCTCAGAATAAGCACTGCAATCTAGGGAATTAGGTAACTGAGGGAYAGGGAGCATAAACAGCCGGCCAAAGACTGTGGTGAAAGGCAAAGGCAAGGCAACAAACCTGTTTTAAAGAAGTTCAGTTGAAAAGACACTTGAGATTTAACAAGTCTAATGATACAAATGTACAATCTCTAAAAATTTAGAAACATCAATACATATTTTCAAAGATACCTGAAGGTTAAAAAATCAGGAATGGCAAGAAATTGTTAACAGTTCTGGATTTTTTAAGTCTAAATAAGTATTGCTTGGAAGCAAGCAGCAACATGGAAAGGAATTCTCTTAAGGCTGATACACTGTGAAAACACCATTATGCCYCATGTTTAATGCCTACGAACTAACAGGAAAAAAACTGATTATGTTGCATCTTCATAATGAGTTATGCGATTTGTAAAATATTGTAACTAAGAAAATCAAACACGTTGGTATACTAGTCACGTGGAAAAAAAAGAAAAGAAACCTTCAGGAGGCTGACTGAGAAGGAGGAGCAGGGACAGGAGGAAAGGGGCACCTAAGGGCGTTGCACATAGCCCCACCGCCACGGCACGGAGCAGCGGGACGCGCTGGCCGCTCGCCCCGCTGGGCACCTGCTGCTCAGAACTTCCCCAAACCGCTTTAAAACTTGTGATGTTTTCTGAAAACGTAGCCTTGACCGAATCAAAAGTATCATATTGTGGATTTTGTGACATCTAAAATTTGATCAAAGCAAAAAAGAAGTGGAGGAGATTTTGAATTAGTAAATTGTTGTTTTGCAGTGGTGTCTCAAACCCAGGATGCACTAAATTGAGAGGCGTATTTAACAGGTTTATTCCATTCTGAAAGTGTAATTGAGTGTATTAAGGCAACCTGGATTAGCCATCTCCCTGCACCTCATAACCATGTTCCCCCTTCTCACCATTCTCGCTCACACCTATCTCTTTCTTGCATACAAATTGCAGCTCAGCATGCTCAAAATTAATCCTTGGAGAGACCATGCAAATCTAATCCTCAAAATAAATCATCAAAAAAAAATAATCTTGCTTCATTCTATTTACGTAAGCCAGCACACAGATAGCACAAGAATTAATCACACAACAGTGATAAAGATTTGCACAGCTGGAGGAGTTCTTCTGACACTCAAAATGATCTAACTGGTTGAACAAGTATGCTTTAATACAGCACTGTCTAACTACCCTTTACAGCAGTGCTAGGGCATTATTAGTCTTTGCCCTCTATATAACATCCCAATCATTTTAGSAGAGAGAGGGTAAGCTTTTAAAACTACTTTTAAATAAGCTGCTTCCCCAGCACATCAGCTGAGGCTGACRACCTGTCTCTTCAATCATGACATCTCACAAATATAAAATAATATTATTTGTTAAAAAAAAATAAAAAAAGTCTCGTCAAGCAAAGGGTAACAGGAATGAGATGGCTAAAGGTAGACTTGCTATTCACCRTAAATTATTCATAGTTAAATTCAGATCTGTTAGATTTAAATGCATTTTTTTTTAAAACAGAAACTGATGTGCAATGCTGGGACTGCAGCCTGGTTGTGCGTAAGACGCTGTGTACTTCCACAGATGCTCAGACCTCTGTGAGGTGCTTGTGAAAACCACCACGGATTCAGGGGGATTTGTTTAAATCTAAAGTTCTTACTCAGCTTGAATTGCAATCACAAAATCAATAGAGAGAGGTTAAATATTGACGGCACTAGCCCAAGTCCTCTGAGACGKTTTCAGGGCTGATCAGCGGGGTGTTCCCCTCAGGCCTACAGCAGCAATAACACTTCTTGTTCAAAGCTTTTTAATCAAAGAACAGTCATAAACTGAAACWCTAGTTATGCACAGCTATCTCTAATCCTGTGTGTGGACACAAAACACTCAAAGCAGGTAGCAACTAGAACAACCGCTCTTCAACTCGGAGATATTCTTAGTAAAGCAATTAATTTATGTTTTCACATCAGCAATGTTCATTGTACTAAGCAAGCCTCGGAGGGCTGACTCCCCCCAACCAGAYGCACTGAAAGTCATCTGTTTTATTCCTAAAGTAACGGGAGCCATTGTACATTTTGCTCTGAGATAAAGCAAAGCAGAATGGTATTTTCTTAGCCAAAAAGGATTTTTCAAACTACAAAAAGTAGCTTCCTGAACACTTAATGAGAGATCTGATGAAATGGACTTCTTTAGCCAGATTGGTAGAGGAGCAGAAATTAGCAGGAAGAGAGCAAAGGGCTCATCAGCTTTGTGGAAAACACATATTATTGAGAGGAGAAAGATCCTGTAGATCTTATAAATCACTTTAAATATGCATTTATTATGGATATTTGGAATATGCTGGAATATAGGGGTGACTCAGAAGGACAAAATTTTCTGCTGTTTTACTTTGATTCTACTTTAAGACGTATACTAACAAATTTATTCTCTTTCTATCTGTTATTATAGGTAATAAAAGACACCCTAGACTAAACTCTGCTTTTTTTTTTTTTTTTTTTTTGGGGGGGGGGGGGGGGGTTTGAGTACTACCCTTGGGTATACTAAGAACATTTGACATACCATTTTAAACCATACATTGGCTAAGGTTTTTTTTTTTTTTTCTTTTTCTTTTTTTTTTTTAAGTTTTAAATACTGTATATAATATTCATAGTAGCTTTCAGGATTTTGGGTTCCTTTTGCTGTCAATATGTAACAGTAAATCAACTCGCAAATGAGAGTAAATTCTGACCAGGAATTCAGGAGGCAATTCAAATTCCTCCTCGCATTGATAATACCTAAACATTAATGTCATTGATGGAAAATATTGATCTCATTTCCCTCTGAGGAKCCATCCTTGCTTAAATGAACAAAAGTTTACTAATATTTATATTCCTCATACTATTGAGGTGAGATATGCAAATAATGCGCATTTGAATTCTTGCAAGTTTTGGATGAATGCTCAAATCCTCATTTATTTAGTCATATGCATCTAAAGGTTCAGCTATGCAGTTTATAGTCACAGCTAGCAACAAAGAACAGCAGGATCTTTTCATCAAGAACAAGGCTATGGACACTGAGAACTCTAAGATCAAGCCTTTCATCACTGGAGATTTCAGAGACACTCATCAGGATAATAGTAGGTGATGTGCAAAGTTCAGAAATCAGCTTGTTTTCAGAAAAAAACCCCACAAATCTGCCCTTTTAAAGCAGTTTAACAGCCTACAGAGTTCTCAGGCCATTTCAGATGTAGCTCCAGAAATGATTTCTAAACAGTAATGCCAGTATTTAAAAGAAAAGTGGTTATTTTTTTGCCAGCACACACAAAATCTGTATAGAACTGTACTGGTAACAGCCAGTTGTTCCACACGCTGCATTCACGCTCACTAACAGCTGTACAGAGGGAATAACATGCAATGGGAATTTGCACTGGTTCAAAGATGTCTCCCATTGGGAATCTGCAAGAGGAACCAAGAGGAAGGGACTATTCAGAAAGAGCCAGCTGCTACGGACCCAGCTCACACAACTGAAAAAAGCTCTTAGCAGACTTCCACATCAAGAAGTTGCTTACTACAGACTATCTGTAGTGATCTTCACTCAGAATGAGGCAGAGAGTGAACCAGATGGCCTTAGGGTTCTTTTTAGCCTGTATTTCTACAATTTTTATGTTCCCAACAACAYTAGCGAGAAAATACTAAAATGCTCAATTCCTAAATTTTTTAGAAGAAACAYAGGCATTTCATGCAGCTGTTTTCCCTCCCTTTACATGGCTCATTTAATGTCCTGCCTTCACATATGGATTTGTTTTGGAGAGTTTTTTCAGTGTCTTGACCCTACTGGAAAAACAAAAAAAAGCAAGTGATTTTATCTCAATTTTATCAGCTTGGTTGTAAGAACAGAGTAGTGATAAGATCACAGCACATTTCACTTTATTTATAGTGTCTACAGTAAAAACTTTTATGTCACTGCCTTACATGTTTTTTCAAAGTTTCTGATACCATTTATTCACTTGTAGAGTTATTTTCCCACTGCATAATATTCTGCATTATCACATATTTTACTTTGGCATTTATGCTGCATAAAAAACAATTAAAGAATCAACAGCCATGCTCTTTTCATTGAATGATTTCTATTACATTATCTGTACTTCCAGTAAATTATGCAGTGATGAAATTTTATCCTTTATAACAACTCCATTTAGTACTAGTGGACAAGACTCTCAAAAACAACACATAGTTATTAAGGTTTGACAACTACAGTACAGACAGAAATGTATTGTTTCTGCCAYACACTAGCAACCTGTGATCCTCTGAGAATGACTGAGGGCACAAGAGACCCACACTGAAGAAGTTTTTTTGCAAGATAYGCATTTTTTTTCCCCCAGGAACTTTCTCAGACAAAATGAATATACAAAGATATCTATCACAAGTAAAGCTAGAAAGTCAAAGGAGCCCAACTAAATAATCCTCTGAGATATATATTTTCCCTTCCCTGACTTTTTCTATTACAATATGATTTTTTTTTAATCCTACTATCACAACAGTTAACAGTATTTTTCAAATGAGAAACCACAGATCCCTTTCCTAAATGACTCTGGTTGTAGTTTTAAAGACACATTTTCTTTATTCGTATTTTGAACATTACAATATTATCCAATGATTCGAAGAACACCACCTGAACAGTGAAGCTGAAGGTGGAAAGATGAAGGAAATAGGAAACAGTAAATTCTACTCACAAAAACAGAGCTAATAAAAACTTCCAGAATTTAATGAAAAAATAAAATGGAAAAAATAAAAGGATTTTCCATTTCTGAAGATGATGCCTGCAGGCATTCAGACCCCACAGATGCATAACCAGCAACACAAGAGCTACAGCATGATATAAAACAGCCACTTCCAACCCTTGGCAAGGACACTGGCTCTTCCCTGCTCCCCTCCCTCCAGGCTCACAGTTATGTCAAGTTGCCCATATTAAAAAAAAAACAAAAAAAAAAAAAAAAAAAAAAAAAAAAAAAAAAAAAAAAAACCACCCACAAGCCCCAGTATTAAAATCTATGTAGGATTAGGAAAGATTCTGCTTAGTAACTCACTGCTCATTTAGTCCTAGAGTTTTTAGAGTGCTTTGGTGCGTTTCACAGGACACAACAGTTTCCCCTCTCTCTTCCATAATTTAACACACATCACCATCAAGATGGATGATTTAAACTTGTTAAAAGAAAAAAAAAATCAATCATCCCCCAACATACTGTTTACAAAATAAATGTGGTAATATGCAGGCAGACAGTGAGCAAGAACCCTAAGTTTTTGTGGGTTTTCACTTTCACACCATTAAAATAGTCTCCCTTTCAACATTTCCTCCCTCAAACATCACCTAGTAACCTTTTAGCCTAGGCTTTCAGTGACCTCCTGGAGATATTTTTGCCACATTCTTTCCTGCAGTCATAGACCCCACACATGGCCGTCCAAACATCTATGAGAAAGACGAGACAAACCCACTGCCAAACATTATCAAAACCTTCCCTTCTACCTGCTTTTATCTGACCTTCCCATGTGTTTCTGCATCTCTTGACCAATTCTGTTTGAGCAACGTAAACAAGTTACCAGAGCTTTTTGCCTCCAACACCCACATTTTCCATGATATGTGAAAATAAGCAACTACTTTGGCTTTATTTTAAGGTATCWATTATCTTAAAATATCTATGCACTTGTTTCATGCAGAGGAGGAGTGATAGTAGCCTGCTTAAAAGGGACTGAAGTTAAGCAAGCACACAGTGAGATGAAGGCAATACGAATTATATTTAGAGCACATACCTTTTCAAATCAGTAATGCTTTTGCTTATATGTTGAGGTGAGTGCATTCTCATGTTACGAGCTTTCGAACAGTTTGCTTACTGGGGAAACAAACCTATAATCAGAAGTATCTAGTCTCTCCCCGAGTTACCAAGAGAAGCCTGAATCAAAGCGAGGTCTCATGCACTGGTCATGATAAACAGTAGCTTGAAGGGAAAGTGATACTACAGCAAAATCAATACAAATCCATGACAAGCTGCCTTGGCCACAGGCTGTAACTGGAATAGGTGGAAGCATTTATTCCTCCTGCCAAGCTAAGGCACACAAGTGCACTGATTCGTGATCAGAGAACTGTGCAAGAGGAGATACTATTTAGCCCTGCAGGCCATTCACTTGGGAGAGAAGAACACTGATTCCTGCTCTAAGGTCATCCTACATGAGATTCAGAAATGAAAGTCTGAAAGTTTATGAGAAGAGCATAAAGGTCTGAATAGAGCAGATCTGAGAGGAGAGTGAGGGAGAGAACAAGCCCAACTGCACAGCCTGGGACAAGCAGCTAGTACTGGCAACCAGTAAGGGGAGTGCCTTTGAGCCACATAGAGAGTTGAACTTCAGGAGATATGAAGCTACGGGAAACACACGGATTGGTCAAAAGAATGCCAAACATGGATATATTATGACCATTACAATTAATTCTATGAAAAAAAAAAAAAGTCTTTGGAGAATGGTATAAAGTAGTACGTGGGAACAGTATTCAGAAATTAAGCTCAAATACTGAACAAAAATAGGAAGAAAAACATGTAAACTCACTTTAAGCAGTTGTTTTCATTGGACAGCATAGCTCCTCAAACATATAGAGGCTTATTATCACAATTTGACAGAACAGTTTAAGATTAAAAAAGAAAAAATGCTGTCAGCAGGGAGGGCAGGAGGAATCCAAACACAGGATGCAAACYACCCTGACTTCAGACACAACAGGAATACTTAATAAAGAGTTTAGTTTACACTATTTGAATTAGAGCCTCTTATCCTCACACTATTTCTTCTTTGGCTTAAGAGGACTGCCACCTACTGAGTTACCCATATCCTTATATGCTATTAGGAAAGAGAATACCATTACCTTCAAATAATGAGAGTTTTCATAACAGCTTTTACTTTTTTTTCTTTTTTCTTTTTTTTTTTWAAAAAGACCCAAAAAATGTATTTAAAGATTTAAGGTTTAGAATGCAGAACATTATATTGCTGCAGAAGCAGTTGTAGTATATATATATAAACTTGGAAAGCCTTGCTTGTAACTGGTTCAAAACTATACAGTTCTTAGGTTATGATGACGATGTGCTAGAGATTAGCCCAGAGAAAGCCAGCAAGTTTACAACTTTGCATTTGAAGCTAGCTTGGTAACCAAACGCTCCCCAGCTGCACAGAAAAGAATGTCCAGGTAGTGCAGACAGCACCTAAACCACAGTTCCCTCCTTACCAARCCTCTCCTCAGCTGTACCGAGGAAGGAAAACCAGCCGCCAAGGAAGCCTAGCGAATACCGCCCGCAACATACGGACATGAATCACAGGCACTCCCAGAACACCTGACGTACCGGAGCTCCCATTTYGCATTAGAGCAGACGACACCGACCGAGGTATGGCACCAGCCTTGTAGCTGGTTTTTTTCATTTACACACAGATTTTACTAGAACTGCATAGTTTAATTGCTCCATGTATTCTGCAACACTATGATAGTTTTGCCGCAGTTTTTATTCGGAAGCCGTCCTCAGGGCCACACGGAGTTTCTGCTTAGCGCGGGCGAGACAGCCACCGGAGCATTAAAATGCACTTCCCTTCCTCACCCTGGGAAGACATATCTGCAAGTATCGGTACTCCCTCGCTGATCAGCAGAGCTTTCCAGCAGTTCTACCGCACACAGAAAGCTTGGTTTGCTGCTTCCACTTTTATATGTAGGCAAGACGTGATCTTATCTGGAGCATTTCCTAGTGATTGGTTATATTACTGCCTCTAAGGCATGTGAACAGACACACAAGAGATTTATAAATCTGCATTAATTATAAAGCAACCATTTCCCCCGTTTACTAAAAGAGTCTTCACAAACTTGTCCACAGTATTAGAGTTCAAGACAAACTACACTGCTTAGAAAGTGCCTCTSAGTTAACACAATATAGCAATGCAGCTCCTTCCCCCCTCTCTCCCACCGCCCTAGCGTGTCCTCCTCAGCTCTTCATATTCAAGCACGAAGAACTGCGGACTGAGACGTGACTGAACACAAGTTAAGCATCACGGATTATTTTTCCCTTAAATTCTGTACCCAAAGATGCCATCTAGCGACCATCCCCTGCATAGATGCACTGGAATCAGCAACACACCTTCGGCTGTTAGGATAATGTATCACAGATCACACGTGCACATTTATTTTATTACCTTTTCCTGGGTGGATGAGGAACACAAGGGATAAGACCTTAACTACTGTGTTTTTAATCTGTATGAAAGAGACCTTGTAGCAGACCAGGAGACACCTGACCTCCCTCTGCAAATTTTAGTCACCTTGTGCTTCAACCACTCCATCCAGAAGGTGGCTTCTGGCTCACAAAATACTTTTAAGATAACTGCCTCCATGTGGGCATGTCTATAAACAGCCCCAAATTAAATCATTTATTCTTTCCTAGCATTCTGTACACAGGAGAGAACCTATTTTCTGTTGCTACCCTACTTTTCYACTTTTTTCTTCTCTTATGAAGAAACATTAAGATTACTCCAGTAYTTTCCTTATCTAAGGTATTTTGCATAGTGGTATCTCTCATACAGCATATTTTATTATAAGAAACAGATGATATAACATGTCTTGCCCTCACACAAACATGCAGTACAGCTGAATATAAACTCTACATTAGATAAATCTGAAAAAAAAACATTTTGTTCAACATAGAGGAGAAAAAGAAGATCTGGTACCGTAATAAAAGATTATAACACACTTTGATCTAGTAAAACAAGATGTTGTCTCAAGTACTTATTTGAAAGAAACATATCAGCATCCTAGTTGCTCACCTCCTGATAAGGGTGTATTTTGTGCTCTTTTACTAAGACTGTCATATTTGAGTGGTTTGACATTTCGCTTGTTGATCCTTTAGGAGATTGAAAGTATATCCTGCTGTGTGGCTAACGCTCACAATAATATTAAGTGTAATATACAAAATTATGTAGCATGCTGCTAAATAAAAAAAAAGTTAGAAAAAAAAGAACAAGTTCACCCGAATGCATTTCCTATTTCAAAAATACTCCTATTTTTCACTCCCACTTCTGTACTGATATTGGATAGCAGATTTGGCTTTTGATTAACTTAGAAACTTACACCTCTCCTTTCAGAGCAGTTTTGCCTTTACTTTGAACAGTAATCTTTAGGTAGCAGGTAACAGGAACAGTGATGAGAAGCTGCTGCCATTAACCTCAGTAGCTCTCAGAAGGCAGACTGGGCCAACACGACTGTAATCATACACTTCGCAAGCAATATGTAGAGAAATACATAGAGTACTCTCAGTTGTTCGCAGGAGAACCTAATCTCACTTAAGTGAGGTTATGTACTATATAGAGTTGCCTATTAGTAAACATGAAARAAAGGCTTTTGCATAATATCAGATGGAAAATTGCAAGCTCTGACAACTTAACACAGAATCACAGAATGGTTGGAAGGGTCCTCTAGACATCACCTAGTCCAATCCCTCTCAAGCAGGGTCACCCAGAGCATGTTAGACAGGGTTGCATCCAGGCGAGCCTTGAACATCTCCACAGAAGGAGACTCCACAACCTCTCTGGGCAACCTGGTCCAGTGCTCCGTCACTCTCACAGGGAAGAAATTCCCCCTCACGGTCAGGTGGAACTTCCTGTGCTTCAATTTCTGCCCGTTGCCGCTTGTCCTGCCGCATGGGACAGCTGAAAAGAGTTTGTCCCCGTCCCCTTGACACCCTCCCTTCAGGTACTTGTACACATTGGTAAGATCCCCCCTCAGTATTCCCTTCTCCAGGCTGAAGAGGCCCAGCTCTCGCAGCTGTTCCTCATAGTAGAGATGCTCCAGCCCTCTGATCATCTTTGTAGCCCTACGCTGGACTCTCTCCAGTAGCTCCATGTCTCTCTTGTACTGGGGAGCCCAGAACTGGACACAGTACTCGAGATGAGGCCYCCCCAGGGCTGAGTAGTTGGGCAGGATCACCTCCCTGGCAACACTCTTCCCAATGCASCCCAGGATACCGTTGGCCTTCTTGGCCACAAGGGTGCGTTGCTGGCTCATGGTCAGCTTGTCATCCACCAGCACTCCCAGGTCCTTCTCCACCGAGCTGTTTTGCAGCAGGTCAGCCCCCAGCTTGCACTGGTGCATGCAGTTACTCCTCCCCAGGTGCAGGACCTTCCACTTGCCCTTATTGAACCTCAGGAGGTTCCTCTCCACCCARCTCTCCAGCCTGTCCAGGTCTCYCYGAATGGCAGCACAGCCCTCWGGTRTRTYRGCCACTCCTCCCAGCRTGGYATCATCAGCAAACTTGCTGAGGATGCACTTTGTCCCCTCACCCAGGTCACCGATGAAGAAGCTGAACARGATGGGACCCAGTACTGAGCCCTGGGGAACTCCACTAGCTACAGGCCTCCAACTAGACTCCACGCCACTGGTGACRACCCTCTGAGCTCTGCCTTTCAGCCAGTCCTCAATCTGCCTCACTGTCCCCTCATCTRACCCACWCTTCCTGAGCTTGCCTAGGAGGATCTTATRGGAGACAGTGTCAAAWGCCTTGCTGAAGTCAAGGTACACAACGTCCACTGCTCTTCCCTCRCCTACCCAGCCAGACATGCCATCRTAGAAGACTCACTTTCTTCCACACAGGTATGATATAAACCACTTTTTAAAAGCATATCAAACACTTCTGCATTCAATTTTGTTAATATCTCTCCATTCATATAAATTCATAGTTCTGTGGTTTTACTGCTTTGTAAGCTAATCAAGGTACTAAACTGCAAATAATAGTTGTGCTACTCTTTGGAAAAAAATTATAAGGGATTGTATGAGAAATCTCAGAAAAAGAAGCACCTTCTTGTGCTCACCRTTTTGCAATAGGGCAGCACACTGAGGATCTTTTCTGAAGCCCAAAGGGAATTTAAACTGGGGTACAAATAAGACACATAAACACACACAGCAACCGAAAGTTGTATCAGAGAATAGAATTCAAGCTTTGATTGGACCTTTTTAAAATTCTGCTACTTTAGGTTGAGTAATTGATTTTCTGTAATGAAAAGATGCAATCAGTAAGTTAAGAAGGTAGAAAYGTTTTTGAATATTGATATTTCATGTGAAGATACTAGAACAGTCAGATTTACTGAGGAATGTTTCTAAACAGATGTTCAAGATTTTATGTGTTAATGAAGTTAGCTTATTTGTGTAATAAAATATTTGAACTTCAAGATGACTTGACTTAAATGCCCAAATACATATCACAATTGAAAATATGTTATTGTTTCTAAGATGTTAAAAATATGCAAAATAAGCATGTTAATGTATTGTCATAGTTAACTAGAGTTGTAGGATTGTCTGAAGAGGTTATTTTTTCTTTTTGTACTCTAGAATAGCTTGCCAAAAAWGTAGAGAAGAGGCTTCAGAAATATCTCTGCATTCAGCCTTGATTAGTAACAAGGCAGAGAAAAATCAATAGAAATCAGTGGTGCATACATATGCACATAAAAGTATATCCAGCCACATAAGTAAAATGAATATTGAAAAGCCACTGCTAAAACATGGCTTAAGGCATCATGAACAAGCTATTAAAATACAAATGGCATGAGTAGGTTTCATAGGAGAAGGCACAACGTTTTATTGCACTGTTTTTATGAAAACATTTCAAATATGTCATAAACTGAAATTATGCTAGACTAATACGCAGTTACATGAACACCAACTAAAACCTAAAACTTGTCCATTTACCTATGAAATGATGTCTTGCAGCTGATTGACTTGCATATGGAAGGAAGCTGCAAGCTGTAGATGGAACTTTCTTTGCAGYGGTATCATCTATAGACCTTCTCTTCCGCATTTATTCTCCACTCTGGGAAAACTTTCTCTTCTCTACTCAATTGCTTATTCATAAATCTTACCCTCCCCCCCCAAAAAAATCGCTTGAGTTATCTTAAAGAGGAATAACCCACTGTCAAATTCATTCAAAATGAACCAATAGGTAAAAAAGTACATCCAGGACATACACATATAATAATCACGTCACCCTTGCTGCCCAGTCTGAGAACAGTTTAAATTGTCAGAATGTTTCATTTTTTATGTATTMTAAAATAAAAGTTTTTTAAAATAAAAAGTTGCAAACTGCCAAGCCACTTCCTAATTATGTCAATATAAAATGAATTCAGGAACAAAGTTGGACAATTTCAGTTTTCTTTTTGACCTTAAGGCATAAACCTTCTATTAGAAAAGAAAGTAGGTATAASCTGTCTGGGTACCTGAAACACATTAAGTTTAAATGAGGTAAAAACATTTAGAAAGTCCAACTTAAAAAAAAAAAAAAAAATCACAGCAGAGACTTGCATGCAAACACTCACTCTTATAAGGTGTGGGCAGGCAGCTTTTATGCCTGTTGTSACACGACAACATGTCATTTTACTGCTTTTAAGGACACACAGGTGAACTAACAGGCACGCAACAGGCAGAACGAATGAAGCTGCACTCACGAGAGAACAGGGGGCTCTGCACTTTCCTGCTTCTTCTCCTCGCCCTGACAGCGCACCAAGAGATTGCTGCTTGCTTCTCCTTCCTTTGGAGCAGGGGCACTAATCCGAGACTTCTCCCTTTACCCTGTTTCAGTAAGCTTAGTGACATGCAGTTATTTAGTTATTTGACACTTCTACTCTTATGACAAATTTGATTTTAAGAAACTCACATGTTATAAAGTTATGGTGGGAAGGAACCGATGGATGGACAGACTGCAAGAACACACAAGCCCTGCTTCTTTAGAAAAACTGAACTAACAGAAAAGATGCACTTTCTTCTTTGTACATTAAAGTCTTCTATTAAAAAAAATCTCCTGGAATAGGCTACTTTTAAAATTAGAGCCTTAAAAATATCTTAAAGATGAGAGCAATGATATTTTTAACCGTTCTACTGCTTGGTTTCAGCCATATTCCAAGCAAAATGCTTTAGCGCTAGGCAATATAGTTCCCAAGAAATCACTGGTCTCTTAATTTATGAAGAGCAGTAACTTTAATGCCATACATGCGTGTGAAAATATGAAAACAATGAAAGCTACTCCTTCATGTTTGAGGGATGCGGTAAACTGAGGTTCTTAGTATCATGCTCCTTAAATTAACGTATTTATAACCCCCATTTTAAGACTTGAATATAAGTGGCTACTTCGTCTAAGAAGCATAAAATGAGAATTCAAYTCACATTTTCATTTCAGACTACTTTTCATCATATCTACAATTTTTTTGAGACTCCTTGCAGTCCTAGCTGGTGCCTCCCAAGACTGTCCCAAATGTGGACAGATGACAGTGCTGCTGTCACATGCTGTGGATGTGGAACTTGCTAGATTGTCAATTAAGTAGTATTTGAACAATAATCAGTTCAAGGTTGTTTATTTTCATTAAAAGCAATTAGCTGGTTAACAAGCTATTATGTTTAGTACGTTTTCTATATAATTTGAAATAGTAGCAGTAAGTTCAACCATAAATCTGTCACTTAATGTGGCTCAGTGGCAGGGTCCATGATCCAGAGCCTGCACTGAAAAGGTTCTTCCARAGGTTCCTCTGAAAGTTTTGGTTTAAAAACAGAAAAATAAATCCTCCCACACACATACACACACAAAAATCCTTTCCAGATTGAGATTCCAGCAATCACAGATACATGGTATTCTAAGCCTACATGTTTAAGTAGTCAAGTAATCTGTTTAAGCTATCTGAAACATTAGGATTAAGGAAGAATGGGAGCTTTGTTGCAGATGAAGCTTATCAGAAAGCCCAGATCCTCTTTCCAGTGCTACAGAGACTCCCTGTGGTACTGCTGGCAAGTGACTGTTTTCTGCCTATTCTACCAGCAGTTTGGCTAGAACATGGATGATAGTAGCCTATTCTACACGGGGGCCCCGAGACACTAACTAATGAATTTTAAATTGGAGTTCAAACAGTCTGTATTACATTACATAAGGGTAATACATTTCCCTGCTTTAATTCAAAGCAAATAGTGGTAGTACAAAACAGGCAAAAAAAAAAAAAAAAAAAAAAAAAAAAAGATTTTTACAAAAATTATTTGCTAGTGCAGTTGCTATGACTGTATGAAAATAACAGTGAGCTGACCTGCTAGTTAAATTTGCATCACTTCTAATATGCCTTGTACATGCCAAAAGGCTGGGGTAAATTGTGCAAACCAAAGGGGTGCTGAAGGCAGAACTTCTCGCTGCTGTCCCCAGACCATGTGCAACACGTCAGCAAAGATGCTAACTACTCTGTTAGAAACTTGCTTTTCTGGTGTGGCTTCCCTCTCTCTCCTTGCATATTCTAGCCTCCTGTTAGGCAGAACTGACCAGGACTTCCATGAATGCAAGCTAAAAATCTGTCAAAATCCATTCCAAGAAGTTCAGGCATTAAGGGACRAAAGGCAGACTGGGACATCGGATCCCAGGAAAGAGAGGAGTGCACCTAACCTAGACTGTTTAGCTGCAGTGGATCAGTCCCAGCCATTTACTGTGTGCCTTCCATTTACTGCATGCCTTAGGCAATAAATAATTGCTGTGCCTTCACAAGAAATTATTCTACTTGGAAGTTTCCAAGTGATGAGATGTCCAGCTACACCCAACAGTGAATTTGACAGCACTACAAATTGACCTAGCCACTGAATCAGAAAACATCTTCCAGAGAGACATCTCTAGAGCAAAACCTGCATTTCCCCACATCTAGTTTGAAAAATAAAGAGATGTTATCATCAGAAAAAAAAACTGTTCATAATTGCATTTATGTTCAGTTGAGAAACCTCTACCAAGACTATCAGCAAGTAACATTTCTAATCACTGAGCTTATAACATACACACTCTTAAGCTGACATTACTGCTTCTGTGCATAACCTGTGATTTTTTATTATTATATTACTTTTAAAAAATACCCTGCTCTCTCTGTTTGGTTCAGGAGAATATTCCATTTATGTTTGCTAGTCCACACTATTAATGCAGCAGACCATTTCTCAATGCAAAGTCCTAGTTTTTGCATGCAACATTTTGCACGCCAAGCTGTTGGCGTGGAACTATGGATGCTCCAGATACAACTCATGGCTTTTGGCCTGTTGATATACACCCTTCTCCCCAAAATTAACAAAGTACCCATTGCCCCTAAGTACCTGTCACACTCTCATCCTCCCTTCCAAAACTCCACTTTTTTAGTTCTGTATAAATGGGCTCAGCTGCTTCCAAAAATCAAGCCTAGGGACCAATTTCTTCTTTAACTTCCCCACTTCCTCCCTGCTTAAGTTCTGAAAAATATTAAAAACCTGCATTTCTTTCAGATACAGCTTTGGTTTGTCAGAAAGATCATTCACCATCCATCAGGCTCTCAGGAGCAGGCAGTCCTGCCTGTGCCCTGCTCGCCCCTCTCCCTCTTGGGCAGACACTGTCTCAGCTAACCTTGAGCCTCTTCCCTCAAAGGACCACTCCAGGCTTTTTGATGAGGAACGGGCCGGGAAGGGGTTGCAGCCCAAAGCTGCCCCCGTGGCACAGGGGCTGGCTCAGCCCAGGTAGTGGCATCTCCGTGGACAGTCCATGCTCCACAGCTTTCCAGCTTTGCTGTGCTTTCAGCATGATTTTGCGCATGCTCATACATTTTTGCATTAGCCATAACAGAAATTAGGACTTTCCTTTCTGAGTTTCTGTGTAGAATTAAGGTTTCTCCTAATATTTAGTTAAATGCAGGATGAGGTATATGTAAACCTCACCTGTAAAAAGAGGGATATCACTGCACATTATTTACAGAATTGTAATTTATTTATCAAGCATTAGAGTCCATTCCCAAATGAGAAGAAGATATGGTGCAATGCACACCTAGAAAGAAGATACGCACATTTTCATATTGTTATAATCACCAGGTAGAAGAGTACAAAGCTCRCCTCCTCAAATGGGATCTGATCTTTTTTCTTTTATGATAAATTGTTAACTACTTTTAGGTTCTCAAAACAGCATTCTGTGTTGATGTCTCAAAAAAAAGGGTGGGGGGAACAAAGAAAAAGAAATACATATATCTCAGATTCCAGGGATATGAGTATCTTCTGCATAAGAACAGATAAGAAGAAACGGTAGAGGATTAGGAGAAACAATATACTTTTCCTTATTTGTTTCTTTTTGTGTACTCACCAAGTTAGAACACAAATATTACCCCACTTTTGAGATAACAAAAGTGACAAGAATCAAAGGGTAGAAGTAAGTCTACATGTACCTCTACAATTAGACAGTGTACATCCAAATAGCTCTCAGATGCTTTTGTCTTCAACAAGGTTCCAGTTTGTTGCTCGCTCCCATAAATAACTTGTGCTAACTTGAAAAGTATCCATGTTTATAACTGTGCTTTCAACATGGGGAGAATCCAGGAAGTATTTATGCTTAATGACACTCTGGAAGAACATCCTTCATCCTTCAATACTGCTTTAATATACTGCAACCTACGCGATTAGAAAGTTTTTTTAAAGAAAAACTCTTTGATCTCTTTCTGTTCTAAGTGTGTCTGGTAGTAGCTTTATCTCTCTGCCTTACCTATTATTCAGATCAGTCTAGAAGAAGGACAATTAACCATTTACTGAATTTTTGCTTTTAAAAAGTTCAGTAATAAATCAAAGTAGCAGGAAGAATCYCTGCATACTGTTGTGGTTTAAAAATCAAGCTACGTAAGAATTGAAGATTATTTCCATGTCCATTTCCAGACTAACTAAAACCAGAAACTAAGTGTACTGTAGAGCAGCTGGTTCTGATATGTTGGAAGCATGCATATGAGAAGTACCTACACTAGGTCTACATTTTACAAAAAAGACTCAAATTCAGTGTGATCTAAAAAACATACCTTATTTTTTTAACTAAATTGATCAAAACAGCTTTGCAGGAACCTCTTTAAAGACTCTTAAAGACTCTTCATTTAGATTTCAAAAGTGATGGACAAGTTGCAACATCCCACAAAGCAAGTTTAAGACTTTATAAAATTCTACTGCTTCATTTTTGAAGAAGAATATTTAGAAGACATTTCAAACTTCTGAGTCTATCTGCATGGTGAAACCTTACTGAACACCCCAAAATCCAGCAGCTAAGGTGAGGTATACCTTATAAACATCATTACAGGTCACCTCTGGTTTATGTATTTTAAATGCTTGTCTTTTCAGAACTGAACTCTTGAACACCTAACTGAAAAAAACATCTGGTTAAAGGTAAGGTTTCTAACTAAGTAATCAGTATTACCTGTACTTCTTGGATAGCTGAGAAAATACATGCTAATAAACTGAACTCCTGTTCAATCATGAAAAGGAAATAATATTAGACAGTTAGGTTTTCATAAGAATAGAAGCATGACTAAGCACAGACTTGATTACGAGATTACTTAAATTTTAGAAACATCAGCCACTATGTTAGAAATGACCTGCATACAGTTTTAATCACAAATTAACATAAAAAAAAACAGATACATTTCATGGCTTAGTGCCACGTATATCTAAAATCACTAAACGTATGGTTCAACATACACACCAAACAGACGGGAAGCTGGAGGTAGTGGTGCTCACTGAAACACCCAGAACTAACAGCACTTGCAACCACATTAGCTATTTTGCTTCCCAGGTGTATGTTTTTCCCTGCTTACCAGTCTTAGAAGCACTTCCCACTGCAAGCTACTTGGAGTCATTAAGTCCTTCAAGGTCTGAGATGGTGTCTCCAAGTCCTACTAAGTGTCTGTACTATTTAACAGTATTGCAATATGTTTTGGGGGAGTGGGGAACCTGAGCACATTGATTCCCAAGAATAGTATCTTCTATACTAAAATGTACAGGGGATYCTCAGGAGACAAGATCTCACAGCACTAGACTGTTCGTAGGGATAAGCCAGAAAAGATAAAAATTCTGGAGGATTACCTATTTTGAATTGCAGAGCAAGAATGTGTGATCCTTACGGCAGTAACTTCCACCTTCCTGTTTTTCTATGGGCTCTACCATCGTCCTCATTAAACAAGACAACAGAGTTGTGAGAAACTCAAGTCTTCCTTGTTCATCTGTCCTTCTGCTGCCCAGAAAGGAGGTAATACATCTCACCACATTGGTAGCATACTTCATGATCTTAAAGAAAATGGCATTTAATCATCATGAAAGAATTAAACTGAATGAGTGAGAATATCATATATATTTTAAATGCTCCTAGGAAAACAAACTAAAACTTTTTTCTTTTTTTTTTCAAATGAAGCAAGAATGAGAGAGGAACAAGCAAATTTCAGCTGATTTATCCATTTTCCTACCTAATTAGCAATGTTTCTTCTTCTTCTTTTTTTTTTTTTCCTTGTAATTAAGAGCATATTGCAGGGCACACTTCCTCAAATACAGCGTGCCATGTCAAGACTTCTCACTGTTACTCAGCTTCAGGTACTGCCGCGTTTGTAAAAGATCCTTCATTTTATTTTCTTATTTGAGCAAGCAATGAAAATAGAAAAACAGTAGAAAATACATTATTTTGTGCTCATATATCTGTAATAATGATGTCTCGATATTTGGTTTAGGTGTTTAAGAGCTAAGAGCCACTTCAGATCTGGTTAAGGGCTGGGGGGAGGAAGGGATGAGTGAAAAATGATTCTCAATTAGTTCTGTGTTGGTTTTGATTAGAAAAGAGCAAAGCACCACAGAAGAAACTGCAGAAAGCTTGGCTGTATGGCAATTAAAGGAATAGAGGGAGTAATGACTAGAAACGACCCTGAGCTACAGAAGCCTTCTTCATTTAAAAACAAAAATTAATCTTTATTTTATAGCTATATACCATTAAATAGAGATTCCTGGAGATACGGAGTTTTAACTATTTAAAATTAAACTAGATACTACCCTGTCTAACATGCTGTAGGTGACCCTGCTGAGCAGGGAGGTTGGACTAGATGATCTCTAGAGGTCCCTTCCAACCTTACCGATTCTATGGTTCTATGATACTGAGATACTGTCACCAAAGAACTACAGCAACGCTAAAGTCCCCCTTCCAGCCCAAGGAGCGTGCTTTCCTTTTCTTGCTTGAGCCAGATATTTCTTCTGTCTGAACATTTATTTTATCAGCAGCTAATATCCTACAACTAGGATCATAACCCTATTTGCCAGCAAATAGAAAAAATCAAAGGATTACATTTTTATTCTTATTTTGCCTTATACCTTATCTCTGCTTTTTATCAGCTTTTCTTCTTGCAGCATTAATCTGTGCAGTTATCTACTATTTGCCTGCCTTTTTTTGGGGTAACCACTTAGCAAAAATCTCCATTATTACCATTATGTTTTTAACCATCTTCTGGATCTTACAAATAAATAAATCCTGGCATAGCTTTTTCTCATAGTCTTTCATTCACTGCATACAACTTTATCCTGTCTTTGGATGATAGAGTCTTACAAAGAGAGACATGATTTTTACAGAAGTACTTTGAACAATTCTTGTATGTATATGCATTTCCTCTCATCCAAGGCCTAAGAAGTTGAATTCACTTCAAGATTTTATACAAGACATAAGCAACACATGGGTTTTGTACTGTCGAATAAACAGAGAAGTTTAATCTATTGGGGTTTAGAGACAGAAGTGTAACTGTTTCTTTTTTGTTTTTTTAAGGGTTGATTTAACAAATGTTAAATAAAATATAATGGAAATTGCTTCTCTGATTTTTTGAGAGGAAAAGCATGTAAAATGGAAATAGTAGCTGCAATTCAAAAAGTCTTTTGATTTTTTTCCTCTATGAGAGTTTTACCAAGATTCCAGTCCTTCCTCCTGATTTTTCATTTTGGTTTATTAAATTTGAATAGCAAAGGGTTGGCTTGCAGCCCTGAATCTAGGAGTGAGCTAAATGTTTGAAGAATAATACAGACATAGTAAGACTTAGGTCAAGAACTTAGTAAAGCTAATATATGCACAACAAGGACAGAGCAACTATTCTGCAGTTTACCAGCATGCATCGCCATGAGTTTTCTATGTTCATTCAACATGTTCTGTCTTTTTAGAGAAACAACCATGCATGCTTTTAAATTACAGGTAGTTAGGACTCCTTCTGTATTATGTCTGTGAGTAGTTTCATACTATGTGCAAGTCCAAAGCTTTGACCTGCTAAACTCAGTATTTATTCACATCTAAGTTAGACTCTTCACAACCAATTAAAAAAAAATTAATTGTCATCCCGAAGCATTTTTCAAAGGCAGGCCAGATGAATCACTCTCTTTAGGTGCCTATCTCTCTCTCTGAAGGGGAAGGGGAGCTGCAGGTGACTAGCTCAGGTGCAGATGCTTATCACATAGATATTTACAGTTAGGTAAGATGAAGCTTGCCCACTGCAGCTTGTGGGCTACATTCAATCAAGAAAACTGCATGAATACTGGAAAAGCATCATGGATCGGGCTAACTGTTTTTAAATGCCTTATAATTGCCATCAGCTTATTGTTGCAAAGTAACGAGTGCTTGCTACCCCCTGCTCTTCAGTGATTGCTGTGTCACTGGATAGCTGACTCAGGCCGTAGTTTTATGCAATTCTAACTGATGGGATTCCTGTCCTTCCATTAATTACTGCTTGTTTTACCAACTGAGTCTATTTACAGGACAGCCTTACAAATTAAAAAAATAACTTTTTTTTAAGCACTCTGTTTTTCCCTTTCAGTCCACAGTGCAGCCATACAAAACACTGTGCCAGTACAACTGTGCAGAAGAAAATAGGGAATGGAAATATAAAATTGTAATTGTCAAAGAAAATATTGTCTGAAAAAAACTTATGCCCAAAAGTGATTACAGCATTGTCAAGAGGGAGATGAAAACTTTTTAGCTCACTTCACAGTTGATAAGCTGATTAATCTCATTGTCCTGCACATAACCACAGGTAAGCACGCTTGCACTAGTTTTAACTTAAACCTTTACAGAAATCTTGGATTATTCTTGTGCTTAGGTACTTTCCAACAGACAACTTGTAAAATGCAGCTGTGCTAAAAGCATGGAACCTCTTCCTTTCCCCTTCCTCCTGCAGATTTATTTTGGCAAAAGAAAGACTGGAGACATTTAATCATTTTTTAAACACATCTCTTCTTCTGGCAAAAAGTTTTAAGTGATACTTGTTTTCTCAGTGTTGCTGCTATCTGAGTGGATTGCTTTGGCAATCCATTTTTGTTTTAGCCATGCATATCTTTTGTAAAGGATATGAATGTTCCCAGCACATACCAAAATACCACCACTTTCATCTAGAGGAATTTTTCATTATAATGTGGTAGCAAAGACTTCTCCCATTTTCCACCTCCTTGGTACATTATGAGACACAAATCAATAGAGTAGTACTTTTTTTTTTTTTAACTCATGCACATTTACATGAGCATATAATCCAACAGTTTAACTACTCAGTTGAAAGGTGATGTTATAGCTTCCAGCAGTTTCTTGTTGATCTTTAGAAAATGTGTGGAGTAATATAAAGAATTTTTTGATAAATGAAACATGGACACCTTTTATTTAATTTCCTTAAATCACTAATGTGCTGTACAGGGAACTAAATAGAATTCCTTTTATTCTTTTCAGGACAGTAGCCAAAAGCTGTAACTTATTTAAATTTATCTCTGTATAATGTTAAACTTGTGCTTGATATGTGTATAATGCATCTAGAAACATGAGCTAAAGACTCTATGGCTTCCTGTGATTTTCCTATGATAGGTAGAACTTTTTGCTACACAAAAGGCCTAAATAATACCCTGAAGTCCATTCTATTTGTAAATCATCCACTAAATTATCTTGACTATTGCAGCCTTATTTGGTATTTGTAGAAGTAAGTCATTCTTTAAGCTGTTTACAAATTTCTCCCTTTACACCGTTCTTTAGTTTCTGGCTGTGTCTCATGAGACAACCACAATAACTTCCTCAATAGGACAACAGCAAATGACAAATACTCTTTTGTCTAAACCTGCCTGTTTCCACACCACGACAGCTGGCAATTCCGGGCCTGGATCGAAGCTTAAGAAAGGCGGTGGGCATCTTTCGCCGCATTTCAGCGAGCAGACCTGAATTTCCAAACTCTTCTCCAAATTCAAACATGCTTTTATAAATAATTTAGCTAAGCTCAATTATTTAAAATTCAATTCACTTTGGTGAGCACACAATTAGAAACATTTACTCAGGTTTGTCTTTCCTTAACTGAAGGCAAATAATCTACCGATGGCTTAAAAAACAAGACTATCAGTATTGATGTGATACTCTCTCGGTTAGCTCCATGAGCACAGTCTGGGATATTGATTGCCTGAGTCAGTGCAGCCCTGGTGTAATAACTTTCAGTGGAGGCATAACCTTTAAAACCATGGCCACAGGCAAAGCGTTGCAGCTATGCTGATGGGTCCCTTTCAACACTGTCCTGCAGGTAGAAAACTGACTGTGGCAGGAAGATAAGAAGAAACACATTCGGAGACAGAGACAGCCACCAAATAGAGGGAAAGGAGAGGACGCGAGGCCCCCAGCAGAGTAACTTCTCTCTGCAAACTGTGCTGTATTCAGGACCATCTGGGGAACTGGTCAGGACTGGGGCTTGCCACCTACGGCTGATCCAGGCCAATAAAGGGCAAGTCAAGAGTAAAAAAGATCTCCAGGTGAAGAAATTAGACTTTAAAACCTTACCTCACCAGTCTGGGTTACCAGTTCATAAGGCAAGGCGAGACTCCAGAGCTTCCCTTTGATTCAATACTGAAACTAGCAGAGCTTTCTGGCAGGGGAGGTATTTCACTTAGAGGGTTCTCCCTGCAGAATAAAAGCTGCAAGTGGTATATACTGTAATAACTGTTCAAGGTTTTTAATGAATCAAAATAACATGTTATCCTGCTACTTCTGCTATGATCAGTTACTGTCATCAAGCAGCATATTATCAAGTAGTTTTCTTGCCATTAGCCATTTGCTGATCTCTTAGCAAGCAGGAAAAAAACCCCACTTTCCATCCTCTTTTGTGGCAGGCAAGCATGGATGCAGAAAGCAGTGGCATCTGGGCAAAAAGTCAGAATATGGACTCCTCTACCAGCCACTCCTATTTAGGCTCCATTTTCTTGATCACTTGCAGCATGGTCATTACTATAAGTAGATGCTCTATCATCTTCCATAAATTAGTAGGAAATTTGATCTCAAACAACTGGGGAGAGTTTCAAAAGAGTTTTCAGCTGCTGTTGTCAAGCCTTTTATCTGAACCATTAAAAATAAGAGGTGAAAAAAAACCCCATGAATGTTCACTTAACACAGGAACTACGTGAGAAAAAGATGATTTATTAACACTTCAGAATATGCATAGCTCTAGGATTTACCCAGATTTATTTGAATTGTGTCAACCATTTTAAGTAAATGGACGTTCAAAAAAGTGTTAGGTTATAGAATTAAATAACATATGCCACCTTAATTAATCCTGAAATATATACATATTCAGAACGATTTTAACAGAAGTTGTACTCTGATATAAATAATATTTGCCTAGGCATATCAGTCAAACCTGATTAAGCAAAATCACTCAAAAATAAATGTAGAATACAAATAAAAGCTAAAAACTATTAACACTTTAAAGAAAGATATTAATAGAAAGAACAAGATGAAACATATTTGATCATAAGATCATAATATATTATGAAGTGCCTCTAATCAAGAAAAAAAAAAGAACTACAGGTAGATTAAAATCAATTCTTAATGAAGTTTGACAACGCTCCAGAATTCCAAAGGTGGATACTAAGGATTTTGCTCACTAGCACTCATGGAGATTTGCCAAGTAAATGGTTAAAATACAAACAAGTTGAGCCCAGGCTTACTTTGATAGGTTGAAAAAATGTATCAGTATGTGTATTTTTTTACAAGAACAGTGAGGAAACCAAAATGGCTCAAGACAAAACAAAACAAACTGGACAATGTACTTTGGGAAAAAATCTAGTACATAAAAGGGGTATACCAGGTAATAAAGAGGAGGGTCACTGAGAATCATGTATTGCATCAGTGTTTAAAATTAATTATCAATTATCTAATAGGAAAAGAAATGTGCACACAATCCACTGTCAAATTCCAAGCAAAGATCTTGCAATGGTCACTGCTGACTGCCATACTACTTGTTTTAATACCATTTATTCATTTTTTTTTCATCTGTCATAATGGTAAAACCACAAGAGCTATTTCACAGTTAATTCACCACTTCAAATAACAAAACACTTTGTAAAATATTTTTAAAGGCTTGTGTAAGTGCTTAATGATGCATAGGCAGTAGTCAGCTGACTGTGCTAGATCTACACTCGGGGAAGAGGCTCCACTGGTGTAACTGCCACGGTTCTACTCTATGCAGTGGTGTTGCCTCAAAGCCAGCTTACCTCAGTGTGCCCAGACAAATCTGTGTACAGGTCTTTGCAGAACAGAGGCCTTACGCTGCTGGAATAATAATTTCCTAATTATCTTTAAGATTCTCCCATTTACAATGAGGTGTCTCTGCTGAGAATAGGAGGTTAACAAGCTTCTTTTGCTGCTTGTCTGTGATGGAATAGGTTAGTCAGACACATTCTTCCTCAAAGCTATTTTTGCACACATTTTGCATCATGGCAGTCAAGATGTGAGAGAAAAGATCAGTTAGTACCTTCAAATTTACTGTAGTCACTGCAGATGCTTTCTTGACTTTAAATAATTTTTGATATAGCGTTTTAAAGATGTAAAAGTTAAATGTTATCTCTAGATTACCTACCACTGCTGCTCAAATTCTGCCACAGGCTGGAGTATTCTGTCTTAAGCCAAAAATTGGGCTTAAATCCCTTAGAAGCTTGGGCCACTTTATAAACTATTCCTTTTATAACCTGATTCTTTTCAGGCTTCCAAAGTAATTTATAACATTAAGAATTGTTGTTAGCTATATATGGTCTTATGTTTTAAAAGTCACTTCATAAAGTCAGATGGACTGGGGATTTGAATGAAAAATGTGAAGGCATCAATGGGAGTAAAAGGAAGATGCTGTAATGATAACTGCGTTCTTCTTGAGACGCTATGAAGAGTTTGTACTTTTTTATCCTGTATGGTTTCATTGGCATATAGTTGTAGCTACTGGAAAAGATGCAGAAAGAATCAGAAAAAGAAAAAACTGTACTTGTATGTCTGATTTCACAAATGAGCAATCCCAGATGCATTTGAAATGCTGAGTTTCTTTGCATATAAGTTTAATTTTATATTGCTGTGCAATTTATTTTTAGCCTGTTTCGATGCTTTAGAGAATTGTGTTGCTCCTTTGCAGCTGATTAGAGTTATTCCTAAGTGGTTCTTACAAGCATGAGAATCAGAGTGAAAGGGCTAAAGTGCAGGTTGGTCTAGGAACAAAGACAGTAAAATATTATGAATAAAATAACTACTTATTCGTAGGTAAAGATACAGACAGGCTTACCATCGTTTACAAGCTCTGGACCAAAAGATCCAGACTTGTGTTTTCTTTCTTTCTGAAAACCTATTTTTGCTTTACACTGTTCACAAAAACTAGATAAACTATGAAAATATTAATACCGAATACTTTATTTTACTACTTCTTCTAATCAGCCTCAGATCATTAGCAGAAGATAAGCACTATAACTTGAGGTAAAATTAGGTGATCAGAGAGATTAGCTGGTAGGCTCAGTCTTCCACTGGACAGATACCCTTCTTACAAATACTACTTGTATTACAGCTTGGTCAGAAGACCAGTAACCGAAAGACCCCAACGTCTTTCACGGGCAGCAAGAACATACGTTATGGGGATGTGTGGGAAGCACATTACCCCATCCTATAGTCTGACAAAAAGCAGCTCTCCAGGAATGTCTGCTTCCACATGAGCATAGTTGTTGATGGACGGTTCATTTAGAAGGCCTTTCCCAAACTTCTGTTTATCATTACTGAGAAAGCAAATGCTTYGCTCAGCGAAGCTATGGTGCAGAAACTTGCTGCGGTTCATTCTTTACATTTCCACCACTCGAGGCAAAAACTGCAGCTGATGTGCAGCCTCAGCTACAGGGAGTTGTCAGAACTAGCTGAATACTAGTGCAACAACCTGCTACATCAGCGAGTTTTTCCGGACTGGTCTGCCAGCACTTCAAATCTAGTTTCTCACATTGACTTCTTCTTTCTACCCAGGATACAGAGGGTTTTTTTCCTGTTGTTTGATGGAGGGGAATGCAGCTGATGCAGGAATATGGTGTGTAGCATATTGCTGAACCTTCTAAGTCACAGAACAGAACACAATCTCCTTGCAGGTTATCAGCCTGCTGAGTTTTGTAGTCTATTCACATTTTTTTTAAACTATCAATTTGTACACAGGAAACCTATTCTGTAAAAGAAAATTACTTAATGGATAAACGGTTTTCAAAATCGTCTCATCCCTGTGGTTTGTTGCACAAAAACACAGAAGTGAAAGGAGTGGCAGAAAAGACTACTTTGGTGGGTAGAGCTGTAGATGGTACACTTCAAGGCAGAGGACTTACTGACTGGCATTTGACCTGTCAGTTTGAGCTCTAAGTACAAAGCTTTGATAGCTGGACAATGTTTCTCAAACAGGCATGGACAAACATGGACAAAAATATCTTTTTTTGATTTTAAGTCCCATGTTTATGACCTAGGCGGAGATTAGAAGATATAACACAAATTGCTCGGGTTTGCTATCCATTTTCAAATGCCACATCATCTCACCTTTTACAATAAGCCTGCTTATATGTGAGTGCTTATATGCACTTTTTTTTTTCTTTTTACCTAGTTTACTTCTCTGTGTCATACTAAGTCCAGTCACTGTCTCTGCCACAAGTCAGAAAATGTTTCCACAGGTATAAGACTTCTTAGCTCTTTGCACAACTTACTTCAGAAGGTTTGTAATTAGCTGTGTTTAAAAAAGGAAGCGACCTTTTCCTTTTTTTGTGTGTAAATTATTTTTATACTGCCCCTGTTTAGCCCCTCTACCCGCAGGTAGGCTTTGTCCGTAACTGCCGCTGTTCATGTCTAACAGCCTGAGCTCTGCAACACTCATGTCACAGACGCACGGATACCATCTACTCAAGGTAAAATCACCCGGAAGGAGCATTTATCAGAATTTAACTTGCAGTGCTCATCTGATTTATTTACAGACCCTGCTGTTCTGGTGAAACCCGCTTCCTTCCAGAGGTTTTCAGAGTTCTAATAATCTCTAAAATACCTATTCTTGCAATTCTCCCTAGTGAAATAAATACCCAGAACTGATCCTAAAAAAACAAGGAAATGTTATAAAAAGAGATTTTGTTAATTTGGATCATTTATAAAAGGTGGGTAATTAAGGAAAGAAGTTGGATGAAAAGATCTTTTCTAATTTGGTCTTCTAGTGGTGACTTTTACACGCATAACTATATGTGATTAGGGAGTGCTCTTGCTGATGATTGCGTGCTGGCTATCTGTTATGCCAAAAAGGGTGTATCTAGTAAACCAAGACTCCTGTCTGAAGCTCTGGACTTCCAGAAGGAACAGAGCTACAGCTTTGAAATCCAAGTTTTACATGTGCAAGAGGACTAGTATCTAGACAGAAACTGAGCAAGGCCTCAGCAGAGACTTTAAAAGCAACTTAAATGGTCCTGCTATGTAAATGCAGCAGCTGAGTGACAAAGATCAGGTGACCCAAAACCCCCAGGAAGGAAAAGGTGATGGCTTTATCCAAGCACTCCAGGCCCCCTATATCATTTTACATAGTCCCTGCTGAAAATAGGAAAGCATATTCTTTCAAGAAACTATGATAAAGTGCACTTCCTTCCTGCAAAAATGTGGATCTAAGACAGTAAGTTTCTTAAACTTACAGCCTCACCATATTAATTTCTGCTTCATTCTGGGATACAATGAGGTGCACACACAGACAGACCAGGTTTCTGGGACATGCTTAGAGTTCTCCTGCCTCATAGCATGCCTTGTAGCATACCACATCAGTATCATGTAATCTAAAAAAAGTAGAAAACAAAGAACATCAAAATGTAACTTCTGGACACCTGTCCTTCTCATGAAAGGCTAAACAGGATGTCTTTGATATTACCTATTAGCTATGTAAGAGCATAAGATGGAGGATTTCAGTGTTTTAGAACTTCAGCCAGTCCATACAGGACTCCATCAAGGCTAGAACTTGTGCTCTGGCATGTAACCAGCCATATGGTTCAGCTGTTAGCGTGGCACAACTTCCATTTATGCCAACCACTGTTCTTCCAGATACTACCCAGATATGTTTCGGGGGAAAAAAAACATTTGGGATAGTTCCTAAAAGCAGAAAAGATCCTCCCTGATTTGGGAAGAAAGGTAAGAAAACTTGCAGATCCTATCTGTGGCAAGCCACTTATTCCCTGTGGACAGAAAATAGATCCTCCCCTGTTTTAGCTACCAGGACAGATGTAGCCCCTCTACAGCAAGGCAAGTGCCACTTTGCAAGAAAGAAAATCAATTTTCCAGGAGCTAGATTAAACAGACTGCCTGGGAAATTGATGTGCTAATTACAAAAGGAGATGATGGAAATGGGGAACAAATATGTTTTTATTGAATGCACAAGGCATTAAAAAGTAAGAATGTGTAACAAAGATAATTTTATGCTTTAGTAATCGCAGTTCTGTTTAATAATTTTATTAACACAAATTTGACCTGTTTGGTAACTTCTGAAATTTAGTGGGAATGCTAAAGAATGCAACAACTACTGCCTAAAGCGTATGTATAAGATTAAGTAGGTTAAAAAAAAACAGGTATGAGAACTATAGCATTACTGTAAAATCTGTCACTGTATTTTCAAGTTGCTGGAAAGTCAGTAGCAAGCTATACCCATGTTCTGCAAAAGAAATCACAGCTTTGACGGTAGGTAGAGCCTGCTCTACCTAGAGCCTACACTAGAGGTGCACGGGTGCATCTGCATTAGCATTTCAGTCTGGGCCAGGAGTATGCTTTCTAAGTGCTGCAAAGGGTGCTGGAGCCCACATGACAGAGCAGCCTCAGAGTTTGCAAATCAGAGTCCTCTTGGAGGAAACGAATGAAAAGGTGCTATTATGCTAACCTGTTGCTGACGGATGTTCAGGCCACAGGCCCCCAGTAGGCCTAGTCTGAAATAAACTCCCAAGACTCCTGTGGTAGAGGTGCTGGGTCCCACCATCAACTGTTTCACTCTGTGGATTTGCTTCTATCCTGCTGCATTTCCTAATTTACTATCCTGTAGTTACTAATAGCAATCAGAGTCACTGACTGCATGTAAAAGGCATATAGAAAAGCATTGCTTTGTCAGCTGAGATATTTCAGTCTAGCCTCTATTATATGCAACCATATGCAAAGAGAGTATTGTAAAGGACAGCCTGACAAAACTGAAAACTACTTACAGCCAAATGAGCAGAAATATTGTGAGCATAAAGACACAGATGATAGTTGGTAATCATTTGAGAACACTTTGCCAGGTGTCTAAAAAACATCAAAAAACATGCCTGCAAAAAGTTAAAAGTACTTAAAAAACCATGACAAACAAAGGCAAAATGCTAACTTCATTTAGTGAAACAGCTTAAAAATAAAGAAAATGGATAGAAAGTTGGGAAGCTGAGCAGTAGGAATAAATTAGAAATAAAGTTTTGTAGAATATTAGTAGGAGAAGTAAAAGGGCATTTGGAGAAGCTTGCATGTTAAACTGAACAGAAAGGTAAATAAAAGATTTGGATTTGCAAAGAAAAAATTTTGATAAATCAAGTAAACTTGTTAAGAAATCAGCTGAAATACGAAGAATGAAGATTTGAAGGTCCTGGGTTCAAGTCCCAGTGGAACCAGCATCAGGAAATCTTTGGGAGGTTGGACTAGATGATCTCCAGAGGTCCCTTCCAACCTAACTGATTCTGTGATTAACTTCTGTGAAATGTCACATCTTATCTTCATTCTTTGATTCAGACATGCTATAAATACTGATAACATGTACCCCCAAGGGCATGGGATAGAAAAATGCATGGAGGATGCGACGGAATGAAAAACCATCCCCAGGAGAATATTGAAAATGAGCACAGATCTCAAGGAAAGGTACACTGAGAAGGCCAAGGCTTGAAGAAATGTGAGAATTAGTAAAAGACAGGCTGGGTTTGCCTTCATTTTAGTACCATTCGTAAAATCTAAGAGCTCTTCAGGCACATAAATATGGAAAAAACAAGGGAGGAATGAATAATATGTAGTAGAGACAGAATGCAATTGAAGATAACTTGTAGCTCGAAAACTAAATGAATAGTTCACCTCAGTTACTGGCAACCAGGTAATAAGCATCTCTGATTTCTGAAGGTCATGAAGTAAAAAATCGCAAATTCAGCAGAAAGCATTTTTATAGAAAATCTCTCCAGTCAGAGTAATACCCTATGACAGAGGAAAAACAAATGGAAGTACCTATATTTAAGCAGGGGGAAGAAAATTATACCTTTTATTGCTGGGGCAGTTGATTTTATTGACAATGGATTTTTCTGTACTTCATTTCCCATTTGAAGGCATTACATATGGGTTTTTACTATTTTAAGAAGGACAATGAATTTTGATGCGGAGAATAAACTGGTAAAAGGAAAAGCCTTGCACTTTTATAGGCAGAAAAAATTAACAAAGCTATGCCACAGTGTATTCTCAGCAGATGCAGACTCTTGCTGCCAAAGATTCAAGATGACCTGTGATTCTCTGAGCAGCATCAATAGCACTTACCTAATAAATCCTGTTAAGCTGTCTATTAACCGCAGCACCTCACATTTGCATCACTCTCAGTTGCCTTCAGTTTTATACCTATCAAGCTTGCCCTGCACAGAATACTCTTCTACCCAGACTATTTTGTCACAAAACCACAATATTTTCACACATTTTGGAATAAAAATAAACTTAAGAATGGACTTAGTTCATTAGTGAATAAAAATGGAAAACCTGTCAATGCAGAAAGAAGAAATGCATATATATTCTCTGTTTGTGTGGGAAAAACCAAGATGGTGTATTAAGCTCATCTGAAGAAATACTTTCCATTCTAACAATAATTTTGGAGACTGTTAAAAGCTGATCACTAAATCCATGCTTTTTAAAATGAGACGGTACAATGGTTTTGTACCCAGACTTTTTTAAAAGTAGGCAAAGAAGTTTAGTGGAGCACTGATAATGACTTTGTTTATCATTATTCTTTTTTCATTACATCTTGGACTACTGAGGAAACTAAGACTGAGAGAAAGCAGGTACTGTGCCAGCACTGTTAAAGGCTAAATGAGACAACCTGGATAATTAAGAGCCTGTAAGCCTGGCATCAGTCCTAGAAAAATAATGGAACAGTTCCTACAAGACTCAATTAATGAAGTATTAAAGAAGGGATAAAGAATTAATGCCACTCAGCATGATTCTTTTTTTTTTTTTTTTTTTTTTTTTTTTTTTTTTTTTGAAAGCAGGGCTTGCCAAGCTAGCATGGTATCTTTGAGAAGATCACAGGAACCAGGTGCCTTTCTGTACTGCCTACTTCTACAGAATAATCTGGATGGCAATGAAGTTTCCAGAAAATTCAACTTGTTTTAAGAGGTGAGATTATACATCAGCACGACGCAAAACACCTGCCCATCAGTTTTACTGGGCATATAGTATTTAATTGTGGTTTGTTTTTTCCAAGAACTATTTATCTTTCTTTCATTTATGGCATGCAAATGACAAGCTACTTACTAAACACAATTATTCAAACTTAATAGTGAAGAGAAGCTGCTTGAAGAAATGCTCCTAAATCTCATTTTTGGGGAAAGAATGTTACTGCTCTGCTGGTCTGAAAAACTCTGAGATTCATTTCGTACACATTAAGATGATCTACTTCCTAATTCATTATCATAAGAAGGTCTGCTGCTTTGCAAAGTCTATGATGTAAATTCCTGCAACTTGTACAAATTTGTGATGTTTCTCAGCTGACATCCTTTCAACAGTCCCAGTAGGCCTAATTTACTTTCTAATCATTTCACCATGCTTAACACATTTTTTCTAAATTACTTTTGCATTTGCACTTAGAGGGAGTACTGACTGATTTTTTGCTTATAAAGTTCTCACCTTCCACTTCCATTGTTTCCTATGCAAAAAGGAAAAAATTCTAACTCCATACAGTAAATCAGTGATGAGCTGCTTCCAGTCCATACCATATTTCAAAAATAATATCGTATTCATTGTGGATTTCACATACTTCATATTCATATTTCCAACCTCTATCACATTACACGGAGAAGTACTACACCTCATTTGTGCCGTCTGGATGCAGGACCAAATGCCAGATTGTACACGACAACCCACAAAACAAAAATGTGAATGAACAAGTTCATAGGTATTAAACACAATTTTGTGTTTATCTGATTATATTTTCTTCTCACTTGGAGTAGAAAAGTGAAATATTTAAACACTTTAGTCTAGTGTTAACATTATTATTCACAATGTACAATATACTTATAGAAAAACAACTTCAAAGCCAGTAAGATGCAATAGGCATAAACTAGAGAAAAGCTCTGCTGTTTTGCCAAACACGCGGTATAAATTTTCATAGTTTCATGTCACAAAGTCAGTAAAATGTTTCAGTTGATATTCTTTTAACACCTCCAGCTGTGGCAATTCTTTCGCTATGCTTGCAACATTTTTTTCTTAATTTTCATTTTCCTTAGAATGATCAAAGAATTACTTCTTTGCTTGAAAACAATCTTGTCATATACTAAAACAAACTTGTCATATACACATACAATTTTCTTACTATAATATTTCTTGAAAATATCTTTAAAGATCTGTGACAACTAGATTTCTTTACCTTCTTTTTTCAAAAACATTGTATTTATCTGAGGAAGACAAAACTCCTTCTGTAATTTAGAACTTCACTTAATGCCTCTCCCCAGTATTTTCTTCAGATTTGGACACAAATGCCCAAGTCAGATTTAATGTACAGTTGTAATCCCAGATTCAAGAGAGGTGTTTGTGATGAATTACTTTATCTTGGACTACATCTTTCTGAAGAAGTGACAATGAAGTTCTATCGAAGGATCTTCAAAACACTTCACATGTGGCTCTTCAGGAGCTCACGTTCCATACTTTCTGACCAAAGTCTTATTCATCTTCCATAATGACTCCAACAAATGAAATCACACTAGAACTCCAACTCACTATTCTCTTTTTTGGTCTGGTTTTTGATAGCTGCACTGCTCCTAACTTTGCGACTTCCACTTTCAAGCTGAGACTTCTCCACACCTTTAAATTCTGCTTTGTTTTTAAGCCTGTTGAAGAGCCACCCAAATATTATCTCTCTGTGTTATAGCCTAAATCCATTCTCCCCAAATATGAGACTTGTTTTTGTCCCCTTTTCTATCTCAAAAGGTAAGTGGAAGAAGAAGTGTAACATTTTCACACAGTGTTCAGTTATCCAGAATACTGTCCCTAATGTCTCATGCACTCATTCTTTCATAAAGTTTACATATCATAAAAGCCACCTTTTTGCCTCCTCTTTTGCTCATCCTTTAAATTCTATTTCAGTTCACCACAACTTCCTTTGTAACCACGGAAATCAAAATAATCTTCGAGTCTTTCAATTAGTTTGCTGATGATACCAAGCTGGGAGGAGTGGCTGACACACCTGAGGGCTGTGCTGCCATTCAGAGAGACCTGGACAGGCTGGAGAGCTGGGTGGAGAGGAACCTCGTGAGGTTCAACAAGGGCAAGTGGAAGGTCCTGCACCTGGGGAGGAGTAACTGCATGCACCAGTACAAGCTGGGGGCTGACCTGCTGGAGAGCAGCTCTGCAGAGAAGGACCTGGGAGTACTGGTGGATGACAAGCTGACCATGAGCCAGCAATGTGCCCTTGTGGCCAAGGCCAATGGTCTCCTGGGGTGCATTAGGAAGAGTGTTGCCAGCAGGTCGAGGGAGGTGATCCTGCCCCTCTGCTCAGCCCTGGTGAGGCCTCAGCTCGAGAACTGTGTCCAGTTCTGGGCTCCCCAGTACAAGAGAGACGTGGAGCTACTGGAGAGAGTGCAGCATAGGGCTACGAGGATGATCAGAGGGCTGGAGCATCTCTCCTACAAGGAATGGCTGCGAGAGCTGGGCCTCTTCAGCCTGGGGAAGAGAAGACTGAGGGGGGATCTTATCAGTGCGTACAAGTACCTGAGGGGAGGGTGTCAGGGGGACGGGGACAAACTCTTTTCAGTTGTCCTGTGTGACAGGACAAGAGGCAATGGGCACAAACTGAAGCACAGGCAGTTCCGCCTGACTGTGAGGGGGAATTTCTTCCCTGTGAGAGTGATGGAGCCCTGGCACAGGTTGCCCAGAGAGGTTGTGGAGTCTCCTTCTCTGGAGATCTTCAAGGCCCGCCTGGATGCAACCCTGTCTAACATGCTCTGGGTGACCATGCTGAGCAGGGAGGTTGGACTAGATGATCTCCAGAGGTCCCTTCCAACCTTACTGATTCTATGATTCTATGAACTATCTCCAGTTTTATACTACTCTGGAGCTATTATCTTGTCCCTTGCCTTTTATTCCATTCTACCCTGCTTATACAGTGCATATACAGAAAAAATATATATATACCTGTGAAGTTTATAATGACATACATAAAATAATAATGTTCATGAATGAATGATACTATGCATAAATTATAATGCGTAGCCTGTGCAGCCCCAGGAAGTTCTTAATCAATATCTCAAAAATCCCACACATATCAACAGTTTATTTAAAACTGCACACATTTCTGGAGAACATTAATTATGTTCTTGGAGCTCATTTATAATGAGCTTTTAATTACAGAGGATGTCCTCATATCTTAGTTCTTAAACACTGAGAAAATATGAGATGTTAGATAATTCTTAAAATAATATGCTTCAATTTACATCTCTTTTTCTTTTATTATACCAGAACTGTAAAGACTACTTGCTTTACTTCAGTCTTGCTTTACTTATGGCAGTACAAATGTATGATAAAGGAAAATTCTGTTTCCTTTGTCATCGCTAATGACAGCAAAGGCGGGCACTCTGCTCACGCGTGCCTCTTCTAAAATTGAGTAGAGGGAACGTTAGAGAGGTAACAGAGGGAATATTATTGCCATGACCAACCGTTTAATACAGTCCACGGCTATCTCAGTTTGGGAGATCACTGACCAGTTTTCCTTCCACTGTTTAATCAGTCATTCCTCTCCAGTGTGAGGAAATAAACTGCAGCATACTGCTTTACACAATGTCTGCACGTATTTATCGGTAAGAGCTTTAGCATGAGTTTTCCCTCATGAGAAAGACTGTTTGCTTGGAGAGCATCCAGTAAAACCTGATCAATAAGCCCATCTTTATTTTTTTATTCAGCAGCTCAGCTTTATTTAATTCTCCAATTTCTGGTGTTGCACAAAAGCATCGCTGTATAATGCGTTACAATCCAGCCTGCCGTTTTGCTTATCCAGATACACTGCATTTGTCATTGTTAGAACTCAACAGGAACTTGATCCRATTACCTGGTTTGCTTTCATTTGGTTTACACTGAACTTCTTCAACACAGTCTGCAGGAAACCATCCAATATGTCCCCGGGTACTGCCTTCCCAGAATCCACCTTCACCAATGCTTAAAACTAAATGTAGAAAGACATAGGCAGTATTAGGGTTTTTTTTTCTCTTCCCATGTAAATACCAAAATTATTTACATAATAGTTCGAATAACATGTTGGTAAAAGCAGACACAGACACAGTACAATAACCCAAATCCTAGTTCCCCAAACATGGGCACAGAATACCCTTTAAATGTGACTCTTCCTGCGACGTCTTTGGATTCTCCTCTGAAACTAGTTTTGGTCAAAAGTTTCCTTGGCCCTTACATAATTCTTTCTGCTTTCAGTGTTCTCATTTCTGAGAACATCTATCCTTTTATCAAGGATAAATGCATGGTCATATTAAGATCAAAAATTTGTCTCGCCTGTCGCCTGTTTGATTCAAGTTGCACTGCTGAGCCCACATAAAACTGAACTCACGCTGAAACTGTTTTATATATATATATATATAAAATATATACACACACACAAACATGAATATACACATGTATACACATACATATACTTTATTTATTTATTTATTTATTATCTTAAATGCTTTTTACTTCCTAAGGAAACACGCCATTTTAGTTAATGGCTAGCTCCAGAGATTTGAAATGTAGGTCAAGTAATATGAATTTAATGGAGTGGGCATACAGCAAGTACTTGAATATCCCAATAGGTTCATTACACAATGTAGATGCCTTCTGAAATATTTCAATGATTTTTCACAGTAGAACATAACGGCAATGGGGAGGAGAAAGTTTTACCAACAGGAGAAAAAGGTGTATATTGCAGTTCTGATTATCTTGATTAGTCTTATGACTTAATAAGGACCGTGAAAAAAATTTGAAGAATAACAATATCTGATTTTACTATTAAGCAAGTGGAGATGAATTCCATAATAAAAGCTTTTTAAACATTTTCTAAGTACAACATTTAAATAAGTTTTATAGAAGTTTCTACAAACCACAGTATACTCAATATGTATTAAAAGAACATAAATGGACTATTATACAAATACTATATTTATTTAATATTAAAATAAATGACATTATATTTTAAAAAGATATAGTTATCGTTTCTAAATAGGTTGATTGGGAATTTAGTTCAGTCATACACAGCTCCTCACAGTACATCTGTATAAAACACAGTGTTCAGTGCAGAGATCCCCGAGCTACCAAAATTAAGCCAGTGGATGCTGGAACGGCGCAGCCCATCAGCTGTGTGCTAGCTGAGCCAGCCAAGCTAACTGGCCCTGCTAAAAATCAAGGATAATTAGACCAGGCACATCTCTTTGCTAACGTATGCATCTGGTTTTCAAGACCTGGGATAATCTCTCTGCAGGGTATTGAGAGATGTAGGCATAATCACTTGCTCAGAGCTACCTTGATGATCTCTTTGCACTGTTAAAACATACCTCACCAGGCTTTAAAATCACAGTCGTGGAGCCTGACTGCAATTGAATTCTGTAGCTGTGGCACAGCTGTGTCTCAGTGGCTTTGAATTCGAACTATTCATGATAGGCCAAAGAATACCCCTGCTAATACGTAAGAAATCTGGCTGGACACGCTCAGACCTGTAAAATTGCATTTAAATTAAATATTTGCCTGCTTTGTCAATAATGCAATCCTAGGCTATTTGTAATATTACTTACTAACCTTGTAATATTATTGTCATTACCCGTTACTATTACATACTAATGGCTGTCTCTTAACATAAATTTTTAACAGAAAAATATTTTTTTTGAATTTTAAGTCCTTTACTCTAGTAAATCTAGATGTGTAGATCCTATGAACTGTGTGTTTATAAATCACTTGCAGTAAGAAGCACACATTAAGCCTTGGCACACAAATCCATTAAAGCAAAATCCTACACTCAGATAGGTCTCACAATGCACAATTTATCAAGGACCTTTCTGACTTTATGTGTAAGAGCAAACTTGTCGCTTTCTATGTGGTTACAGGATAATGGTGGAGGGCACTGAACTTGGAAGACACCAACTCTACACTGACCATAAACATTTTTTAGCATGACTTTTCTTTAAGTCATCTAATACCTGTTGATACTGTTTACCTAACCCCAACTATTGCAGTTCTACATTTAAATGAGAGCAAAAATTAAGAAACCAGATCTGTGACCTAATGATATTAAAAAAATAACATGTAAATAGAAGTGTTAAAAAATATAAATCTGAGGCATAATTAACAAAAAACATTTTGATAAACTATTCTTGCAAATATTGAAAGCTTGTGCACCATCAGTCACAAAACCAATCTGATTACTCAATGCTACATAAAAGAGAAGGTAACCACCAGCACGCAATATATTATTAAGAATGCACACTCCACTCACATGACAATAGAGTGCATTTCTTCATATATTAGATAAGGAAGTAGTAAAACTTAGCTAATAACATATATAGATATTGTAACTACTGTAGCATCCTATTGTAAATTGACTTAATAAAAGCAAGTCTGAGATCCCATTCAACTGAAAAAAATTGTGAAATATGAGACAGCAAAAGACTCCTGCTGCAAGTAACGAGTTTTGCTGAGTAGGGTTTTGAGCACAGAATCTCAATTCTGATTTCGCTCTTCAGACTTACAAGATAGGGGAAATATAGACTACTAGGCAATTGAGAAAGGCTTCCCTAATTTAGTATTTTATTAATCTGTCAGATCTGTTATTTTGATGCTCTGAATTACACAGTATTTCAATGTCTAAAAAATATTTGCACTGTAAGAACGTAGGTAGTTGAGTACTTCACACCTACAGAGTAATTTGATGTGTTTATAGTAGCTGAAGCTGATAAAACGTCCAAATCAAAATAGGAAATCTGCTTTGTAAGCATATATATGAGTTCAAGGTGAAAAGTGATTACTTCACAGCAAAATCAGTCCCACTTCAGATCACTTCTACATGAATTATTAAAACTTGCCCAATTACAAATAGTAGGAGCAAAGCAGAATTACACTTAGACCTGACTAAAGACATAACGTCTATAGAAAAGAGGTAGATGGGAGTAGAGGTATTACCAGAATTCAGATAGCCTTCACAATTCTGGTTCAAGCCTGTCTGTGTGTCACATGTACAAATAAAATAATGGGACTTCTAGACTAACTGTCATGGAAATTATGGGCATTATGGGTTCCAAGAAAGGTGGGAAAAAAAAGACAGAATTGCAAGAGGCACACGGACGACACAGGAGGCAAAATGTGGGAAAGCCAAGAATAAAGCTGATGTACAGAGACGGAGATTAATTGTTGATGAGATGGAGAATAAGCACATATGGCATAAGACTTAGAACGTAAAGGTTGAGATGAAGACACAGGTTCTGAACTAGTAAGAAATTTCATAAAATCTTTTTCATGCATCTCAGGTGGAATCATTAACATGAAATTCAGCAGCAGGAGGCTAAACCATAATAATCTATGTACCTATAAAAATGGGGCACATTTCATATATTCCAATGTGAGTAACTGGGAGCTTACAGGATGGATCAAAAAAACAATTTATCTTTCCAACCCATGGATGCTTTCCAGAATGAGGCCTTAATTTCTGTCTTATCCCTCTCACAATAGTGCTGAGGAGATATGCTATAATGGATAGTTTGGTACCAGCAAGAGATTTTCTAATAAACATTTTCCCTCCTGAAGGGCATAACAATGGTAAATCAAAGGATAACTTTCCCAAAATTAATAATTAGGCTTTATCACTTGAATTTTTTTTTCTCTTGCTTTTAATAAAAAGAAAAGATGTGGTTGCTATGGCAAGAGCAGGCCAGAGTCTCTTTACACACAATATGAATTACAATAAGGAGTCTGATGTTGTAAGAGTAAAAATAAGGCTCTAATAACATCCTGAAGCCTGATATGTCTTTTCACAACATAAGTGTAGCTCAAAACATGGATTATGTTTAATTATATGAAGAAAACTGCAAATCAAATTTGGACAATTACCAAACAATTAAATAACATGAAAATATGTATAAGCAGATGCCTAGTAGGACCTTATTTTTTAAATGCCTTGAAAGTATTATATTTAATACCAATTTAATACCAGTCAGATTCCACTTTGCCAGAAGTCCAAAAAAAGAGAGGGAAAAGAAAAGAAATTCTATGTAGTGCCAGCTCAATAGATGATGTTTTGTCTCTTGTAACTCTTGTAACATCTAGGTTTTTCCTGCAATGTATATAACTAATTTAATATAGTCATCTCAAATATTAAGTATTCAATATACTTTCAAAATCTACTTTAATCAAAACAAAAAAAATTAGTTTTATTCATCCTCATTACAACTCCCTTCATTATGCAGTAATCAAGAAACAGGCTATAAGAACACATTTCCATTAGCCAATGTTGCATACTATTTCTAAATTTCTTGAAATAGTTTAGCATTGTAAGCTGAAATTTCAATCAGTGAATTTTTCCAGGTGTCTCTATTTGCAAAAATTTCAGTGAAAATTGGAACTAAATACAGGTCACTGTTTTTATAGTTGTTAAAGGACATTATCTGAAACTTTTTTGTATAAACTGCAGTCTCAATCCTTCTCTGAGAAAGGGGAAAAGAAGTAGTGACATGAACTGGGAAAGACATCACCTTCTGAAAAAAAGAATACTCCTATAAATTGGAGAAAAAAGAAAAAAAATATAATACTAATAAAATTGAAAATATGTTGAAAAATCTAGCAACTGAACTAGCCTATCCTGATGTAAGATCTGTCAGAGCTAGAAGCAGAAGTTATATCTGCTCATCAAGAGAAGCTGAAGATTTCAATACTTCTAGTGAGAGGTGGGGTCACATAAACCCTCTAAAACACACAGTAGAAAGCAGAAAATTTCAAATTTTCATTCTTAAGTTAAAAAGGAAAGTGATAAAGTTTCCCTTCCATCAGAATTGCAATCAGAATATATTATGTGATTTGACTCTGCTGTTCAGTTGTTGATAACAAATGTTATTTCCCTAATGAAATACAGAGTTTTCATTTGTATTTTAGCTATCAAGGTTCAGTGCAAATACAAACTAGTTTTGACTCTTAATGTAACAGCCTATCTTCTAAATTTCCCTTTTCTAGTGTATTAAACCGTATTTTAAAGTTTCCAGTGGACAGAGACCCAATTTCTCTATTTCGGGACTATTAAATACCGATACTGTAATTTAGATTTTTTTTCTGTTGTAGAAAAGGCTGCTATCTATGTAAATTTTCAAAATTATTAGATCTTTGGAAGGACAGTCTATGGAAGGACAGCTTCCAAATGACAAATAAACTATACAAGAGCATCTACTTCAATGAGGAAAACAATTTTGCTTAAAACACTCCCTAAGAAAGGCACAACTTAAAATGCATGTCCTTAGCCTTGAGTTGTAATGGAAATTTCCTAAAGCATATATTTCAATACTTTAAGAAGGTCAATATTTAATCTATTTTTGTATACAACCAAGTAAATAGAAAGGGATATTACCAGGCAGGTAGAGTGCAGAATACAGTCCTCTGTATCTGAAGTGCAGCTTCAAACTTTACACAGTCACAATTTAATCTTGCTCTACCTTTTTTTCTTAAAATTGAGGTTCAATTTTAATTTTACTCCACATCTTTTTCTATCCCTGTTTGTTCCTGAGAGATATCCCTCCCTCCCCGCCATTAATGACGAACAGGATCTGTCTGTTCTGCCTTATGGGCAGATCTTTTTTGGCTTTAAAATACATAACCAAGAGAGACAGTGATACAACTTGAGACCAGTGCAACAAGACTGGAAAGGAAGTAATTGTCTATAGCCCTGATGACAACCACATTAAGGCCACCAGTACGCAAATATGTGACTGTGCCTCAGCTGCCATGTAGAAAATGTTCTTGTGCAGTCCACGTACAATCTGGAAGGAAAGCTTGTGTATCTGCACGTGATGATTTTGTATGACTGACGAGAGCCATTAGATTCAACTGTGGTTCCAAAGACATTTCTTTTAGTGGTGAAGCAAATTCAGCAAGTCTTTCCCATGTCTGGCTTCTTGTCTCCATTTCCATAATTGAGTAAAGACACCTGTTAGTGGCAATTCACAGGTAACTGAAATAAAGAAAATAACAAGGGCACCTCATCCCGCTCCTCTTTTTTTCCCCCTAAACTTACTTTTGACTTCCAGTTTTGCCACCAAGAGAAATGTGTGGAGAACTGCAGCTTCAAGGAGTTCTCCTTTCTGTAACCCAAGTGATCAGACTTCTCCAAAGGCTACCTTACCCAGTTGTAATTCAGTATTAAATTGTCTGACCTATCTTAATAGTCTAACTTCTAGACCCTGAGCTTACTTCATATCTAACTGGTTGTGTCCTATGGCACTATGTCAGTGAACRGCCAGACTGACTAGCCTTAGCTTTTGGGTGCCCGTCACAGCCAGAACCACTGTGGCCATAACCAGTATCAGGCTAGATCTGGACTAAAACCAGCTTTCTTCCTTTATAACCTTTATTTTCTCAGGAAGGAAACTAGGGCAAAGGAGGAAAGGAAAAGGACCTTGGGTTGAGGAGAAGATGACAATGATGTGCTGTTCACAGAGCAGCCACTCAGAATCCCAGAATCAAAATCTACAATTCAATAATTTGACCATAATTCTCTAAACAGGAGAAAGGAAGTATCAACTGAAAGGGAGCTCAGCTGTTCAAGTCTTCCTTTTTCACCTTTGCACTTGGAACAAGTTTCTATGAAGTCAGTCTTCAGTCAGAAGTTTGAGGGAAGTAAAGGAGAGAAAAAACACCTTAAGAAACAAATGTTCTGAGCTGACTTGAATTTTGGACAGAAATTCCAAACAAGCACTGCAAAATCTATTGGTTTATAACTTTTAGCACTCTCTTTTAAAGAAGGCTCAGAGTAAAGATTGCTCTTCTCTGCACTAATCCCCAAATCGTAGGCCAAGGGAAGGCAAAGTAGAATCAAGCCACAAACAGGTCCCAAACCAACTTAGATCTGGAAGCTGTACCACTGTGCTGGACCAGTGCTTGTCTGCAGTTTGCAGTTCCTATCGCTCTTCTGCTATCTCATGTCTCCTGAACATTTCAGGCCAGTTCATGACTACTGAAGGGATGCTGGCTTCAAGAAGTCAACAGCTAAGATGATGCCTTGCATATAGGAATTTGCAGATGGTCTCATGTCCTAATCACCTGCTTGCAGCCTCAACAGCACTTACTTCCTGCTGGGGAGGAAGCAAGGTGTGCTTGTTACAGCACTCTGATACAGCAGTTAGCCACCCAATTCTCTCTCCTGTTCTTCAAATGCAAGCGAGTTGAAGAAATGAATTAGATTATTATCTGTGATGAGTCATAATTATTTATGTTAGGAATTTAAATCAAACTGGTAAGTCAGGAGGCAGTAAGGAAGCTAAATAGACCAGTGGATCTGAGAAAGATTAATATTTCATTTCACATTATTTTCATCTATAGAATAAAGGAGTAGCAAAAAAAATACTTTTGTAAGCCTCTTGCATTAAATTCTGCTTCCAAACTTATTCACATACAAGGTAGAAAATGCTGATGAAAAAACAGAACCGCGTTTCTGTAGCTCCTCCATTTCCAATATTTTATTTACTAATACAAGTAGTGCAAAAGCCTAGGAGACCAACTTGCTTCTTCCCACAAGCACTGTCTGTTGGCAATATCTTCAGGCACAGCAGGGGTTTAATAGCCTTTCTTTTTCAAAATGACTTACAAGCAGATTTCATAAGAAATGAAAATGTTAGCAATATATTTGGATTGCCCTACTGGCTCAGACCACACTGAAATAAAAGCAGTTTTGTAAGGGGCAGTATTTCTAATGCCGAGAACTACTGACTGTCTGACTAGAACAGATGCTTGAATTACTACAGTTTCTCTAACACCAGTCCCCACAGAATTTAGCTGAGAACGGACCCAGGTTGTGGCGAACTCTTTTCAGAAGTGCAGGCTGTGCCAGAACAGGGTGTCCCTGAGAAGATTCACCAAAAAGTCTATGTTGGAGCAGATCTGAGACACCAAAAAATTATTTCTAGTTTTTCCAAATGCCAAACAGTAGAAAACTTCTTTAATCGCAGCAGTAATCCTAGAAACAGCATTTTCCATAACCGACCCACAAACCTGTTTGCCTTCCAGGTGAATAGAGAGATAACGATATCATGACAGGCAACGAAAATAAGAGAGGAACATAAAAATTTATTGTTGGAGGCCACCCATAAGGGCAAACTAGATTATGATCTGGGACCTGAAAATTAGAAGAAATTAATGGTAATTATATGGCAAAGAGAAACACTAGTAAAAAGCATACTAATAGAGAGACTAGCAGGAAGACCAAAATTGTGAGGAGGTGAGACTTCAAATAATCTCTAAGTATTTGCACTAGCCAAGCATGAATTTTCTCCTTTTAGGTCACTAGTAAGGGATAATTCATGTCCATTTCAGATACGCTTTAATCTAGTGTAGTTTCTGAAAATAACCGTTGATTATTTTGTTTCTAAGTGACAAGAGACTGTCTGCATCATGCTGAGTGGTACCAGAAACTAACATCTGCTACCGCGTGTAACAGAGTATGCTAGCACACGTTTGAATCATCGGTAATCTTCTCAAGGACACACACCTACTTCTGCGTTGCTTTGTCTTCATGATACTCACAAAGCACTTTGAAGCACTACATTCTCTTGATAGCTCTGAATTTTGTTACAAAGAGGCTGTTTGATTTCTTATTTGAGAATTAAATCTAGCAATGCAGAATATAACCTACATTTCGCAGACATATTATAGCACATAAAATAAATGTTTGGACAGGGCCAGGTTTATGGCTATGGACTTTTATATGTAAAATGAACAAAGAAACAAAGTATGTTAAAAATATATTTCTATGAGGAATGAAGCTAGTACTTTTTCACTTGTTTTCAGTAAGATTAAGCAGGTTTATTTAGATTAAATGAAAATAACAGGTTTATTTTTACACCAGCCATGGCCCTTCTCTCCTGAGTGGCAGACATAAATGATGTCAGTGTATATGACTAACCAGTAAAAATAAGGTAGATATTTTTGTATAGGCTATGTAATATCCTATTAATACAAGACCATCTTGTTTAGTTTATATTTTCTTTGGACCTAGTCCATTCACAGCTTTCTCTGAGCAATTTCCTTGTATCATAAACTTTGATCTATTGTCACTCATGCAGTTTTGATCAACTGCTTACAGCAAGACACACTTACTTAACTGCTGGTGTCTTGTAACAGTAAGAAAGGATCCTAAAAATGCATTTTATAATTACAAAGTGTAGGCAGAGGACCCCCTGAGCTTTTAATTTGGGCTGGAGATTACTGAGCTCGCACTGAAAAAAATCCTAATTTGCYTCACTGCCATATCAGCTAAGTATTTCTAAGCCACTGCTGTCTCCAAAGTGACCACTTGAGGCACAGGAAAGTTAAGTAATTTGCTCATGAGCAGACTGCAGAGTCGGGGGAAGAGTTGAGAGCAGAACCCAATTCTTCCAGTTATTTCTCCCTGTGCAGCTCCATGTTTCATACCCCATCAAATTATTCAGAATTATTCATCTGAACCAGTAAGTAGGTAGGTAGGTAGGTAGGAAGGAAGGATCTAAGAGACACATCTTCATCTGATGAAAGATCTTTTCATCAAGAGTTTAGCAATTCATTTCTGTGTCCCATCTTTATCAAGTTAAAAAAAAAAAAACTTCAAAAAAAATTTTCCCAAATAATTCCTTTCTCTAATACGTTGTTCTGAGTTTTTGGCCCTGTGATGAATGTCTTGCTACATCTTTACTGTGATTATTCTCACGGGATATAAAGAGATGAGACTCCCTTCAGAGTCTGATTGAATGAACATAGGTCATAATCCTATAGTGAATTCCAATATACATTTGAATCCTTCTGAAGAATCCAAGAAGCCAGTACTTAAGCGTCACTGTTTTACACAGAATGGCAGCAACCAAGTTAGCAGAGGAATGGGGCTAAAACAGAGTTTTTTCAGTTTTTAATTGTAAGACAAGGGTGTTTCCAAAGTGAGAAAAAAATGAATTCTACGGGGGATTCAGTGTTGCTTCATTTCCTCCAAAGTGAGTCCCTAAGCTTTAAACAGGCAGGTGTAGCTCCAGAAAATGAAAATCTCAGTGGTGATGGTATTGTGATCTTGCCAGGCAAGTCTCAAGAGATCTTCCTTGTAGCCAGTGGTTCTGGCACTCACTTAGCATACAAGATACACTGGAGCTTACAAGAGCTCCAGTGCCTGTGCTTTTGGATGATGGAGAGGGAGTCTATCAATCTCTCCTATTGCAGCTATTTTTCATTCTGTATAAATAATTATATTTTCACTGAAACAGGGAGGAGAATCCAGATTCAAGATCCTGTTTCAATGAATAAAATTCTTCAACATTGTTATACATCTGGGACATTTTCAAAGCATCAGTGGCTTTTTACCTAGCTTCTTCAATCTCTAAATGACATTGATATGTTCCTTTTGACATATTTTTTGTGACATCTGAGAAACCAATGATATGGTAACATAAAATAAAATCTGATCTTGTTCTGAAAGTTTTTGCCTTGATTAATAATAAGAGTCTATGATATCCTGTCCTAGCCTTCCTGTGTAAACAGCCTTAATTTATTCTCTGCAAAATTTCATTGTAAGTAGTACTGGCAATCGATATACACATTTTTGGTTTGTCTAGATTAGTTTTTTTTTTTTTTTTAGTAAGACTGACAAGTATAAAAATGTCTCATTAGACTTTACTACACCAAAGTTCTATCAAGTGCTCTAAAATAAGAATATCTGCAAATACTAGACCTGTGCCTTATTTTAATTCAATGTCCAAATTATATACGTGAAAAAAGTCATACTTGTAGGGATGACCTGATTTTGGCTCATCATTTGGGCACATCCTTTTTGCTAACAAAAACAGCTAATTCATAGCCAGTTTCAGTAAATACAGATTTTCCCACAAATAAAGATGCAGAATTCACAGGGCAGACAAGATCTGATTTTCTATTTCAACGTTTTGATATACATTTGTTAGTGTCCCCAAAACAAATCATTGGTCTCAAGTTCTGATCATCCTGCTTTAAGAAGATTTGAAAAGTGGACTAATACATTCTTCTTCCAGTTACCATCACAGTAACTTTGAATCTGAACTAATTTTTTTGGCTCCTGATTTTTTTTGGGTTTTTTTGGTATCTTATACTCTTCACTCAAATATAAATCCCTTGTTCTTTAGACATTTGAGAAAACTATAGTCTCAAATTCTATTTAGACTTGGCTAGTAATGAATTTCCCTACCAACTTTGGCATCCCAAGCAATCTGTCATACCATTTCCTCATTTGTCAGGGGAAACATTTTCTGTCTACATCTTTCTCCAGAACTGCCTGGGGTCTTTACAGTTTTATCCTGGTGGCAAGATAAAGTCTACACTGATCTTATATCCTCTACATAAACAAAAATATTGCTTCATCTTCAAATGCAAAGCTCAGCTGAACACAATTGTCTAGGGATACAATGCCCCCCACAGATTTGATGATGGTGCTCAACTACATTCATTCTTTATCTATCTATTGGCACCTACCAGAACCCTTTTAAGTCACCGAATGTAGAAAGTTATTTAGCATTAACCAAGCCCCCAAAATTTCATTTGTAGGTACTATCAGTTCTTCCTGGAGCTGTTAAAGTCTTTGGAGTTTATGTATTTGGTGGTGTTCTTATGTTTACTGCTTTTATTATTATTCATGTTCCACTACAAGTAACATTTCTTTCTCATTTTCTTTTAATATACTGACATTCACCTTTCTCAATTGTTTTCACCCTTCACCCTTTCAGTGAGGAAAACTCCATACAAGACCCAAGGCCTTCCACTTTAACCCAAAGGCCAGTAGTCTCTTAAAAAACTACAAAAAGATCACATTTGCTTTCAATTTGCTTTACATCTTCCATGACAACTGTTCACAATGTAACTTTACCTTTCTCTAGGTCATACTCATTCTTCTGACACTTGAAGGCTTTTGTGAAGAAGTGCTACTATTCATTACTTCTCTTGCATATATTTTCATATACTGGCTGCTTGTATAACTGATTCTCAAAACATGCAAAGCTCTCTGCAGTCAGAACCTGAAGCTGAGTTCTGCTTTTTATGATTTTCATGTTAGTTGATACTTGGCATTCCCAAAAAATCTATAACTTGAGAACCTTGCTGCCTGCTATTGATTTTACTCTAGTCTAGGTAACTTGCATTACTTGGTAAATTTTAAATGCTTTTATTAAGTATTCATACTGAGACTTCCCAAAGCTCCTGAGTGCTATTTTCTTTAGATGATAATCACTGCTTCCTATCTGATCAGGGCTCAGTCTCCCAAAACTGTACAATTATCTGTTCAGCCCTACAGCAACCACAACCTCTGCTAAGTTTTACCTTCCTCATTCATCCTGTGTTTAAAATGAATCTTGCATATGCTTCAACTTTAAGTACAGCATTAAGTATGGCTTTCTGTACTACACCTTCAGAATGCTTGATTTAAAAAAAAAAAAAAACTATTAAAACCCACAGAGGTTTCAGAACCAGCCATGGCCAAAAATACGGCCCCCTTCTAATGCCTCCCCATTGTTCCCACCTATTGTTTGCAGACTCGGAAGGACGAGCTGCTGGAACTTTTCCATTTTTAAGATAAGTAGTTTCAGTTGCAGGGAAGTTTTCATCTGTTAAACAATTTTTTTAAGAGTATTGAATTTACTCCTTTTCATTCTTGTTCTATAACTGGTATTTAGTTTGTGTAGATTGAGCAGAAATGAGAAATCATGACCAGTTTTAACTGAATGTGCAAAACTGCAGCTGAAACTACATAACAACCCACTCAGCTTCTTAGGAAGTTCAAGCCTGAAAGCCACATCTCCTGCTTTCTCCTTGAGAGAGAGTACTTAGTCTTCAATGTAACACCACAGTTTGACCTTGATCTTAGCATATTCTTGGTTATAAACTGCACCAGTGGCCAGAAATTATATGCGTAGCACTGTATTTTCTCCCCCAAATATTTATACTAGACCCCATCTACTCCTCCTACTTGTCCTAAATTTCGTAAGAGGGTCTTTTTCTGTTTAACCAATAAATTTTCCTTGAGGCAAGAGCTTGAAACAGATTTGACCATAGCAATGTTTTCCTCCTGAGTTGCTTAGATAGCTGAGACATCTACAATCTTTTTAAAGCTCTGGAGTTATCCTTCTATAATGACTGCAGCAGCAAACTGTATGTTCTGTGCAGAAGACACTGCTACTCTTTGTGCACATATTTTAAAATTTTAGTGGTATTTTGAAATCAGGCAAAATAGCACCTGAATATGCCTTGGTTACAAAATGGAATTAGGAGAAAAATATTCTGTAAGGGAACAAACGCATAAAAGCAGTCCTACTTAACATATAAAATAGATTTTTTTCTTCCTAAAATAGAAGACAATTTTAAAATGAAATTTCCCTCTAGCAGAAGAAAATGGTTATTCAAAATTAATTATGCACTCACCTTTTACTCTGTCCCCTTTGTGCAGATGAATTTCCCCTTCTCCTTGAGGCTGATATGGCTTTACAACGATAAAAAGTCTTCCAGGTACAGCACTGTAAAGTTTGCGTTTTGGACCCTGGTAATCCAAGACAGAGAGAGTATCCTTGTTGGCACTAGGACTGTAACTGGCACTGGAAATTGAAATTAAGAAACATTAATTTGTTATTGAAAATAGACAAAGTTGATGTTTTATCATCACTTTGGTAGGATTTGGTAGCATCACTGAAAGGACAGTCATCTTCCAGTAAGACACTTAACACTATAGAAGAAGTATCAGGTTTTCATCTTACACACAATGCTGAAAATCTTTGAGTATGAAATACAGTCAGTATTCACCTGATCATAAAATGAAAAGACTAAAATTTTTAATCATTCTACAAATTAAACTTGCACTTTCACAGATCTAGATGAATTTTAATTTCTATACAAAACATAATTAAAAGCATTGCAGTAGGTCAGAAAGACTTTAAAACCACATCATTTGCAATTACTGTTGTGAATGGAGAACTTTGTAATATTGCAGTATTAACTGAACAATCAAGGTAACTGAATTATTAACTGAATGGATGGAACAAATAAGTTACTTCATCACTCTGAGACCTGGAGCTAAATTTTAGGTCTGAAAGTGCACAAAGGACAGTTCTTGTGGTTAACATATTCTCCAAAAGACCATTTTTTATTGATGGCAATCAATAGCTCTCCCAATGACTTCAGAGCAGTACACCCGCACAAACTGTAGGTCATCAAACAACATGGCATCTACTTAGGGTGAATAGGGAAGAAGTTACTGAAAACTGGTGAATAATATATGAAGAACTGAATGAAATGTTAAAAATACAATAGAAGAAAATACAAATACAAAAGAGGATGGAAAAATTGTAAGAGATACCATAACATACTTGCAATACACTACTATTCAGCTATTAAGAAAAATGGAAAAACTTCAAGTCTTACACTGAAAGTCTAAATACAAAAATATGCATGAGATAGAAGAATATTCATAAAGATTTTCGGAAAAAGGTAAAATATCAAAAAAAGAAGAATGATTTAATGGTGGTCTAGCATTGCAACACTCTACTTCGTAGTAAGAGGAAAAAATAATGCAAAACTATTGCAAACAAAATAAATGATGAAGGATGGCATTCACTGTTTGCTTGTCCTTTTTTAACCAATCTCCTAACAAAATAGGAGTCAATGAGGCTCTCAGTAGAGGTAAAAAGCAGGTTGTCTGGTTAGAAAATACATAATGGGCTTTCCTATAAGGAACATTTTCTTTTTACTGCAGTAACTTCTTTATCATTCGCAATTGTGTCTTCCTTTCATCTGGTTGTTCTATTTGTTTATTACTGTGAACAGGTGCTAATAAAGATAAGCAGTCCTTAGTGTTTAAAAATGAACACTGGTTGCATGTCTGTGATGGCATTTGAAGAAGAAACCTCAGCTGACTCTAGCAATTGTTTAGAGAAAGACAGTAAACGATGTTGGTAACTTTTCTATTCTTTTTGTCCATTGCTTTTAACGTGTTAGTGCAGAAGTCATAGCCATAAGCAAACCAGATACATAAGCTATTACTACACATCCAATTTCCACCTATATCAAGCTGCATTTTCTGACTAATCTGTTAGCAACCAGGCAGCAGCTGTACATGATGTTATGTCCCAGCATCTTATTTAACTCTCATCACAGCAGATTCAATCATTTTCTCTCTTACGGAAGGAGGAGGGAGGAATGGCACATCCAGCCTTTACACTGAATGGATCATTTCTCAGGTGTCGGGCTTACAAATTGAAATCAGGGCTGCAGCATGGCATGGATGACTTACTAAAAACGATCATCCCTCTCCCCCTTGTCCCTAACATAGGCTCCCAGCCCAGCAAGTCCCCTGCCATGAGGGGGCAGGAGGAGGAGAAGGGGGTTTCAGGAGATGCGTGCAGATGCAGGAGTCCTCTCCCTGTCACTCAGGAGAACATGGCCATCCTTGATGGCTCAGCAGTGACYGAGTCCATACTAGCACAGAAACGGTGCCATTTCCCTGCATCTCCCCAGCCCCCAGCAGATCAGTTTGGCTATRGAAAGCAGCAGTCTAGTGAGATGATGAGCCACACGCTGTAAAGATCTCAGGAGAAGTCCTCCCCAGCATAACTTTCCAGCCTTCCCTTTTGCACCAAACAAACCCCATGCAAAAGACTAAAACAGAAGCTCGTTAATGCCTCTGGTGCAGTTAACCCCTTCTGTACACTCACCTCTTCCAGTAACCTAACCCTTTCTCATTGCTTCTGCTCCAGAAGCCACCACTATGCCTTGTCTACTCCAGAACTTACTGCTATGTCAAAAGAGGCTCTTTTAATTTAAGGAGGAGAAGAGTTTCATAGGAATGGACCATTTGCAAATAATAAGCATCAATAACAACAATGACTGCAATTAGCTGATAGTAAGCAGGTGCTCAAACAGTTAAAATAAACAAAAACTCTGAGGAAAGTCCGATGTAAGGTGCCACTCATGGCTGCAAAAACATGCCTTGGTAAGAAAAGGCATTGCTTGCAGGAAAACTACATAAAAATGCTTTTATTTGTATTTAAATTTAGAAGCTGGAAATTAGAGACTCCAGCTTCCTTTTGAGTATATACTCTGGCCATCTTTGGAAGAAAAACACTGAGTGATTTTTCTACTCCACAGACAGGTAACAGTTTACACAGTTCTGATACCAATGCATCAGCAGAAAGAATAAAATTTTGTTTCCACAAAATTTTAGGCATGAAGTTTTGTTTCCTTTATCATTCGTCCTGGTTTTCAAAAYCATGCGCTCCCAGAAAAGGCAGAGSCAAGTCATTCGAATAAAGCAAAAGCAAACAAATATTTGCTTTTACAAAAAGTTTTAGCACTTAATGAACTGTTTATATTTTAAGATTTCACAGAGTATTATTCCAGGAAAGTTAACAAAACTTTTTAATCACTCTGAGYTAACCAATTCTTTCACTTTGCTAGCGCCAGCTGTAGCCAGAAGATGAGGGTGTTCACTGTGTGAAAAGCATTAGGCAGGTGGACGTACTTATTTAAATAGAGCCTCATTATAGACAACGTGATTTTATGCCCATACGGTTCTCTCTGAGGAAGTGTGATCCAAAGTTATTGATTTTTCATGATTACCGTAACATATGCTAATATAACAGTAGTTTGCTAGTGAAGTTCTAGCATGAAACCACTGGCCTAAGAAATTCAGAGTCTCATTTCTTGCAATGATTCTTACAATTCAGACAACTTTTTTTTACAGTGCAGCATCTTCCAATATTCAGCACTATTGCTACTATCTCAAATAATGATTGTCAGTTTGGGTGCCTGCAGCTAAAGAGGGAAGAAGAATGTGCAAAGTAAAAGCAGATAGCTTCAGCTGACTGGAAAACTCTCAGTAAAGCTCCAGCATACCTACAAACGACAAAGAGAAAACCAACAGCTGCATTTCTCAACAATACTCCTTTTTTTTTCCTGCACTGAACAATAGATTTACTTTTGCTATTAGGAAACAGGACAGACAAAGCTCAGTATTTTAAGTGACSACTGAATAAGTGTTTTGATCAAAACACTTAAACTTCAGTTCCTTCCATCAGTATTCAGCTCTGCCTCCCTTCCTTTCTGTAGCCCTGCACTTTAACCCGTCTGGTTTATCATCCTGGTGCATTTTCATTGCTTGCATGCTTGACAGCAGCCGTTTGCAAGTCCTCCTMAAAGTGAAGCTGTAATTATCTATTCACAGGACAGTGGTTTTATAAAGCTGAAGCCTCCATTTGTGATCAAAACACAGACACAATCATTTGTTTTATTATATTACCTACAATACCTACATCATTCCAATTAGTCAGGATTTGTTATCCAGTGGGATGTAGCTGCAGGATATTTGCAGAGAGCGCCTGCTAAATCACATTTGTAATTCAAGAGGAAAAAAGAGCAGCAAGTTGTAGGGAATGCAAAATCCTGTAAGGATGATCACAGAAGGAGCCCATCACATCTATCACCATCAACGCAAGAAGCCACCTTTGCCCCCAGCCAGCCTCCTATGCTACACAGTACAGCTACACAGCATTTCAGCAATACTCCCTCCCTTATCTCAGAAGCATTTTACTTTCCTGTCAAATGCAATAGTTGCTTTAACTATTAAAGACTCTCAAGAGCTAGCACCTGGATTTACACCAGAGGGGCACACTCAGTGATAAGTCACCACCTAACTTTGTTCAGCTTTAAAGTCTGCYTCACTGCTCAACCTCCAGGTTGAAAGAGCTGCCATTGATTGGAGCTTCCAAAAACCAGGGAGGGGAGGGATTAAAACATTCAGCTTTGGACATGTCGAGATTTTATTACCTACATATTACATGGAGTGCCAAACGGGCATGTAAACAACACTATGGAACACGGTAGTCCACGTGGGGACATTATGAATATTTCATACTGTGCAAATATTCAAAAGTCACCTGATGTGCCTGTGTTGCTGCCTTTTCGCATCCTCGCCCAGTCTGTTTAAGGATGGCGACCGGCTCCGAGAGGACGGAGTGTAACTCCCAACAGTTTTTACAGTTCCATTAGGATTATTCTGCATCTGTTGAAGAAGATGAGGTGAAAGGCTGCGGTGGGAAGAAGCAGAAGAGGAGGCTGACCAGTCGGGGAGGTTGTTGATGTTGAGATTGTTGTCGCTGTTGGAACGGAGCAAGACGCGAGGTGCTGCCAAGGTGCTTGGGGGCCTCCGCCTTCTGTTTGAATAGGTAGGAGCCTCTCTGAAGGGCACTGTGCAAAGAAAAACATGCAGGTAATCACAGATGATCTTACTGTTTATTTGCATTTATCACCTCATAAAAAGATTTAGCAACAAATGGCATTACTTTTACTGCAGAGAAAAACAGGCACTCTACCGTGCCTGCACAGCTAGACAACTTAAGACATCATTAAAACTGAAAACGGGGCAACATTAAACCGTTTCCTGGCTTTAATGAATAGTTAGGCAACACCTATAGCATGAGTCTGCCGAACTAAGGTCTAGGAAAAGGGAAACACTAATTTCTTGCTAAATTTGAGTCTATTTGACTTCTGTTAAGATTTCCTCATATCTGACCAGAAAGTTACAGAATGGGGCTGAGCAGCAGCTTTTGTGATGCATGCTCCGAGGTCCTCCCCTGCTGGCATCCAAACTGGGAGAACTCTGTTCCATTGCAAGTTCAGGCCTAACTTGAAATCTTTAATGCTAACAGCCACCTAACCACTTCTTCCAGGTTAAAAATTGAGGACATAGATTTTTCTCCTGGCAGAACTCTATTATGCTGCTAAAATCCCTTGGTATTTCTCTCTTTCTAATCCAGGCATTTCTACCGCAGCTGTCGCTATTGTATATAGAACATATTACCCAAGAGTAATGCACTCAACTTCATCCCATGCTGTGTCCCACAGAGAACATGACTGCATCTAAAGGCGGTAATATACTAGTTAATGAAATAGACACAACAGAAAACAAAAGCGAGGGAAATAAAAATCTAATATAAACCAGAGGATTCATCCTTCCATCAGCGCTGCACTCATTGGAGTATAAACACTACCTTTTCCAAATCTCCATTTCTCACTGTAGAGAGGTGCTTAGTTCCAACAACTTTAAAAGAAAATTTCCTAATAAAAGGCAGCCAACTCACACTAGCTGTGATGACACTTCCTACTCATAAGGTAAGAAAGGATCTGACCCCGAAAACTCACATTTACTCCCACTAATTTCATGGTGTTGCACGATTTGATCCAAAGTGCACATACTTACATTTGAAAAGGGACAGTGTTATTCCTAACAAAAGGCAGCCAGGAATTACTCTGAGGACTTTACTGGGCTGCTGTAATTTTCAAAAATTTTATTGTAGTAGAGAATAAGCCCCACAAAGTATTATCCTACCTACCTTAAGTGCCATTAGGAGACATTTATAAACTGACATAAATATCTATACATTCAATATTGTTCAAAAATGAATAAAACTGAATTAAAACATGTCCACCATACTGTGCAAACAAATAAACTCATATAAAGACAAATACACATAGTAAGCGCTCTATCCTGCTTTGAAATACAACCTTTTGTTGGCTGAACACAGCAGAATTTAAGATCCTAGAGCAAAACTGAAACATGATGTAAAACAAAGGTGTAACTGCAAGGAAAATAATGGTTTACAGCATTTTCACCAGAATCAGCTTATTCACTGCGATCCTGAATATCTTAAAATGACATCGTCATATTCCCAATGAATTGAAACTTTCTCTGGGGGGACACTTTCTCTGGGTCCCAGCATCACAGMAGCAAAACAAGAGAGGACAGCGTGCAGAGAGAGGAAGAGCTTTAAATTCAGGTCTGTAACATCTCACTTGAAACAAGGCTCGAATAAAGGAAGCAGTCTTTAAAGCTGTTAAAAGGGATAAGACCAGGAGTATAGTATTTATGCTAGAAACTGCCAGGAACCCTGTGTAATTTTCAGGATACTCCAATTTTTCATATTCCGTTTTTTTTAAGGTTTCCAAAGAGGAAAGTATATCAATGAAAGTGCCTTGCTGCTTCAACTGCCACGACGAAAGCCATGGCTAGTTCTAACTTAAAGAAAACTCACAGCACATATTTCCAAAATGACCATATCCAGACCCTCTCAATTTATGTGCGTGACACAGACGTGCTGTTTGTGCACTCCTGCATTTCTGACGTTGAGACCACGGCTCTAGAAATGATTCAGTCGAAGACAGGGACGTCGCCCAGCTACACTGGAGCAAAATAGTTGCTGTGATCATTGCAGTAAGGAAGAGGCCGACCCACGCAGACCTGCAGGCACCCACCTGCTCACGGGCTAATCCTGCTCCCCAGCGCCACGGGAGCTTGCCTCCGACTTCTGTGAAAATGAGATCTCGCCCTGCTGTTTTAGTTTCTCTCGAGCTTAAAATTGTGGCCATTCAAAGCCAGACTATCGAGCCTTCAACTCGGAGATGTAAGAAACTAAACGCCCTCAGTATTTCTGGAACGCGTACGGTGAGTTTAGAGAGGCGGAGGGGTGCGTGCCGGCGGGAGCGGGCGGGAGCACGAGGGCCCGCCGGGCGCCAGGGCGGACCGAGCACAGCAGAGCGCGTTCACCCCGACAGACCGCACAAAACACAAACCTGCCCGTGCCTTTCCAACGGAGGACGGTACAACCGCGGGCACGCGTACGCGCTTCCCCCCCGTCAGCTTAAACTGGTGCTTTATCCGTTACGTATCTGAAGAGGATTTTAAGGGCTCGTTTAGGAGTTGGCTCTTGACTTGTGAYTGATGTGCTACTCTTCAGGAGAGAACTAGCAAAATTAGCCTCTACTATATAAAAATAAGCAATAAAGGAAGACAGCTAATTGTACAAACTGACGGGTGTCTAACACAAATCTTTTATAGAAAGAGTTAAAAATAAGTATTTCCATGCCTAAAATGATTAATATTCCACCCAACTGTTTCTTTTCCCCAGCAATCTGCAAACTATAAGTGGGTGGATATTTTTTTAGCTGCTTCTTAGGCATTATTTATATTATTTTCACAATAAAAAATAACTACAACACAAAATAATGAAATGCAAATGTACATGCTTTAAACTCTGTTGGACACTGTCTTTTCCCTAACACTTCACTGTGTTCCAAACTGTAAGAATGACTGTTGCAAAACTTGTTTGGGAAAAACAGATAATATAAAGTGATATGAAAATTTCTGAACTGATTTCATGCTTCTAAAGTTTAAAATTATCACCCCTAAAAGCATACCTGAAAGCATCCATTCCTCTTCCAGCTCTCAGAATTTCTGTTCCTAGTATCTCACACATCTGAAGGGGAATCAAGCAGCATTTACTGATAAAATTCACCTAGCAAATTCCTCATGTGTCTTCAAATGCATTTCTCAGGGAAAAAAAAAATATTTTAAAAACTACCTGACCTTTCAGAGAAAAGCTAAAATGAATAAAGTCAGTCAGTCACATTCAGCTTTCATAATTAGTTGCCTAACTGGACAGTCTAGCATAAAATCATGTTGAAAAAGAAACTGCAGAAATTGGTTAATTACAGAGTAACTAAGCCCATCAGATTAACTGTGCACAAGAAAACACCAGCCGGCAACGCCAAAGCGTCTGGCTTTCATCGCTTACCTTCTTTCTTTGTGAAGGCATTTAACAAAGACTTCATTTTCCCCTGTCACTTTAGCAGCAGTCCCCTCATTATACCTCCTTTGCTGGGAAGGAAAAGAGGAGGAAGGAAGGAAGAGGAGGGAAAAAAAAAAAAAAAAGAGAGAGCGAGCCAGCTACCCAGCGTGTGCGCGTAGGCGGCGGCTGCGGGCGCGGCGGCAGCGCGCAGCCCCGCGCAGCGCAGCG
>NW_028185816.1:8044696-8122362 GCF_003343005.1 Rhea americana
CCCGTGTGCGCGGCGGCGCCGCTCCCGCTCCGCTCCCGACCGCCGCATCGGCGCGGCAGCCGGCGCGGGGCCGCGGCAGGACGAGCTCCGGGGCGGGACGGCGGCTCCAAGAGGCGAATTTGCCGAGGGCAGGGAGCGCGGTGCGGGAGCCGCGGAGCGGAGCTGCCCCCGCGCACCGCCAGCTTTGCAACTTGCCCGGGGGCTGCTCCGGGCGCAGCGGCGGGCTGGGCTTCTTGCTATTTATTTGCGTGCTTTTTGCAACGCTACTGAGTCGATTCGAGGGCAAGTATGAATCAAACTAAAAACAAGCAAGCTTCACACCATGCCTACATTAAGAATTGAGGCAAAAACTGCCAATAAACAGAGTATCTTAACATGGCCTATATTCTAGTGTGAAAACGATGAAAATACAAGCACACATTATTTTTCTGCTCCCGCCTCCCATGCAGTGATTAAACAGAAATTCCTGCATAAGGGAAAAAATATTAAAATTCAGCCAAGCTGTTTTACTAAATTCAGTGCAGATGGCAGAAAATAAATGTTGCCATTGCAGCTTTTTAAAGTCCTAATTCTGAAAAATTTCTACAGATAGCTATGCCTGTCACTGCAACTACATTCCCAGAGGAAGGGCACGTAACTGAAACAGGCAGGTATCTCTTAAAAATACTGCCAATAGGAAGTGGGGGGGGGGGGCAGGGGGAGAGGAGAGGATGTGCTAACACTAAATTTAAATCTTAACAAGTTACACATTCAATATAAGGACCTTGATGAACTGAATTCATAGTTTAAATAACCTAAATTTAGAATTTGTACACAAATAGTACAAACTATATAAAAATTAATAAAGACTTATTCCAGCAATCTCTGCTGATTGCTAATGTGTCTGTTGTTGAAAATTAGGTCTTCTCCTTACTGAGAAAATTGCTTCAAGAGAGAAAATAAATGACTTAACTGTATTTAACCTCCATATGCATAAATGACATCTATAACATAGCAGTGAAAGGCATTAGTATGGATAAATAAGTAAATTCAATAGTTTAAACATCATTTAACATTCCAATGTTTATACAGATCTTAATTTTTAATGAAAAGAATATTTCTTTAAATCAATAAAATTTCAGGCTTTGGTTCAGTTTATTCACTTAAAAGAAACTTTTCTGATCAAGTGGAAATGTTACCAGAGGAAATTTTTGATACAGCATATGTACAAAATTAAACAAACAACCGTATGTGACAATTTTTTTTTTCTTATCTTTCAAATGATGCAAAGCTTTCAAAAGAATAACTTCAACCTGTTGTTTGCAAACTTATACAAACGTGTATTTATAAGTATGTGTAGCTGCTCAGGCAGAGAATCAATGTTTTTTCCAGAACACGAACTGCAATGCCAGGCCAACTGTGCCACTAATTTGAATCAAAGCTGCTGCACATTAGTCTTTCTAACATCTTCATGCAATCCACCTGATTATCTTTGGAGCTTCAAATAACAAAGAAGCTATAATTATTGATTTTACTCTGACTAAACTTAGTCATTAGTGATGCAAGTGCTCCTGAATTCTCCACCAAAACCTGAGTATCTCGTTGCACTCCTCTTTCGATAGCCAGAGAGAGGGAGAGAGGAGAGTTACATRGCGGTAGTTCCCAAAACGCTCCGGGAAGAGACTGAAGTTCGGACTTCTGTTCACTGCCAGGGCTGGGATACTCCTTTGCAGAAGTCAGGGAAGCACTTGGTGGTGCTTCCACATCTAGCAACAGCACCATCACTTAAGAGCTGCGCCACTGCGCGGAGCCTCCCTGGCTCTACGCCTGGTTGTAATGTGCACGTTTATGAGGGAGAGCCTCTTAAACGAGTTTTATACAGTGCAGGGGAATCTGCTTTATTGACTGTATAGAAGACGAGCGCAGGTTGATCCTCATGTGCCTTAAGAGGAGAACTGCCTGCCATGCCCGCAGGAAAGGAACAAAATCTCTGTCTCCGTGTGTTCAGTTCTGCACTTTAATAACCAGAAGATCAATCACAGAAAGTAACGTACAGACTAAACACGAACTGTATCCACAAAGAGATGGGACCTCAGCATCGCTCACGCTTCCCCGGGGAGGAAGGCCGGGGCCTTTCACTGACAAGGTGACACTGGTGTCCAAATCTGGGAGTCTAATCCTCAAACCGCGTCTCCCCTAACGCAGGTGTCGGTGCTGCAAATTGAAGACATCCTCAACACCTCATCACACCAGCTAGCCTAGGAAAGCGTTAACTCGATTGCACTTATTCGTGTCTGTTCATATACAGTAAAATAAAAACAGACAGGCAACTGTAGTCAATCAAAATCACTCCCAGGGGGTATTTTTATTAGATTCTTGCTGGAGCTAGAGCTTTTCAGCATCTAGGGGTTTCTAATCAGAGTTATAAAAACATAAAAAAAATTAAAGTCACTTAAAATTATTGAGTTTCATGGAAATTGTGGGAACGCTTTCCTGTCCACACCATCAGACACGTCACCTGATGAGTGATCATTTTATTCCATTTAACTGTCTTTCTTCTCCCATCACAGGAAATGTAATTTCTTCCTACATGGCAGAGCCGACTGCAATAAAGGCTATTGTACAATTGGAAAATATGACAATCAAGGAAGTCAGTGAACTATTTGCAGCTGCAGTTTTTCATGTTTTCTAATTTTCACTAACAGCTTATTAGAATGTTTGTTTTAACTGAAGTCCTAAAATCTGTAATGTTCAGAAGTGAAAAAAGGAACTCTTTCAGCAACTTCCACCTTTTCCAGAAAGATTTTGCTGCCTTACGATAGTCCCTTGATATTATTTGCTCAGGATATGAAAAGCTAGTAATTTGGCTACACTAGCACACAACAGGAAGATAATTGGCAAGCCAGTAGCATCCATAATCAAAAAATTGGGAATAACCTTACAAATGCAAATGAGCGAGCCCTAATTATCTCACTTTCTCCACTTCTTCTAGAGGTGTTCAAGGAAATGCCTATGATAGTTCTGCATGGGAATGCCTCCGAGTAGAAAAAAACACCGATGCAGAAATCAAAACGTGGGCTTTATGGTACATTTTGCTTAGCAATTTTTTGTATATTTGTAACATCACATCGCCAGATTTTTACAGATAGTTCACTCTCTAGCTCCCATTAGAAATCTATGGGAATTAGTAACTCTAGAAATTTTTGAGGATCTATTTCTAGGCACTTAAGTGCCTTTAAGAAAAGCAAAAAGTGACCTGTCTGACCAAACCCATGCTCTTACTTAATCTTCCCACCAACATACCTTTAAAAGTAGGAGCTTCTCAGACAGTAGTAAAACAAAGTTATAGTTACAAATGCCCTTTTAAATTATTTTCGCCCATTTTGAAGTTAATTGCCAGAAAAATCTCTTTAGCCTATTTACACTTCTAAGTTTTTGTTACAAATACAGTTCTTTGCATGTATAAACACATTTCTCTTTGCTATAAAATAGGCTATCCATATGCTGAACCACCAAAGAGAGAGCTAGACAAGAAAAGACAGATTCAAATATAGACTGTAAAGTCCAAAAGATTCCTGAAAAAAACCTAGGCAGGTATAATGTTTTTAGACTACGTACTCCACAAAGCCACGAGGTGGTTAGGAACATAGGTAGTCATGACAGATTCAGAAGGAATCCATCTCAGGGATGGATATAAACCTAGTTTATAGAACAAAGTTGCTTTATTTTTCTGGGAAAAAAAATGATGAGTTTGCTCAGGAAACTGCAGTCAGACCAGCACGTGAACCCATTCAAATGATACTTGAAGACCCCAAACTTAGCTAATGTAGCATTAGTTTCCCTGATGCCACTGGCAGCATTTTTCTGCCACACAGATACTACTGGCTTCAGTCAGCTCCTGCTGCTTGCCTTCAAGCAGTCAGTCCAAGTTTTAAGAGTAGAACGGGGGCAGGAGACTGTGTGTAGGAAAGGACAGCAGAGGGATGGATCAGGAACAGATGGCAAGAGTTATCAATTAGAAAGAGAAAGAAAAAACAAAAAATAGCAGTGCGAGATACATAGCCATGTGCCAGACTTCCCTTTYGTCACCTGGCATTTCCATTATATTGATGCCCCCAAACTTTGCTCTATTTGACAAGGGCCAGGCTCACTTTACCCTCATGAGGACCCTCGCACATTTGCAGAACTTGATGAGAAACAACAACAAATTGGAAAGGTTCTCAAAAATCCAGCAAAATCCATAGCTATGTGGAAGGCTTGCTTGTAGAGACAATTCTTTGTGCRGCAGGGAGAACTGGCCCTTGCCAGGGTCTCTGATTCTGCAGAAAACACTCTATCCAATTCCTGGTATTAGAAGAATTTTAATAACTAAGCATACGAAGTGTATGTGTTTGTGGGTACATCTTGAAGGAGTTTAGAAGTTGATGAATATACAGTTGCCACAATTAGATGAGCTTAAAATCATGGGAAATGAAAATCAATCGCTTTCTTACCATACTCATACCATTTGTRATTATAAATAAGCCTTCATTAAGATCCTGTGAGACTACATCACTAATGCAGGGTAACGCCCAAAGAGCTAGCTTCTTCTGCACAAAGGAGGCRTGCTCATCCTAAGCCTTTGCTTTCAGACGCTTACACAACATGGTGAAGATACTGAGAATTTTCTATTTAGATCACATAAAAAGTGCTAAATATTGCTTAAAGCTTGCTATGTGTCAGAACAAACGTCTGAAATCTCTTTGATAGGCTGGAAGATAATGGGTTTAGAAACTATGAAACTATGATCCAAAAGAACTTGAAAATCATGGGTTTTCTTTCTGTTTTTTTTTAATCACCAAGCTCAAGAGTTGCAAATATCTGAAGCTCTGGCAGTAGTGATATAGATACACACATCAGAATTTACCTTAAAACCAAAATAAAATCTCTGTCCCATAAGCTAAAAGACTGCTTTGTAAAAAAAAAAAAAAAAAAGGCAGCAAATTGGAAGGTTAAAAGGTGTGAAAATTAAATGCTGGTATTTCATGGGAGCTGCTTAAAGGGAAAAGGAAACAACAGCCAGTAATCAGGGAGGATGCCTTAGAGGTAGTAGCTTAAACAGAGAGAAAAACAAGTGCAGTGAGAGACAGCTGCAATAGCTGAAGCAAAATGATTGAAACCTATCAACAATGTCAAAGAAAACATTTGAAAATATTTGAGATATGTACGGTTCACTTCCATTTTAACAGGTAAGCTAGTACAAAGAAAAGGCACTTCTCTAAAGACCTGCACTTCATTTAATTCCATTCCTGCAGGATATTCCCTTTCTGTCAGAGGTGCGGAATGGAAAGGACAACTGAGCAGCCAGCTGACAAGGTCTGCTAAAGGTTTCAACCTCCTGGAGCAGTCATGGAGCTATAACAGTAATTGAGCTTATCATTTCTATTATGAATGCTTGGGTTAAAAACAATGTCAAATCTTACTGTGAGTAATACAAATAGCTACAATAAATATTTTCATCTGTTTTCTACCCATTTGCACATCCAGCTAACGCCTGTCACTGTGTATGCTCACACTGAGTTTCCTTTGCTGTTTGTAAAGGCCCTTCCACTGTAATACGATCAAGGAAAAACATCACTTAAAAAGTATATAGTTAGTGTAAATCCTTTCAAAAAAAATGGTATGGGTGGTTTGGAATAGATCATATAGGAAACTACTTATTATTTTAATTGAGTTGATTCCTTTTGGACAGTATTTCTTTAAATCAGGACTTGCAGTCCTAACTTCAAAGTCTGTTTCCATCAGCCAGTAGAACTCATCTAGCGTTGGTCCCTTCAGCGTCATGCAGCAGCGGATGGTCAGCACCCAGCTACAGGAGTGTCCGAAAGAGGACTGCAYGTCACGGCCGGTAGCTCCTGCAAGCAAACGTGCCCGAGTCTGCTTTTAACGGCTGAGGCTGATGGGCCTTGGGTTCAGTATACAAATTGGTGGGTTGTAGTCTCATGTTGCAGACAAGAACAAAGACAAATGAAACTACACAAGATGCTTAGAAAAATAAATGCACCAATATTGGACTGCATACTGCTTCTGTTTCTGGTGTTGTACAGAAAACAATCTAATTTTGCCTTTGTGCAACTTTCCTCCTACCAAAAGCTCTTAACAAATTCCTTAAATCATTATGTTGTTCCAGGCTTTATTCAGTGATTTGATTTCGCTGCTTTAATCTAAGTGTGAACCTCTTTAGTAAATAGTGGGACAAAGCATCTGTGCTTCCGAAAGTGTTGGTGGATCATGTCAGTTTTATTTAGAATAACACCATTTTCTTAACTGGAAGTGTATATTGCACTCAATGAAAAAAAAATGCTCTCTCGTAGAAGCTATAGAGCATGTAACTAGCCAAAACGGTCAAGCGGTCTGTGATATTATGCTAATATGAYTTATATAGACCTCTGTAATTATTTTGGGGGAATGGGGAGGTAGATAAATGTACAATTTTAGGCTGTGGCCAACTAGGTTTGATTCTCCCAGTTTCCTATCTTTTGTAACTATTCCCCTGGCACAGCAGATACAAAATGCATCCTCTGTACTCTGACATTTTACAGTACCTTTGCACAAGGCTAACCAATAACACAAGGTGCATGAGGATGAAGAAGCCAACCTTACTATGAATGCCAGGTTTATAGCCTATCTCTGCCTCAACTGTTAAACGCTAAACTAAACATGCAGTTACTCCTAATTTACTGCAGGGGAAATAACAGAAGAAACTCAGCCATGATATTAAAGTTCATGCATGACTCTGAGTTAGCCCAAGGCAGGGATTATGAGAAGCCAGCAAAGAAACAAAAACAMACAACATCCTGTTAGCTGCAGCTCCTCTTCCTTCAACTCTGAGATCTTGTTGTCCTTCACTGCCATTTCCCAGTCTGGTTTTCCCTTCTCCTTATGGCTACACCTGCCTTTCACTTCCACCACCCACTCCTTAAGGACAACCTGCCTGCCACGCAGAGCCAACAGGAAAGAAATGGCACACAGCGGTGCATCAGGGAGGGGGAATTTCTAGCAGATATCATCTCTAGAGCTGTGCAAAATTACCGTTTGCACAGAGTTAGCAAGGAACATAAATGGCAAGGGATAGAAAGGCTGGGGGCACGCAAGGGGCAAGAAGGCAGCACACGAGGTAGCTCACTAAGAGGAGAAAGATTTACATGCAGCTGCATCACATGAAYATCTAACAACAGCAGAACAAATCACCCTGTCTCTATACCCAAAAGTTTAATTGTGAAACAGCAGAGGAAACAATCTGGTAGTTAACACGATATTTCTGTATCTTCTTAACACCTTATTGCACAATTTTTGATGGYAGTACTTTAATTGAAAAAAGAACATTTTGTTTTACTAAGGAGACACAGCTGAGCTTGAGTTGACAAAGACTACAAAACTCGGAGAACATTTCCTCTTGTTGGTTGGCTTCCACRGGTGCGTGATATTTTCTACTAAATACTACTTAATGTCTACTTAATGACAAATGCTTGCATGATTGCTTTTATTCTTATTTTGCAGCAGAGGCAAAAAGAGTCCACTTTTATTTTAGTAAAAGTGTTACCAACACAGCCATAAACTAAACACTAAGAGAAGAATGCCATTGATCTGCAGCCTCCCAAAGTCAATAATAAGCTGTAAGCAGTAAGTGCAGAAGGGGAGAAGAGCATATTGTCAGYGCTGCAAGTGCTGAAGAGGCCAGTAGGATCTCCACAGATTTGCATTAACAAATCTAGAAGCTCAAGGAAACATTTACATCATTGTCAACGCAGCTTCTCAAATGTGGAGTTAGTGAGAACCACCATTACTGCACCCTACAATGTCCTCTGCACACTTAATTTCTCAATTTTTCTTTCCAGTTTAAGTGATCTCTAGGAATTCCTCATTCACTCTTATTCTCAACATTTCAGTTCTAAAGTGAACTTAGTATTATGAGCACCAAGTAAATTATATTTATTCTTTTGATAGGATACACATTTGCAGTAGAGAGCCTCTCTTTGCAAATTTCCTATGGTCTTTTAGCTGCAGCAGGTATCCTGTGTGACCATTAAACCTAAAAAATATCTTCTCTTCTAAATAGAATCAAGCTAAAATCATTTTTGTCAAGTRGGATCTTTAAAAAATAAAAAACAATCATTTAAGCTGATAATTGCCTCACTATCCTTTACTTTCACTTAGAYGTATCATGTTAGAAGGAAACTAAAACATTGATGGCTTATTCATTTAAATAACAGCATTTTAAATTATATTAGTAGCCTACATTTCTACATCTCAAAAATAACTGTTAATGAATCATGCTGGTAAAATAAGAAAGGATAAAAAAAGAATATATCCGCTGTAACAGGGGGTTATCTTTGTACAAATATGTAGGTGTTTGTAGCATTTGCARTGTTCTCAGCGGTTAGTTAATCCCATTGAAAAAGGAAGGCTGGCTCACTGCACAGTTTTTGAGGTGGATTAATAATTAAAGTAATATTAGCAATACTGTGCATACTTCTAGTTTAGGGCATTATCATTTCTGTTTTGCAGTGTTTGAAAATTTTGAGGGAAGACTTTTATTCTTTTTTTTTTTAATGTAGCCTGTTTCTTGATTTGGCCTGCAGATTAAGGTTTGAGATGGTGCACTGATAGCTGAGTTAGGAGATTATTTCCTGTATCAACAATATGAAAAAAGACTCTCTTGTTTACATGGGTGAGTAAGTCAGAGTAGGTAAGTATGATCAGTTAATAAAGAAGGTGTAAGTATAAAACCCATTATAAAAAACTAATCTTGTGAATCATATGTGAAACATATTATTTCAGAAATATTACCATTTATTCTTACATGTTTCTGGCAGCAGTGGTAGATTTAGCCACATGACATTCATTAATTCAGCRGAAACTTCATGGCTGACATCCAAGATATTACTATGAAAATAGAAGTGTTCTGGATATTATTTGGCAGTCACACCCCCAGACATCCTGAGTACTACAATAAAATTTGACTTCCACATTCAAGTTGCCAAATAACTCTGTTTTCTTCTGGACCATAAATCTGATGGTCCAGATTATGCTATTAAGAAAAGGCAATATATGTCCAGAAAGGACAGAAAGGAAAAAAAGGGGGGGGGGGATCAAGGATCAGAGAAAGGATTGTAATTGTGAGTAACTGTGTAAATGAGCAAGTTACATATATTGTCCTCTACTAAACCATGGTATCTCAGGTGCATATTTTGATGTTTTAGAATAATTTTAGACTGTGTGTTTAGGAGAGAAGTCATTTTCATGCTGGTTTTATTTACTAACCTGTGGAACTACCCACAAGTAGTTTGCTTAGAGGAAGTATCTGACACTGATATCTAGGACCTAGCCTGTCCTCACCTACATAAATATATCGAAATTAAGTTAATGAAGATTGCATTCATACATTTAAAGGTACAAATTCAGGTATGAGAACCACAATTAATAAATAGTATGCCTTTATAAGCAAGTACTTAAGGAACATCCTATCTTTTGAAAGAAAAAAAGACTAAGAACAAATAAAAGAGACAAGAAACCAAAATGTACTTCAGATACGACATTAGAAGGGTTCAGTTGAAAAATGAATTCAAATTACTTGCAATACTTATCTGCTTATTGCCATTTGTAACAGACAGCTAAACTGAGAAGGCAGGAAAGGATTCACATGGCCTGAGAGCACTCCCTCAGTTGGCCTATGACTGGTAGACGGGTAGCAGAACAGAACAAGAAAAAATCGGAATGGATGAATTTGGTGGCAAATTTCACTGGAGCACAACRAGCGGATTTTTTTTCTTAAGTCTTAATACCGTTCTTTTGGACTAGAATCTGACAAGAAATTTCAAAATGACTCACCCCTAGTCCCCATGGGTAGGACCACACTTTCCTTCATGCTAGAAAGCTGTGTGCGATACCAAAGGAACTGTCAACAGCAAAGGAGGAGGAAATAAATGGGGCTCACAGGAGCCGTTTGAGGTCAAGAAATAAAGTAGGAATGGAAATGGAAGGATTGGAAGATAGGAAGAAAATGAAAATCTGGAGATATAATCTGAAACAGATCTTCAGTGAAGAAACTGAAGATGGATTAATGCTTCCATACGCTTAGGAATGGTAGTAGTCAACAACTCAGGAAAGGGTATGCAGTGCACTATATAACCAAGAAAGCAACATAACTTTGGATGCTGAACATCACGTGGAGGAGTAAGGTGATAATAAGCAGTTCCTACCCACTCTTTTCAAACCTTATTTGGAATATCAGTTTATGAATACCAGACACTAGTTTAACACAAAGATTTATCAAACCACACAGTAGCCAAGAGCAATACAGTAAATAATTAAGGCGCAGGAGTGACTAACTAGTGATTTGAATTTATGTAGGAAAGATTATAAAAAGTAAATGTTCTGAATGAGATCCCAGACCATTCAAAAAAATTGCAGCATTTTGACACTGACTTATCTTGGAAAAGGTACAGGTCTTACTCTACTTTTTGTTAAGAAATGAATACATGAGAAAGACATAGTTGACTAAATTGTTACCCCAGCAAAGGCAGTATATCTTCTGCCATGGATTTTAAGGGACCATAATTTCACTCAAGAAGTAAAGGAACATTTGAATGATGCAAGATAGAGCACTATTACAGAGGAATAGGAAAGGACCTCTGTAGGATAACTGGAAGAACAGAAGAGTATAAAATCATAAAAAGTACTCCAAGCTAAGAAAGAACTTTCTCCTCCCCCTCTACAATCCCTTTGAACAATAGGAGTTCATAAATTCTCCTAAGCATAGGACTAGAAGGAGCAAATAGGAGGCAGTCCTAATTCACAACAGTCAGGTAAGGTGAGAAGRAGCTTTCCACAGCTCATCATGTTCACAAGTCACAATTTAATAGGAAACAAGTATGGTGCAGTGCAGTTGATCCATATCTAATGCTGCCCAGTATTCTTGTGCAACCTAGACTAACAATATGWATGGAGAAAAACATCTATCAGGGAAGCAGAATAACCTGTGGAGCAAAAGTGATGAGAGGTTTCTCAACTGATGCCAGAGAAACCTCGGTGAAGCATCCTCTCCAGAGCAATACCACAGCAGCAGGATGACCTGGGAAGTTTTCCAATTCATTATTCAAGTGTCATCAATACTTCAATAGTTGAGGTTAAAAATCGTAACTAGGAACTTATTTTTAACTAATGCTCCAATGTCCCACTATCTAAAAGGATGAGCAAGGTTTACATTTGCATCTTCTGCTTATGCAATCGAGATATTTAGCATTTAAGGGTTTTCATTTTTTTCAAATCCACTATRCGAAAATTTCTGATTGTTAACTGCCAGGAACAGATAGCCTTTTCTTGAAATACATATTGCTAGTAGTAAATAATATTATAAATGAAATGTCTTTCTCCTTATCTCATTCTCTCTCCTTAAGGATAAGGATTCTCTCTCCTTATCATCATCTTACTCTGTCTCAGTTCAGATTTTACTGCAAGATCTTACTAATTAAGCCTTACCATTTGATTTTAACCTTCATCTGTATTCTTTACAGGGCTAAACTGTCAGGGCTATGGTTGCTGTGTACTGTTATGGCTGTGAAAAGGTTTGTCTGTGAATGCAAATGATTATTCTTATCTATTATGTCACTCTCCTTCACAGGGAAAAAAAAAGGAAAAAAGAAGGAAAGAACAAGCTATCACTTCTCTGAAGGTATGTGGCTGATAATTTTTTTGGCTTTTACAACTTAATTAMAACTTTATCAATATTCAGCATTTTCAGTACCTACCTACTGTGAGTGGCAACTAGAGACAGTGACAGAACAAGTAGGAAAAAAAAGGAACTCCCTAGCAGACAACTGTTAATCCTAGAGAAGAAACAAAATCTTCATGAACAGTAAGTTCTGTAAAGAAAAAAAAACCAAATATACAAAAAAAAAAAAAAAAAAAAAAAAAAAGAGAGAGAGAGAGAGAGAGAGAGAGAAAATAATAAGGCAGTGAGGAACAGATTCAAGAGAACGAAAGGTAAGTAAGAGTGGGCAGTTGCAGACACCGGCTGGCAGAGAACATCATCACAGCCTTTCGAGATGTCTGCTTATGAATGAACTGTAGTAAGGAGGCTGTGAAAGATGACTGAAGTGATTAAACAGGAATATAAGGATTAATATGAGATAAAATTTAGGTAGCAGAATTCTCAGCTGTATGAAAAATTACAAAAAAAGGATACAGGAATAGCAAAAACAAAGCAAAAATTTAGTATTTATAGCAACAACCACAGAGGGGTATTTCTGAGTAAGCAGAGGTATAAGCACCCACCGAGGACAGAACTCTTGAGCTCTCACAACGGCAAGCTGCTGTGACTTTAGTAACCTCTCAAATTACAGCATTTTCATAAAACGTGATTAAATAGCACAGCTAAGACTTACCTAGCTTGATACTACATGCTGTCAACACTCAGCCAATTTAGGAGGATACAAGAATGCTAATCATATTGCAAGACCATACTTCCGAGAGCTATTCATGCCAACAGGGCATGACCTAGCGCCGCGATTTTCACATGCGTTCGCGCAGGCCACACACAACTATCATGAATTTCAAGCACGAGCACAGCAGAAATTTCTTCAGAGAACTAAGAGCTCTAAAGTCCTCAGGCTTCTTAGGAGAATAAAGTTATGAAAGGAACAAAAAACAAGTAGTATAGAACAGTTTTATTTTCTGTTTCATTCAAAGAGAAGCCAATTTTTCTCAAGGATTGCTAGGAGCTGATTCATTACTAATTTACAGGCATTAAAATTAGTTTTCATAACAAGCTAAGAAGGATATTAAAATCGTTTTTTAAAAGAGTACAGGTGCTACAGGTAGTAATTCACGTAAGTAACATAATCAGTGGAGTGCAGTAAGCGCAGGGCAAATAAACACTGTCAGACTCGGGTATTTCTGCATTACACTCCTTGACCAAAGAGCAAAGGGACCAAGGTTTCACCCGTGTGTTTCACAGCACCAAGAGGGTCTGGCAGGGCAGGCGCTGAGCCAGAGCTAGCAAGCCACGCTTTACGCCAAATACCCCATGCACAACTACCTGAGAAGTCTCTACACGGTTTCTGGGGACGTCCTGTTGTCACCACTCCAGACAGTGCGGAGGGACAGGATGCAGGTGCACTGCTCCTTAGTGGTAGTGGATTTACCACCAAGCATATTTTCTAAGTTCATTCACTGAGTTCTAAAATACATATTTCAATGGGACACAGGCACACAACCAGTTCAAAAAATATCCTAAAAAGTACCTTTCTACACCATTAGGCATCGACTACCTGTAAAGATCCAGCCTTTTTTATGACCTTAGTCACATGGTATCTAACTTATCTAAAATAAATGGTTTTACCAGTCTCCAWGTAGATCACTTGGGGTGGAACTGCAGACCATCCCCCTGAAGGAGGCTGAGGGACCGTTACCAAGCTGCTGCTCACAGAAAATCTCATAGGAAAGGTGTAAGAGAAAAGACATAACCATACCTTTTATACATGCAATATCAGGTACGATCACTTATTAGAAGGTTTCTAATGGGTCACAGTGCATTTCACATTGCCAGTCAGTTCCCAGACAGCACAACTGCAGCTCCCAGACAGCACAACTGGATTTGAGTTAATAATTCTGTTTGGTTAGTAAAAAAAAAAAATGTTGCTGAATGCTTTTTTTTAGAACTGGACACAAAGTATCTCAAACAACAATATTTTTCCCTCATTTAAAAATCCCATTTAAGAGGATTATTATTAAATTCTTGAAAGAACTTTGACTTACAGGTTAGATTTATAGTTACATTACTACTTAAAATATCACTGCATTATACTGATCTTAAAAATCATCATTCAATATTCAAAAAACTTCACTTTTCTTCACTGTTACTTATAAGCTTGCTTGGCTAAACAAATACGCTTCATCTGCACAGTGTTATAGGACTGGACAGAGAAAAAAATAATTAAATTGTAACACAGAAAAATGCCTGCTTCTTTATTTTTCCTGAAAGTATCTTGATCTACACTAGAAAAAAAAAAACTATCAAGAATAAATCCTAGAAAATTAAAATTTTTTCCCACTGTAGTATGAATATTCTAATTCTGTCCAGTGATGTATTTTTGAAAACCTAAGATCAGATAATTTTCTGTCCCATAGCAACCACTTTGTTTTCTTAAGGAAATAAAATACTGTTATGTCTTTAAGCAATACCTTTCTCTGTGTGGTTTCCTAAATGAAGCTCTTTGTAATCTAAAGCTAATGTCGCAATTTACATTGGGCTTCACAGAGATTTAATACAGCTATATATATGGGAAACAAAATACTAGCCATAGGCTTATCTAACTGTATACACGTGTGCAAGTGTCTGTGCATGGAAAGAGAGCATTTCATATAAAACCCTGAGAGAGGTAATGTTTTAATAATCTGAACTTGTAATGCTAACTTAGATCTGAACTTGCAAAATGATAAGAAAGCAAATAAGGCCGTTCAGTTCACATCTTCATACGCTTGGGGATTGTGGTAGAGAGCTGGCAAATACAGTCTCCTAGAAACATGAAAAGTTCATACCTGCAATATTTTACTCATTTCACTCCCAGAAAATTGCCCAAAATGACTTTAATTTTTAAATCACTACTTAAAAACAGAGACGGATGTCTGAAGTTTATCTAAGCCAAGGGTTCCTACACTCTGGTCCGCAAGTCAGCATGCAGATTCCTGTTAAACATTTAATATAAAAGCCACCCTTCAAAGAGCCAACAAACAGCTAAAGACAGTCTTCTGTCACAGCAGACAGTTTTACAGTAACACAGAAGCTTTTGGACCACTGCTCTAGGCTGCTGGTTCTCAAATGGTGGTTCTCAAAACTTTACCAAAGGTCTCTGTGGAGCTGTCTTTTTCTTAAAAGGGTTTTTTTAATTATTAAATCTCACCAAAGTGACTATACCTATTCTAAATAATTTACTGAATCTGTCTTACTGTGCAAGTCGCTGCTAAAGCTCCCTCTGGATACTACACAACAGCAAATGCAAAGAGAGAGAAGTATGCAATGTAGTAGGATGCCACCAAAACCATGGCATAAAAGCCAGAGAAGCAGACCTCATGCTACAAATCTGACTTAACTGTAACCATGTGAGAGCTTTGGTGCTGACCTGAGTGTTGTCTCCATTTAAGCTTAAAAGGACTATCATAAAAGAGGAATTATGAAGTTTCTTTTTTTTAATTAGCTATCTTAACATATCTTTTCATGACATCAAAATATTACTAATTTAAACTCTGACAATGTGGGGCATTAAAATACGAAAAAAACCTCCTGGGGAAACAGCGGAAGCGTCTGAGATATGAAAAGCTATGAAGGATGCAAACACCCACAAAATATACTGCAGGAAGATAGTGAACTCGAAAAATAATATTCAACCAGCTGTTATACTACATCGGATCTTTACCAAATGTAATTTTTGCAGTTAAATATTTTAAAAATTAGATACCTAGGAAATCACAAAGAGTAAAGCCTTGAATCTTCACAAATGTTTACCAGAAGTGCTGATTTCAGCGAAGATGAAATTTTTCCATCTCAGTTTAGCCTAGTTTTTGAAACTCCATCCAGAAAGACGACTGGTAGGAATGCATTTGCTCTCAAGTGCAATTTCAATTTTTTTGTTGTTAAGCTTTTATGGAAGGAAAAGAAACGATCGGCGCTGTGTTTATTTCAATGATGATGCAATGTGATGGGTGCACTGTGTAATGTCAGATGATATCAAAAGACGTGTCCTGGTGTAACCTTCCTACTCATAATGAGAAGTCTCCGAAAATACAGAAGGCAGCTAACAGCTTTGAAGCGGCTACTGGAAACTTGTCGCTTGCCTTCAATAATTCAGCAGGATCTGTGATTAGCTGGCATTAGTGTGCCTAGTTGTGCAGATGATCAGTTATAAGCCTGTGTCCTCCCCAGCTCCTGAGAGGCTCATCTTTCTTACTTAATCTATTAAGACTTCTGTCCTATGAGCTACATTGAAAAGAACTGTGCAAAACTGACTGTAGGCAAATTTTGTGCTTCTTCGTTTTGGGGCTACCTCAGAACTGCTCTAATTTATCTGATTTTCATTCCATCAGTCAAGGGGGRCTGGATTACGGGGCTAGTTTAGCCATACTTTTCCTCTCGCTGTGCCTCCTAAAAMAGGAAGGATTGACATGAGAACTGCTCTCCGGAGAGCTGACTGGGCTTAGGGAACTGCTAAACGGTCAGTTAAGTCTGGATCAGATCAGAACTACTAAAGAGACAGAAATTAGAAGAAGCAGGACTAGTAGTTTTGCTAGGTATCTGGGCATTTTCTTTTTAAAATATGATGTTCCCCAAAATTACACTGGATAAATTTCTCTTCGGTTGCATTCATAGTCTTAAGAATGAAATCAGCCCTCAGTATGKTTTTTTTTAGAGACGTAAGATGTATTGTGTGTTTATGAACATTTTATCAGATCAAGATGAAASAGATTTAGGAACTCAAGGGGTTTTAAAATCCCTTGTTAAGCAATTGTCATGGCAGATTCTGACAAGAACAGAAAATGTCATAAAATTAAGCAGTTCTCAAGACAATTTCCAACTTCTAATAAAACAGAACACGGTACATCTATACATTTCATTACAAAGGCTGTAACCATGGTAGAAAACGCAGCACAATGTAGATTTTGACAGCCTGTAATCCTAGTTATACACCACAGCTTGACTTAAAAAAAAAAAAAAAAAAAAAAAAAAAAAAAAACACTCTGAAGCCACTACAGTATAATTTTAAATGAAGAAAAACTAATGAATCTGCATTGAAAAGTTTTTGTATTTTAACGAGGGCTGGATGGAGAAAAAACTCAAAATATTCATATTATGGCACAACACACCACCACTTTGGCTAAACCAACATAAAATGCATTTGAATGGGTATTTTCCAGGAATTTCCTGACTGCAGGAAAAAGTACTAAGTAGCAATATGAGCAAAAGATGAAAGGAGGTTAACTATCAAGTTTCCAGGTACAAATAAGAACTTCCTACAGTGGGCACAAAGTAGAAGAGCCACTGTAGAATATTTTAGAAGTTCATCAGTACTGAACTTTTATCATAAAAACTTTCACTGGAAATTTCTAACTAGCTGTAATTGGGGCACCACTATTTAGCCAAACTTAAAAACTGCCAACGCTACCACTACTGCAGTTACCAAGCACTAGTTTTTGTAAACGCCAGTCTAACAGAAACCAACTCACGACTTTTTCTTACAGCAACGAGCAACTACACACTGACTAAAAATAAGGCATTTTTCATTGAGACTTACCAAAGACAACTGATTGTTGTGAGATTTACACTAACTGAATGTCTCTCACCAGGAGTCTAACTGACTTATCTTCAAACTTTCTCCATAACGTAGAGGAAAAATTCTATCATAACACAAAGGCTACCCCGGCGCTTTATTCTTCCAAAATGTACTCTGAAATCATTTAAGAAAACAACCTATCTGGAATTATGCATTACTTTCATAATGCAAAAAATACTGCTTAATTCCTATCAACATCGAAAGAAGGTTAGTTAGTTTTTAGCTAATTGCAACTCTGGCCATTGTTGCTGCAAGGTRTATTTAAATTCTGAAAATACTTTTTTGATCCAGCATCAAACTACTAGTCACATCCATTTCTGAAACTCAGATCCATGATGAAGTAAAGAACAGAAAAGTACAGTCAAAATACAACCAAGATTACAACAGGGTGAAGTGCATGCTTAACTTTTCCCTTATATTTCTGATAATATGAAGGGCAACATCTAAGAYAATATTGCTTTGTTATATTTATTATTATTTATTTATTATTATAAGAAGCATGCAATTTTAAAATTTTGAGAATTTAGGTACACTGATTTGGCTTCTTCCTTTCACCCACTGCATCATAAAAAAGGATATGTATGTACCCATGCATGTACACATGTCCACAGACAGGGTGGTATGCTGCATGCATACTGCAAGAGCTCTTTACGTAAGCTGGCCCTGTCTAAACAGTTCTCTGATAAACATTTTACATCAACAAATATTGTAAGATTGAGTTCATATATTCTATACACATGCTCCTACTTTGCAGAGTCCCTGGAGTCCTGCATGGCTCTGTACAGACACCTCCCAGACCCCCGAGTAGCATTTTAGCCACTGTCCCAATTAAATTCCAAAGTTGGGATGTTCAAAAGAACCTTYTAAGACAAAATCCTGTTTGCTTTCAATAAAAGTTAAGCAGCTGTTTCTTTCAGAAATACAGTGTAAACCATACTAAGGACAGATTACCCTATTAGTCACAAAGAATAGCATCTTAYAGTAAAAATACTCTCTCATTTCATTTTTTCAATGTTCTAAAGCCCAAAAATACCACATTTAGATACCAAAGTGGACTTYGAAGTAATTCTGATCCAACATGCCTTACAGAGATCCTCCTTATTTACGGCCAATTTAAAGTCTCAGCACAAYAGAATATGGGTTTGTGAAGTTTTCCTCATGAGGAGCTACGCTCCTGAAATATTTTGATTTTCCTTCACCAGGAATAAGAGTACCAAAATCAGACCTCAAGCTGTAGTTTTCTACCACTGCCCCCAGACAGAAAAATTACTATGGTTTAAACCTTACCTGCTAGCAACAGATTCCAGGGACTTCTACTTGGAAATGAGAAGCAGGATCCTTTAAGGGCAAGGAATGAAGGCAACATTGAAAAGTTAGGTGTCAGAATCTGATTTTAAGGGGAAATTTGAAAGCAGAAGTTCAAATGAAGTAGAAATGAAGCTCTTGACATGGTACAACTTGAAAGACGGAGAAATGGGCAAAACAAACATTTAAAGGAGATGAGGGAGCAAACTATTCTTTCTCTGGTCTACTGTCTCAGGCACTTTACAGATGAAACGAGGTAATGAAAATGAAGTAATGATAAARGTAATGAAAGTGCTAATAAGTAGTGTTAGAGCGATGCAGGATCACGGAGGAAGATGATAATGGGTTTAGGAAGGCTGGAGTAACATAATGTTACAACTGGAACAACAAGAGACTCTGCTTTAACTGCAGTGTTTTCAGTCACACACCAGTGTGACAGTCAGGACCCACTTTCTGTGGTGGTGGACRAGACACAAATAACCCCCCTCCCCCCAGCAGCTTTGGAATCACAGATTTTGTCTCGATCGCTGTCACATAAAGATCACTTATCTTGCTGGACAATTGCTCTCATAGTGTGTTTTGTAATTATTTCAAACAGAAGCCTCCTCAAAATATTTTTTCTCTTAACAATGCTTTTTACCTTTCTAATATCTTTGATTATATTTTGAGAGCTCGTATCATACACTCTAATAGCACCAAAACACCAACATTTCTAAGAATGTGCATTTATGCAAATCTTTTCACTGCAATTTTCAGCATCTCTACATCAAATACTATAAAAAGCCCACAAGATACTCACAGGAATGTACAGATAACAAGAATTCTGTTATCATAGTTATTAAACTATATATTCCCTTTTRAAACTGTACGCTATATTTACTATGTGACCTCTACAACTTCACAGGGTTTCAATCTCTTACCTTAATAGATGCCAGATCAAGTTTAGTTTAAAATCATTATTTTGGAATATGCTCAATCTACAGTTCATCTCYGGATGTCTATAATTCAAGTGATGCTGTTACATTCGGGGAGTCCGCAAGATTTGTATTTTATGAGACTGTTTCGTTTAGTAGTATGATTCCGTATTTTAAGTATTTCTTTCTAATTGCACTCCTACAGGACTCACATATCAAACATCCCTTTTCAAAATATTTGAGACTACTATACAATTTATGTCAGCGCACAGAAACATCCCTGGCAGTTTTCACAGTTCACATTTGACCATCCCATTCAAAATATTTTGTTTAGAATGGCCTAAGTTTTACAGTTTCGATATTATACAGGTAAGATTACAATCTTGCATAGATGCCACACAGATATAAGGCTAATCTCAAGCAAACGAGTGTAATAATGGCTGTTCTTMAATTTTCTAGCATTCTGGAATAGAAAGGGATGTTGTCGAATTAGCTGCTGAACACTACCCAGATCATGACGTTTTCTACTTACACCAGGGAGATACACACATGTATGTTAAGACACTGAAATGCCTCTTAGTAAATTAATACATACAGTAAAAGTTCTTAAAAGTTTTCCTACTAAGTGAACCACAGGTGGTTTTAAGCGTTGCTTCAACTATCACTGCACACGTTATGTTTAGCTCTACCTATACTAAATATTGCACGTACTATAAACAAAAATGGCATGTTTCTGTGCTCATCAAGGTTGCTTCAGGGAAAAGAATATCTCAATTATCCCTTGGGGACATGCTGAAAAACAAGAGGAGGTGCACAGAGGAATCAGTGAAAAGTACTTTTTATGAGTAAGTAAAATAAATTAACCTCAGTGGCAGAAAAATAAAGAAATCCTTGTTCCTGCCAGTTCTCAGGAACTTAAGCAGCAGGTACAGAAGTACAACACTGAAATCTTGAAGAGCAGTCCTAAGGCAAATTCTTAATCGAAAATCAGCAAGAGACATTTTTCACTGTAATAACAGGTATTGAAACAGAAAAGAAGAGAAAAAGCAAATGTTGCTAATATTTTGGCATTTGTAGGAGTTATCCAAAAAAAGCCTATCTGCGCTCTCTACCGCTTTAACTCGAGAAAAAATGCACATTAATGCTGCAAAGGAGCTGACACTTTTCATCTGCAGCCCACTCAGCCAAGGAACATCCACTTATATCCTCTCATGCATTATTCAGCAGTGGTTAAGTAGCTCAGAAGCGCATGCAAATCAAGGAAGAGTAATTAGGAGCGCGGCTCATTCACAACCAGCTCCAAACCCCTGACACTCCTGCACGTCTCCAACCAGGAGCCTCCTGCAGGAGCAGGGCAAGTCATGGTGATCCCATCCATGGCCACAGGCCCTTCCGGCAACTTAACCTGCAAACTGGCCCATTTCTGTAGCGATGCCCAAAGAACTGACCTGTGCCCACCTTCCAAAAAGGCACCTGCTCCCAGGGATATCTGTATTCAAGCAGGTTCTCCCATCCCAAAAAGTCAGTAAAAGTGGGTTCTTTGGCACATGCATGAGAGAATTTAACTTTGTTCTGTTCCAAAACCCTCTACTTACTGTAGTAATGACTATAATTTGGAGTTTAGTTTAATTCTTTGTCTGACTACGGAACTTTGTACATCTAATACCTAAACATAAAAACAAATCTAATCACTCCAGCAAAGGAAGCAGGTATTGTCACCACCTTTAAAACAGTAAGATTCAATGGGATTCCTTTAAACCATGATTTATCATACTTATCTCTTTAAATATATGCAACAGTAAATATTAAAATTAAAAATAGTAAATTAAGTTTTAAATCACAATGAAAGACTAAAGGGTCCAGTAAGCTGTTTAAAAGGTATACAACATTACTYTGGGAACAAGCTAATGTAAGCAGTAGAGGAACACATAATTTTTGCATGTTTATACAAATTACTCTGGATAAATTTTCCATGAAATCTACATAAACTGAGTATTACGAAATATTTCCATGCATCTGAATTTATTATCTTTAATGTATACTCAAGAGGTTGCAAACTCCATGCATTAATGTTCTTTATCAGAATTTAATAGCTTTAACTCTTCTGTTCTTAAGGACAGTTGTTATACTGTTTATATTTATGTAGTGCAATTTTTCCTCATAAAGTGTACAGACCAATAGAGCTATTCAATGGGAACTGATGTTTATATTTCAGATAGGGGGTTTTCAGGAAAAAGGAGTTAATTTTAATCAACTAGCTGTTTATACTGACAACTGGTTGAACTCAAAAGTTCTATTAGCAGCCCTTGACCTGATCTCACTAGATTACAGAATGCCAAATTACAACAGAAAATTCTTGTCATAACTGTAAAGTGAGGAAGTGTAAAACAACGAATAAAAATACAAATACACCTCACTCTAGGTGGGAAAAAATTCTATTAAGGTCACATTTTTTCAGTCCTTCCAGACAGATATTTTAATATCAGAAAGCCCACAAGGAAAAAAAAAATCCTAAATGGCAAACGTTCCAGGTACAAGAAGAAAAATACGCTGTTGATGAAAAAGAGAAAATCAGATCCGTAACAAATGCCACAAAACACTATTTACACAAAACATCATACCCTTCACTGATTTTCAGTTAGGGTCATGATTTTAGATGCGCTGGATATCGTTTGGGGTGTAACATCTATTCAGTATTGAGTACTACGAACACAGCCAGCAGCCATCCATGAGCACATCACTTAATTAATGGAAACAGGAACCAGCATGCGAGAGAATACAGTTAGGTGCTCACTTTACGGAAATTATCAATAGATTTTCAATGCTTGCATAATCTAGACTGAAACTCTGCTTTGATGGTGCTTTCTTAAAGATTTCCACRGAAGGATCTATTCCTTTCCCTAAGACCGAACATGGCTACAGCCTCAAAAAAATGTTAAYCTCTAGCTCTCAAGATCTACTATAAACATGATGTTTTCACTCTAAAAGTGTATTACATTTTACACAGATTGTTTGGAGGCAATTCTTTGCCAAAAATCCCCCAAAGTTGAAATCAACTGAAATAAAAGAAAATCATTTAAATTACATTATTTTAGTATCATTAGTACACTGTACACATATACTCAGGATCCTCAATACAATTGATTATTCATTTAAGTTGAATAAATGAGATTTCCTATGTTTCTACTGCTGACCAAAGATACAAAGTATAACCTTCTGGAAAAAAAGAGATGAAATATATCTACATATTTTGCCAAATACTTCAGAAGTGGCATCTCTTTTCATACATAAACTCTACTGACCTTATCCCAAAACTACATGTGTTAAAAGAGAAAATMTTAAGTACTATTAAACATACAGACCTGATTCTGATTTCAAGCTGGTTTTGGATCAATGCTAATTTTCCACTGATTGAGTTGAATTATTTATTTACATGTCGGTAGAAAAAAAGAGAGCCCCTAATGGCTTTATTTTATTCATGTATAACGCTTGAATATGTATGTTCAGTTTTATGCAATTAAAAGATATTCAGCTGTACAGAAAATATTCTTTGTCTAATGATAAAGGAGTTAAACTAACTGGTCTAGAATTTTTTGTCTTAAAGACATCTATTCACATCCTGTCATCTCTGAAGACAGCAACCCATAAAAGGCTGTTTAACACATTACTATGAAAGCTGTTTGAAAAGGACACCCCACAGCTTTTATGCGAAGCACAGAAATTTAACGGTTCTAGCCTAAAACAAAAACGGTCAGAGAGTATAAGTTGAAGTGTCACGACTAAAACCCATTTATTGTAATTTTACATCTGAAGAACTCTATAAGCAAGTTAAGTCTCAGGCTGTTATTTATTTGATAGTGATCTCTTAAYGACCATTTCCGTACACGAGGCTGACATCCCATGAAACAAATTCTGCAACTGAACATTTAGCCCCTTTAAACAGCTCCACTCACGATAACGGCCACTAAAACACTGATCTTCAGTGGCAAGGACTTACACGTGGCTTAAGAAACGTGCCTTATTTCAACACCGATGTTCAAATGCCTTGAAGCGACACCAGTGCCACCCGTTAGCACTGCATCCCGCTTACGCGGCTCTTACACGGCACAGGCGACTTTGGTGTTCCCACAGCCAAGCTTTCGGTGTGTTTATGCAGAGAGAAGAGAGGAAAGTTGCCAGAACTCTGAGACTTCTKTAGCGCACGTGAGGACACCGGGTTGACTTTTCCTTACCGCCTGGAAGCAATTCAACCAGAACAGAGAAACTAAACCTCTACAACGTGTATTCCAGTGACTCAGTTTTTTCCTATTTCTTGCTAGTTTGCATAAAGCTTTATGGACTCGAGCATGATTATTAAAACAAGGCAAACAAAAAAGCCCTTTACTTTTCTTTAAAACATATATATGTATGTGTGTATATAATGAACAAATTTAGCTGTAACCAATTAAGGACATTCTAAAATTAGAGCCTGTTGTGTTAGAGATGGTAACAAAGTGTCTCAACCATATGCTGGTGTAATCTATAAGAGCTAGATTCAAAGCTTATGTCATTGTAATTTACTGTTCCAGAAACCAGCATAACTGCTGGTGTATAAATGCAGTATTATCAAATAATTTGAGATTTTAATTTGYATATTGCACTGGATTGGTACAAATATTTAGATTTAAGAACTACATCAGTTTCATCTTCATACGTTAAAAACTTCTCTTTACCAAATAGCAAATATRTCTAAATGGGGAATCTAACATTTTGAACAACTCTACTCCCTCTTTATTCCATTTTATTCACTTACAAGGAAGATGCAAGTCAAAAAATAAGCATTTCAGGACATAAATATTTGTAAGACTGCAAAAGACACAGTCCATTGGGTGCCAGAAAGGGACTTATTAGATTTTGCCTTTTTTCCTTTTCAAGAGAAAAACGAAACACACCCTATGGCACTAGCCTAAATCCAAAATAAATTTTGTGGATTTTATCCAGATTTACACCTCTGTAACACAATTTGTCACTTTCATAACAGAATTTAGACACCAAAAAAATCTCTTATCAGCTGAACTATTTCACTCATCAGCTGACATAGAATAACCTGTAATTGATGATTATTTAGACATAGCCACAGGCGGAAACTAGAAACATGAATCTCTGTAAAAAGGAAAGTACAAACGGCACATAAATTCTGGGGTAYCTATAATATAAACACTGGTCATTTGCAGCCCACAGGGTGTTATTTTACAGTGTTCAAAACAAAGAGCTGCTGCCATAGCAACTGGCGCATCACATAACACAGAGATACTGTTCTTAGAAATGCTATACAACATTATAGATTTTAMAAACAAAATGTGCTCTATTCTTTTAACTTTCAGTTCTTTGCACCAAAGAGGAAGCATATACTTCCAAGGCGGGGGACACACAAATTGTCTTTTGGATAATTCTGTAATTCTTGTTTCAAAATAAGAAAATGAAAATAAATTAATAAACAAATTCCAAATTCTGTTATGCTCTGTTCATAGTTAACGCCACTGTCTGATCAAAAAGCTCTTATTCTGTACTAGTCCCTCCAAACCTCTGGATAACATATACCAAATATATCAATTCGGCTTAATTGCAAGAAATGCCTGTCAGCAAATTTCTTTTGACACGTACTCGCTAAGGCCAGCCTGAAACTCCCCGCCAGCCAAGACGACGTCCCGTGCTCTGCAGGAGGACGGGAGGCGGCGGTAACCCCCCGGTTACCCCGGGACCCCCCTTTGCCAGGGCGGGCAGCCCTTCCGCGCAGGCCCCCGGGGAGAAGCCTCCGCCGGCTTCGGAGCTGGACTGGCTCCAAGCTTTGGCTTTTGGCAAGAAAGAGGATAAAGGGAGACCCTTCTCCAGCCTACCAGAGGGAGGAAACACACGGTCCCGCCTCATGCCCAATCAAGCTAGCAAAAAGCTAACATTGATTTCAGTGGATTTTAGACTCAACACACGCACAGAGGTCAGACAGAATCGGGAACCAGTTTAGTAAACATTACGCTAGTGAAGTTATTGGAATAGATTTTGATGTGAATGAATCTTAGTTTTTTCGTGAAGTGAGAAAGTGAAGCATCAGTTTTTTCTGTTCTGATATTCTTAAGAAAGACTTTTTTCTTACACTCTGCTTTGAGTCATGAATTATGGACACCTTCAGAATAACACTGCCCTCATTCTATAATATTTATGTATAAATACATAATTTAAACCCCAAATATGCATTTTTAGAAGCACATATTACATTGTCCTTTTTCAGCAGATTTCAGGAGAATTGCAGGGAAAAAAGAAAAAAAGATTACTGCATTATTTACTGTAAGGAGAAAAATACAGTCCTGTTTTAGAAAGTCCAAAGCATTTTCTGTATTAGGAATCCAGCTAATGCATGCTTCCTTTCAATTAGTTGAAATAATGCTAGATCGGTTCTTCCATTTTTTGTGTCTTCTAAATAACTTTACACCAGTAACATTGTGCCTCTGTTGATTCAGACTTCTAAATAAACATTGTTAGTATTTGATCAATGGGTCAAAAAGAAAAGTAAATCTGTCCTAAGCACAGATTAGAAAGCAAGAATGTCAACAGACTCTTGGGATTGCCTTTGGCTATTTTTAATTCCTAAACTCCAAAACAAATGTTGCAGAACTTCGAAAACATAGAAGTTCATAGATCCAATCAACATATATTACAACTGCTTGTAATTTGTTATTTGTCTTAATGTAATCTTTTCTTGGACTCAGGTTAAACTATTAATCCATTGCTAGCAGCCCAGTGCTGTTATAAAACATGGTCATAACATCTGCCAACAGCTGCAACACAGCACCACATAAGATGCCACAGCACTCACTGTGCTTGAAACTCGAGTAGCTCATATATCACTTTGAGAATCTACTGCCATTTAATGCAACTGCTGCACATACTGTGCCATGATAAAAAAAAAAATATGTATGTTTTAGGTTTCTATCAAATAGATTCTGAAAAGGCAGAAGCCGACCCCGCGCAGGACAGCAATTCCTCCTCCTCCTTTCAGGACAAGGGCCAAAGGAGAAATTGTCTTTATTCCAATAACCTTACAGTTCTGTTCAAAATTGCTGATTCAAAAATGCAGAAACCTTATTGACATCCACAGATACAGGGAAGAGTCTTGTTTCATATGGGAACAGAAATTGAATGACCAAGGCAAAAACCGGGACAGCATAGAGTTACAATACTTCAACGAACAGAAAAGATGCAGACACTGGCAAAAGCAGACGAAAAATGAAGAAAGGTGAGAATAAAGGAAATAATCAGGCAAATCATCATGATTAAATGCAGACATGATCTGCAACAGAAAGTCACAGCTTGACACATTGAAACAACTCTACAATGCTTATGAGGGTTAGAATTAGCAGTCAGACAAACCCAACATGGGATACGAGTGACTTGGTAGCAGTGTTGAAAAAACAGATCCAGATGTTACAGCAGATCACGAACTACTTACCTATTTCTGGGGCAGCAAAATGAACTCATTCCAGCACTCTTCAGGCCAGACTGACACTGTTTCACAGTGTTAGTACAACACCAAGCTAAGCTAACTTAGCCTGCTTGCTTGGAGGCTTTGAACACTAAACACGATCCAGCATTTACTGTAGCTCGCCGCTACGGTACGCTACTTTCAGTTTAAGTGGTTCCCCAGTTTTGCTGGCTCTGAACATATATGGACTACATCTGGGCTTGCCTTTTAAAAACACAGATATACCCAGAGGCACACTGCTGTGAGAAAAAGCCAGTGCCTCACTTAGATGCATATAGAGCACTGCTTTAGGTACTCAGCGTGAGATGCTCAACTGTGTTATTGGATACGGACCACATGATAGTGTCTAGGGGTGAAAATGAGTGTCCAGAGGTCATAGAAGGACCTACATGAAATGAAAAAATATGGTCAGCTCAGTCACAGGAACTTATCCTTGGTTAGGGACCACTGGCTGCATACTGCAAAGGCCTGCAAATTCATCTTAAGCAATTCGCAGCTTTTTTTCTGATTTTCACCTAGCGAGTATCAAATGCACAGAAACTGTTCACAGAGCAGAATCCCCATCCTTTCCCTCCCCAGCTGAGTGCCCTTGCCACCAGGGYAGCCGAGTCCCTTTGATGGCTAGTGGCTCCTGCACAAAGGAATGGAGCGTTTCCTTCCCTCCCTCCCAGGCCCCTAAAGCCTGGGGATCTGAGCATTTTTAAGACATAGGACCACTAGGTTTAACCCCCCCCTACACACACACACACACATACCCCAAGCTAAGGCAGATGTAGAGTCTACATCTTCTCCTTTAGGGAGCAAGATGCAGCATGCTCCTGAACATCTCCTTTGCCTCAGGTGCCTCCAGCTGGGTGCTCGCTCTCTGGGACCGCCCCGCAAGTGCGGATGTCCAAGTCAGGCTGCAGAAGGATCAAAAAGTTCAGATACTCACTTGTGCTTAGCATTGCTTTTTAGTTAACTTTGAAAATCTTCCTGCTCATCCTACARGCATTCAGGGGCTTTATTCACAGATGCCTGACTCAATATTTTGATTGTGTTGGGATTTCACACACCTATAGCATGATTATTTTCTCATTAGCAGAACAGACACACTTTTTTGATCCTGAGCACCTCACACTAGGTACCTCGCTGTAGGCTGCCTGGATTTTATTCTCAGGAAGATGGCTCTTATCTTGGCTTTTTTTCAGAATAGCATCAACATTTTGTTTTGTGAGTTTTTTTTTTTTTTCAAATGGTAGATTCAACCAGCTGCATTGAGCCATTAATAACATTTAGTAACCTTCATATTTACCAAGCTCCTGATAATCAAAAGGACCTGAATTTGCCTAAGGTGCAAGTCAGAACAGCCACAGAGTACATGAGGTAGCAAAAAATACAACACTGGCCAGGCAAGCCACCCTTGACTCTGCACAGGAGAACTATAGGCTCCATCTCTGTCTCCCATAACACACCACGTACAGTTTTGGCTGAATTTACAAGAAGATCCTCCTTCCACAGAGGAATCAGTATTGGTCAGTGTGAGCTCACTTTGCTCTACCTTTTTGGGGAGAGGACTGGGAGATAGGCTAGGAATGCCATTTTAGTCATTTATATGCAACCCCATTTTAGTAATCTCATAAATTCCGTAATAGTTTTTTTGAGGTATTGAACACTGAATTATTATTGGAGTAGTTTCTGAATCAATTCAGACAATTGCTGAATATTGAATAAAGAATGTCCTGGAATACTGGTGGACAAAGGAGTAAATTTCTGAGCAGCTAGTACTTTAGAATCCTCCATTCAAAGACCTAAAATATCTTTCATAAAATTACATGGAAACAGTCATTTGACTTATAAAATATAGCTAGCAAAATACATTATTCCACTTTTCATTTCATTTATTTTTATTTATACCATTTCCTGCCTTTAGTTTTAATACCATGCACTCTCAGAAATGGAAAWGTCTCACAGACACATTCTACCCTTTATTTTCCTGTAATAATATCATAGCAGTTTTCTCTCACTCTTCTTAGTCTCTTTGTTCTCTTCACAGCTTTCCCCAGTCACAGAATGAAGAAATATGTAAAAATAGGCCACAAGAAACCAGACACGCTTGATCTGCGCAGTAAAAATAGAGCTCTTTCACACCTGGCGTTCTCAAGAGTGTTAATGAAGCAGGCAAGACAAGCCATGCTTTGACCCAAAATGAAAAAACCAACYCCCCAGAACAGGGGCATAGAGAGATTTGATCGAACACCAAAAAAATCCCACAGACTCGTGGCCTCTTAGATTTCTTGCAAGATGTGACCCAACAAGTCTGGACAAGTGCTATTCTGATAACAGGGAGCCAAGTTTCCCTTTGAAAAGACACAGAYGTGCAGACGTGTCCTGGTGCCTGCAACCCCAGAAATGCCAGAAGCAGCAGTGGCTGGAAAATGGACCAGAAAAAGGAAAGATGGATTCAAAGGACAAAGCAGCAAGTTGATAGCCTGCACTTAGGAGACTTTTACAGGAGCAACAAGTAATTTCTTCAGGATACATAAATAATTTGTGACAAACTAAAGATTTGAGAAGGTAGATTTAAGAGTGAAAACACATCACAGAATTCATGTTAAATTTTGTTATCTCAAATGTCACAAAGAGATATAAGGAGCAGTTTCCCAAGTAGGAAATGTTATAATACAAACAATTATGTATAAAGAAATGCAAAGGTCTTTTTTTGTTTTGTAAGGGAGCAGTTTTGGAGGAGGAATAAGATCTGGGCATTTCACTTCCACAAGTTCTGAAGACCAAAYAGCTCAGGTGATATTAGGATAGTACCTTTACTAGGTTACCAAACTTTTGACGTATTAGAGTTACTTTGTAGAAATATGTAACAGTGAGACAGGGACACTCGCACATTTACACATAAAATACTGTATTAATGCTGTCCTTTCTGCTTCAACTCAATAAATCTTTTGCTGTTTTCTTTCAGCATGGATTTCCAATCTTCAGAATCAAGATGGTACCATAATGTTGCCTTTTATGGAAAATTCAGGACATTTTTTTTCAAGATATTAAAAAGAAAATGGAGCAGAAGTTAGTCTTTCGACTTAAGCGTGTRAAAAAGCTGCATACGAAATTACACAGACGCCCATACAGATGGTAATAAAAAATGATTCATAACAGATTATTGATTCTCTGGGAAAAGAAGCTTGTTGGACATCACTTGGATTGCTAGACTACACAGAACAGGTAAGCTACACTTCCCAGGACAGCGGGCAGGAGACTGGACAGCACGGCGTATGCTGGTACTTGCAACTCTCCAGATGGTGAACATCCTTCCACAGGTCCATTCCAAGGCATGAGCAGAGAGAGGTGCACCACAGAAAGAGATGCAAAACAGTAAGCCCACTCCCTAATGGGCCTTTATATATATATATATATATATATATATGTATATATATATATATTTTTACACACATACATACATAAACATACATACATATACACACACACACACACACATAAATACAGAGATACATATATGTTTATATATGTATATATTTATACCCAAGTACTAACATACCTATAGATAGACTAGCAAATAAAACTAACTGGTTAACGTGGAAATTTAAGAAATTAAAACAGGTTCCTTAACAATGTGTGCCATCCATAAATTCCATCTTATATAACGATATTAAAAATAATTTATATTTTCAACTATTTCTCAAAACACACAAAGGCAGACAGCACCCAAACAATTCTTCCTCTGACAACCTTAAGAAACGTTACAATAACAAGTAACATGTACATCCTTTAGGACTGCTGTTTGAGATTGGAGACAACCATGGAAATCAGTAAACAAGACATCTTACTGATTCAGCAGCACTTAGAACTGTGAAATAAAGAAAATCATGTAAAATATTTCTTGTCAATGAAATGAACATCTGGCAATGAAACAAAACAGAACAGAAATACGCCCAAACACCTGCTCATTAAAATAGAAGGGAGGAGAAAAAGAAAAGGTTCAAGTAGTTTCAACTGCCTTATTCCCTGGAAACTCTGCCCAAGATCCTACGGAGACCTGATTTAAACATTCAGAAATTGTTTATTCTGAAGGTATCTTCCACARTGCGACAAAACCTTGACTGCTAAAGATACAGCTTATCCTGAACTCTGTGTGAAAGACTGTCAACTCAGACATAGGAAAAACAGCCTATGAGACTGATGAGATTGAATAGCAGCACCAGTGTGAAACACTACACTGATTTCAAAGCAGTACAGGCTATTCCTTTATCAAGCTTCATCTATAATTTGACAACAAATGGTCTTGTATGAGGACACTATTTCCTTTTAAAGAAATCACCTATTACAAGATTCTTTCACTAAAATTTTAAGAGGAATACCCAAGGGTTGTTATTAAAAYCAGAATATTCATAAAATATTAAAACAAATTTCTTCAATGAATCAAGTGTAGATTTTTAAATTAAATTGTCAAACCACTGTAGATTCAATGGAAAACTACTTGACCTACCTAATTTTGATAAATAATCTAGTTTGGAAGAAAAACAGTATGTTTTTGGCTGTTAAAAATGAGGGTAAAATTATGCAAGATTAACATAATATAGCAACATAATATAAAGAGAAGATCCAAGTAAGGAAGTGAGTTATTGAAAGAATGTAATAAAATGTGTTCAAAATGAAGGATATTAGCCTAAATGAAAAAGGTTATTTGAACCTATCTAGAAGAAAAATTCTATCCTTGCCAATCATTAATCTGATACAAATACCTTATGTGATGTTTTGCATGATTGGCAATGTAAACATGTTGCTTCTGTATTTAAAAGGCTTATCTCATCCAAATCCAATTAGATAACTGAAGATATTCCTTTCCCTAAATGGGATTTCTATTGAACCTAATTATTTTCAATAATGCAACCATTAAGATACACATTGRCACAAGAAAATCTAGCTACAAATTCAGGAGCTACAAATCCATCTTCTTTCCCAGGGCCTTAGCTTTGTATTCGATAGATAGTCCCATTAGATAAAGGAAATTACGGGTTACATAAAAATGTTTATGATCAAGTCTTCWGTATAAGGAACTATATGATCCTGAGTTTCTATATTTTTCCTCTCCCATACCTTTATTTTTTTTAGTCCATCTCTGTATTTATTTCAGTATACAGGAATTTCTTCAGCAGACATCGCTGACTATTCTTAYCATTATCTATTTTTCCTCATGGATTTACTCTGGCATTTATTGCAAGTTCTTTCATCTCTTGTTTCTGTGTTCATACCACTGTAAATGGGAGAAATAGAAGGCCACAAGGTTCTGCACACATTTATTTCTCCACTTGGTCTGCATCTATTTTTTGACCTGGCTTCATTGTTTGGCAAAGAAGTTCTGTACAGAATCTTAGAGAGATCTTGGAGCTTGTGCTGAAAAATGACCTAAAGAAAATATATCAGCTCTTCAGGAACACTGTATTTCTCTGTGAGATACCTTCAAACAGTTTTCCTTGTCAAACTGCCCCATAGCTTAAAACTGTACTGACAATCCTCTTATCTAAATAGGCCCAYATCCTCTCGCAGAGGTAGTGCAATCCAAACACTCCTGTTCTGTCAGATGGAGACCTGTACATAGCAACTGAAACACATTGATAACACACTTTCAGGAGGAATACCCTCTTAAGACAAGCACGATTACAGAAAGTCTGGGGATACAGCTTTTAGTTTGCACTAAATCAATAGTTAGCACTAAGATAGTCAGAATTAGGATATTACTGATGAAACAGCAATAATAGAAACGCCAAGTCCATGCTAGTTTCTTGTGCTTGGTTTAGACTTTCATTCAAATTTTACATTCTCCTACTCATTCAAAGTTTTTCTGTGTCAGACTTCTCTATAAGYGTAGATCAGCTCCCTGATGCTAAGAAGGGACTGGCTTTATAAAAGTCTCTTTAAAAAACTCCAGGAGTACAGAAATTTGGAAACAGAACATAATAGCATCTAGAAGAGTAAGCTATAATCAAGATCCAGTTGCTCCAGCTAGACAAATTTTTATTAGAAATAAGATACACCTGCTTAATAAAGGGGTAAGCAACTCCAGAACAATTTTCAAATGAATCCAAAAAGATCAGATCACAAGACTACGATACAACTTTTTGTACCCCGTTTATCCATTACCACAGGTTTCAAATCAGACGTAATGTTTTTGCGAGTTACGTTCCTGTTCAAGTAGGAAATTAGTTAATACAAGATCTGTAAACTGCACTATGGAGAAGGTCAGACTACACGATGACACTAATCTCTTCCATTTCTATGATCTACGACCTGTAAAACTGAATCAAAGAAAGACCACTGAATTAATTCAAAAATACTATATTCCTTTTAGATGCCCCTAATTGCAGGCATCCTATTTGGAAGGCTGGACCTGAAAAGTGGCCTCCTGAGGGACAGGCTACCTCACTTCCCTTTCTGGGGACTCTTGTGGGAGCTAAGGATGTTCAGCACATCACGCGATCAGATGTCAGGCTGGACAAAGCTTYGGCCCTCAAAACTGCACTTCAGTGAAAACAGAACGGCAATAGTAAGTTATATGGAGGTGAATTTCACTCACAGAGAGTAACCTTTACCGGATGTTCCAGTTTGCCTGACATATTTCAAAATTCCAGTTTTTGAACGGTCTAGGGTATTGCATTGCTGTCTGCTAGTAGCATGGCCTTTGATCTGCCTGTTGAGCTCAATGGCATTATCCTTTTCTGTATGTCACTGGAAATTCTGAGAATAGTAAAATTCACTCGATTATTTTCTTTTTTGGAAAGCACAAAATTAATCTTATCCATTTAGCAGCTAATATATAAAAATACATTTCTTTTTTCTCTGGTCATAGTCCCAATCTTTTTTCCTACTGACCATACTTTAAGGCTTTATTTCTTTTTTTCCTAATGTAATGTTAGCAACACTTTCTGTTTGCTTGCTTTTAAATTCAGCAATCTGCATTACTTCTATGTACATGACCTCAGATTTTATTCCTTTGTATATCACTTCAGAGGTCTTAAGCCAGTAAACACTACTAAAAAAACAACCAGAAAAAAACCCAAACTACTGTAGTCAGTTTGCGTGAAAGGACAAAAAGGACTCAGTGGAGCATACATAGCCTTTAAGGACCTGGGAAGGTAGCTGACCCTACACAATGATGAAATAGCTTGCTGATGATGGCAACAGCTTAAAAAAAGCATATTCAACTGCTGGATATAATGGTCTCAGCCTAGAGGGTGCAGAGAAGGAGAGACGCATTTCTCCCAGGTAGGAACTAGGCAGAAATCAAATTTGCGGGAAGGGTAAGCTGGGAGACCAAAAACCACTTCCAACCATTTGGACCTGATTGTGAAGCATGGGGCAAGATCCAAACACGTACCAATTTTCCCCTTGCTTGCCACCCCTCCAAGCAGGCACTTGGCTTCTCCAAGGCGATGGATGAATGGGRACATACCAGTGAAGATGGAAACGTGTGATGAGCACCCACTGCTCAGACCACAAAGCGCTCTCCCTAGATGAAAAATGAACTCAGGCACACTAAGATGTCTTGGATTTATTGAGTACGATGGGTTTGTGGGTAAAATGGCCCACAAGTTTTGTTTTGTTTTGTTTTGTTTTTTTCCTGCTCAGTTAGGAGGTTCTTCTTGTTCAATCTATAAAGTAAAATCTAACACGAGTAGCCCAGCCAAGCATTGCCTACATTGCAGGTAGTCAGGACACACTACAAACTGGTTTACAAGACTAGGCCACAACATTCTGAAAACTACTTATCAGCAATTACGTATGTCATCATTTCTTTCCTTACTTTCCTGCTTAGAATTAAGCATAATCTTAAAAGAAAACACAGGCAATAACTGTGTTTGTACCACGTGCTGCATAACTTGTAATATACTGCATCCAGTTTCACCTTAGTTTAGAAGCTATGAGTTATTGTCCCTATGATCTCCTAATACATGAATGTGCACAGAACTACCCTGAAGTTCAAAGGCCAACAAAAAAAATGAACTTCTGAAAATAAAGTTTAAACTTTGAGATAATACCCTGTAGCTGCTGCACAATTTTGTACTAATACATACACAGACACAATTTACTTGTGATCAAAGGGAAAAACAAAACTACTGTCCTGCATTTCAGTAGATAATTACACTACCACAGAGCAATACCCAGTTTTCCAGTTTGTTTGCTACTACATACCAAGACTGAGTGTATGACACACTATTCCTAGGAACTCTTTGGATAATAACAGAAAAATAACAACAACAAATTTATTTCATACCTAAGTATTTGTTTAATAGTATTTAATACCTAAGTATTTAAGCTGCAACTCAGCTTAAAAGTCATTGATGTGAAGTTTTTCTATGCTTATGAGAAGTAATTATTAGTTTAGGATAGGTATTTAAAACAAACAGATAGGGTAGCATTACAAGGATTATGAGAATCTACCAAACAATATGTATTTAAAACGCTGACAATGAAGATCTCAGTATCACTGCCTTCATCATTACACTAATACTGTACTTTTTCCATTATAAAATGCCCTATAGCACATAAAACAGGTTAAGTTGCCCACATAAATCAAATGACAAGTACACAGGGTTATAATATATGCTTGTGTCTCTTCTGTATCTATTAAGTAACAYGAGCTAAAAATAGAACAAGTCATTGCATGCTGCTGACAGTTCCGTGGATTTGTAAAGTCTTTTGATTTACTGCCCTTGTTTCTGCTTCTACCATTAATAAATTTCTTCTAACTTAAAAAATATTCTGCAAACATCTGAGATATGAAAATCAAATTGTTAAATGGTTCTCAGAAAACAAAATAAATAAATAAATTGAATATTCATTGGGCTGGATAGCATTTAATAAAAATACTTGCAGCTGAAAAAGCAAGAATGCTGACCTCAATCACTCTGATCTAATTAAAGAAAATAGGTTAGAAAAGCAAGTTTACCACAAACCCGCTAATATCTTTGTCATTTAAAAGACTTGTTTTGCTTATTCTCTAATAAAATGCATGTCTCTCAAGATGTTTATAGCCACAATTCCAATAGAAATAAATGTTTACTCATTTTTTAAATGTGTTTTACAGTACAGAATATGTATATTTTAAAGGATAAGCCTACTATGTTAGTAGACATTCAATATAAAAAAAAATCTGTGTGAAAGCACAGACAAATCATCACATACACATATCTCTGCATAATTRTAGAGGAATACAGGAACTCTGACTTGAAGCCTAGCAACAGTATCCACGTATTAGTTAGTCTGCTAATCAACTACCAAAAACTCACACACCAGCTCAATGTGTTTCATTTTCCAAAAGCAAAAACAAACAAAAATAAAGCAAAAAATCTATTGCCTCTAGCTTCAGAGCTGCTGAAGGACAAGATGTACAATATAAAACAAACCTTGTTCACTTGAAGAAGAACAACCCATGTCACTTAATCCATCTGAAAATTCATCTCATCACAGAAAACCAAGGCAAAACAGATTTAAAAATAGGTTATCCAAGTCAAAGGATTACCAGCTTGCAGCATACGTAACGTCTGCATATCTTTATCTAACGAAAGCTTCCATATTCTTATAGGTATAATTGTTTTTTTGTACCTCCATCCTGTAGAATCATAGAATCATAGAAGCCATAGTAGATTCTGTATAGCAAATGCTTCTTAAATCTGCTGTGCTCATTTACTCACAGACAGCTGCAGGCTGGATGAAAACAATCAGGGATTAACTTTTCTATTCATCTTTTAATCCATTACTTTCTCTTAGTTTGCAATAAATAAACAAAATAAAGTTATATAAATGAATAATATGTTGTCACTAATTTTAAAAATGAAGTTTACAAAGGGATATTAGTTTTTTTTTTAACAACCTGTAACTGCTGTGCTGTACATTAGGAGCATATATAATGTCTCCCTCAAAGCAGAAAAGAAGATGGAACAATACAGGGACAAATTTGCAAGATAATTCTGGGTTCCAAGGACTCTTAAAAATAAGTAATAATTAAAATAAACTGCTCTGATGTCATTATTATTCCTTAAAAAACTAATTTGGGAGCATGATGAATTCAAATAATCGGAGGAGCTGCACCGAGCGTTTCATACTCTTGTAGGACAAGTTTCTAAGTATCTTACAGCAATAGCTTTTCCTGCTTTACAAAAAATATTATTTTAATTTGTTTCAAATAGGATTACTTTAAAAATGAGAATAGTAATTTTCTTTCACCTTTGGAACATCTGTCAAGAAAACAAAAGAGATTTCCTGATGTTTGAAAATCTTATTTAGAAAACTAAATACAATGAAGTGTGGATCTTATTTTTAATTCCTTACTGGTATCCTTTTTACTCTCCCCTGAATCCTTTATCTCTTGCACATTATTTGGCCTTTCWAAACAGCACCAGCCCTGTTACAAATATCAGCAATATGAACTTTCCCTACTAGTGACAGCAAGGTTTCTTTACTGTACTAAGCCACAGAAACCATTTGTAAGGCTTTTCTTYTTTTAATTTTGTTTCTGAAAAAATGGCAGCACCAAGTCAAAAAGAAGTACTCTCCTGTGAGWAGCTTTCATGCCACCATTTCAACAGAGTAGTTACTCAGATACATACCCTATTACCCGAGATGAAAAGATTAATTGGCAATAGATGTGGAAAAGGCAGTAAGGTAAGGAGGAAGCAATTTCTGATATAAAAAGTGAAAGTATGCGTTAGAGGACCCACACAATTTTGAATGATCAGAGGTCGTATCTTTTAATAGGAGAGAAYAGCAAACAGATTTTATGCTGCTATCATGGACAAGAGGAAGCAGGTTCAGTGAAACTCCAGGTAAGGTGGAGAGATCAGGAGTTAGAGCCAGAAAGCAATACAAGCGCTTCAAGAGCTCCTTAGCCTTAATGTTCACACACTGTGAGTCAGAGTTGTGAAAATACTAAGCAGTTTGGATTCAAGGTCTCCCCCTCCCATGGATCGCCCTTCACTTTGTCATAAGTTTCATCTGCTGCATTGATGGGTTGAACCCAGGCAGCCGGAGGAAGCCACAGAAACGTGGCTTTCCCAGAGCGCAGAAGCGACAGGCAGGCAGGACGACCGCAGTGGAAGCACTGCTGCTCAGCGCTGTCTCGGGGCACATCTACCAGACCTCMGCTCTCCAGTAATTTTGAGCCCTGAGGGACTTTATTTGTCTTGAAACCCACTCAGCTTCCCCAGCAGAGTAGCCTCTGCAGCCCAGTTTCAGGTAGCTGAGGAGCTTTACTGGCGAACTCCTCTCTGTTTTCCCAGGCGGCCAGGGAGGGACTCCTGGGATTGCTCAGGCTGTCAGTGGCACCTACAGCTTCCTCTTTTGGATTCAGTCTTGATTTCATTTTGCTGCCGTTAAAGGGAAACAGAATTTGGCTCTCTGACTGAACACACATCCTCTCACTGGCCCTAAGCTGCGGCTCCAGTCTGGCAAGATCTGTGTGCGATAAGCATACATTGCACGCTTTATGGGAATATCTCCCTTTCTTCAGTCAGATGCCACATTGCTCCAGCAAATGAAGCATCATTTGGCCTGTTTTTGCTCTAACATAAATATTTTTACATTTTCTTCAATCAACAACTTAGTCGTTAAGTCTTACGATTATTGCTGAGATGCTTACTTTATATATGCCTAGTCTTCAGTATTTCAGCAAATCTGCCTAATAAAATTGCTTCAGGAATAGTAATTAGGAGCTTATTTGATAATGTTACATATATCAACATAAGTAAAGATCCTATTCCTTTGAAAATTCTGTACTGAGCGACAAGATAGAGTTTTCTTGACTGCTGTACAAAAGTACCTCATTTTCATAGATCTGGCCAAGATGAGGTAAGTAACGCTGCTCTGTAATTAAAAAGAATGGAGGATAATCAGGGGGATTGGATCCAYAGAGTTTTGTATTTTTAGAGGAACAAAGATTTAGTAGTTCTGCTGCAAAATAGTATTTTCTACTGCAGAGGACACCTTGGTCATTTTCCACTTGAGATGCTTCTCCATTATCTTTAACAACAGGGTTATTCTTAGCATTTTAAAAAATMAGAACTCCTTATTAAAGTACAGAATTGGGCCTCTTAATAGTACTGTCTTTGTGTACAGCTTAAAATGGTATCCCACTCTAAAAGCCCACGAAATATGATTGGCAGGCAAAATTGGAATGGATAGTAAGTGATACAGCCAGCACTTAAGTGTGTTTGTTTATTTATGTAGAGCTTCTGTGGGCTACCACATTGAGATTTACTGTTTCTGTTGGTGGCACCTTGCAGAYTCATCCCATTACCGCCTGGGCAGCGATACCCTCGTTCTGCAGAGAGGTCGAGCTGTAATCACTACCACCGAATGAGGCGGTTCATTCACGGCAACGCATGGCACAGGACTGTGACTCATAAGCATTACATTAGTGCTGTTAGATCCTCATAATTGCAGTTTTGGCAACATTACTTGAAACAGCTTTGTGACTACTGACAAACTGGAAGACACCCACATAATACCTTCTGCATTGAAAGTACAAGCGACTTCCTACTGCAGCAGTTTGGGACAACAACATTATCTAAGAATAATGTTAATTAGCACATGTCAAAACAGATGGACTCTGATAGTGTAGTTCCTCACTATGTAAGATTAGAGCTCTTAAGCAAATATTCATTTCCATATTTCACATACTTCAGTTTGAGAACAGCAAAAAATGGTTTCTGTTACCAGATAAAAAACTGCTCTTGAACTTACTGAGTTAGGTACAGCCTCTCACTGCTACCACCAATTAATATTTTCCCACCCTTAAGATGACACACCCAGGAGAAAATAAGTAGATTCTTTCTGGAAAAAAAAACTCACTTAGGTACATATTAGGCTTGCATTTTAGAAGTATCTGTAACTGAAGATAATGAACCAAGATCCTTATAAGTTAGAAGATTAGATCTGAAATATTCCAAGAACGATGTGGACTTTTTTCTGGAACATTTGTAACAGCTGCAGAACCCTGCTAAATGCACACGTATTTGACATTTGATTTCCAATTAGTCTGACATGGTTAGTGAAACATATTTAAGCAAAAGCTCAAAAATACACAGAATCTAAATTCTAGAAGGATGAAGCTGAACCTGTTATCCCCRTAAAAAAATTATTTTTCTCCCTGTGTTCCATTGTAATTCAAAGAGAACGTACCTTTATATCTCTGTAAAATGAACTCATAAAAAAGAATACAAATACTTTTTCCTCATCATAAAAGTTAAAAATCCTTCTAACACCATACCCTCTTGCCAGTAAATGCTATTGTGAATAACTGAAAATCATCRACAAGCTTACTATTAAACCATTGAACAGCTTGTCATCTATCAGTTAAAATCTGGAAAGGGGACCCTCCCACACCCTAAAATTGCATATATGTCAAAGAATTTCCCAAAGTTGTGAATTATTAAATAGTTCTAAAATAATTACAAAATAATTACATTAAATGAGTCTAAATTAATAACAACAAGGTTTATTTAAACGGCTCAAAATCAAAGTATTCTCTAACAGAAAATAGTCTCTAACATTTTCTGAGGGATGAAAGATGAAATGTTCCTCAGGAGACTTCCTAAGACGATCTGTCCTTCTTATCTTCACAAGGATACTACTCCAGCTCTTTACTATTCCTTCCCACTATATTGCCTCTGGGCTCTGAGAATGTGCATTACTGAGACGATGTATGTTGGAACGCATCCAAAACTACATGAATATAGCACATAACCAGAGGAGCAAGATAAGTAAAAGCCAAGTTGTTCAGCTTTAAATGCTGACACTGTTCTGCGTGTTCATCACCACATTAGCTGTCAGGGTTTCTACCCAGGATACTGTTTTTCATTTTTTAATTCAGGAGACGTTCCAGAAACAAACATTTTGATGTCTTTACTTTTGCTTAAGTGATAAATGTAAAGGGACTGATGCCCTTCTAAATTTAATTAGCCGTGAAGACATTACATCAGGTAATGCTTACTCTTTAAAACCAACCTATAAATTTAATTAGCTATGTTTAATCCAAGACTAGAATGTCACAAAGCTATCTTGCAAAAATGCAAGCAAATCATAGAAGCACTAATATTTCCATGAAGGCATCAGGAAAATTTGGAGAACCTTTCCAGAGAAGACACTTTCTCATCATTTTTCCAGAAATCATTAAATCGTACAGAAACTTTGTATGACAGCCAGAAATATTAAGTTCTGCATAATGCCTCAACCACAAGACTATCATTTCTTTCTGGGACTGATTCTCATCTTTTTGCTTTTTAACCATATTCCAGTTTATCTTACACATTGATGTGACTTGGAAACAACTCTGTTCATGGGGGAAGGAAAAACAGCACAGAACTAGTCAGTCAAAAAATTAATGACATTAACGTAATCGTAGTTCCAGGCAAATGTCCACTTTCAGTTTTGAAAAGTCTACTGTAAGTATTCTTATACTTCACTGTTACTTACAGCGTAAGTGTATGCATAATCAATACTAGCAAGTCATTCCTTACTAGCCTTTTTTCTTTCATTGTTCACAACTATTTTTAAGAAAATGAAACCCATGCAGAAAAACATAATACTGCACGTTGTTCTACATGCAATACCCGTTCTGCACCAGTGCTACATGCAAGCCAAAACATCTAGCGTGACATGAATAAAGGTGAACATCTGAATCCACCCGATGATTTCATTTCAACACCTTCACCCTTAGCCGTTCGTAAACATAAACAGTAGTAAGATGCTTGCMATATTACAAATTGCTGGTTCATTTTAGTTAATGTTTACATCAGAATTGATTACAGATGCAGAAGGAAGACATATTACATGGAAAGTAACTACTCCACCACATTAAGTAAAAACCTTCCACACTCACTATGAATTTCTATGCAAACATGTGAACTTCTATGCCAAACTTTCATGCCATATCCTCGGTTTTGTCCACACATACTCTATACAAGAATTCACACTACTTTGCAGGRCTTTTACCTACACTTCTGCAGAGCATATATAATTAAGAAGGGAAAAGGAAAGGAGGCCTTTATCCAGGGCAATTCTTCTACACTCTTCGGTTCTAGTGAGCTGGGATAGTTTTCCACATAAATTAAGCATTATCAAGTCACAGACWTGCACCGATGAGTTAAATTAGCATACACAACCATACAGACTATTTCAGAAAGAGTGCCTCTTTAGTTCAACTTTAAGATGTTCCTGCCAAACTTCAGTTAACTTGAATTAAAGCATTTTAATTAGTCTTAATTAAATTGTTTAGAAATCACTTTATCAAATTGCTTTTTTCTTTTTAACGGCAGAACGCTCCGTGTAAAAAAGATCTTTAGAAAGCCTGAAGGTTTTTTCTCAAAAGCTCTTTAATGTCTGTCACAGAGAACTGCTCTAGCCGTCATCTCAGTCCCTCACACAAACCTCAGTGAGAGGATATTGTTTTATGGATATAGATAGACAGTTTCTGCCACACATGAACTCAATTCCACATAAGCATCTGTCTTTATGATCTTCTGACCAACTACTCTTACTTGAGAGCTGCTTTGGGCTGATGCCACAGTGCAAGCAGCCTGCAAGAAGAGCCAGTTTAGCTCTTCTGGGTGTATGTGCGTATCTGTTACAAACTGGCACATTCATACTCATAAAACATCTATAACTGTTGCATTGCTTATCAAATTTTCTTTTGCAAAGTATATTTTGAAAGCAATTCAGCTTTTTCCCTTATCTTCTTTTTTTAAATAAGAATTACTTTAAAAATTTTCCTGTAACAACAGTACTGTCAGTCCCATTGTCATATCTCATGTAAAATCAAATTTAACTTATCTTTGTAAAATCATGGTTTAAACACGTATTCTATTTTATTTTCAGTGTTTGTAAATATTTTGCTTACCAATATCAGCTTCCCTGTGATTCTTGATATATTCAGCAAGCTCAAAATTTCCTGCTATTATAGCCACCTGAAAGATTGTAAAATAGTTACAATTAAAATACTGCCATCATTTATCAATCAGGCAAATACTTATGTTACTTCATTGACAAGTATCACATAAATCTATTTTCATTAAGCAAAATAGAGCAGCGGCTTGTTTATTTCTTGGACATTCCCACTTCTATTCAGCAACTACTACGTACTCGTAGTATTTTGTGAAGCATCATATTATGCATGTGTATTACAATCCATCAGTAGGAAGCACTCTAAGTCCCCCAATTACTTGTTTACCAAGAACAGCCTGAAAAGGATCAGGCTGTCTCAGGAGACTGTGCAGAACTGCGGCGCCTTCCRTGCCGTGGCAGTCCAACTCAGCGCTGAACACCAAACCTGCCATGCCCACGGCCCCGGGGCTAYGCCGAGTGCTTGAGGCGCAGACCCTGCCACACCCATCTCTGATATTTAGGAGATTATTCCCCGTCAATTGCTCCTGTCCTGCTCTGACCCAAACAGGAAACAAGAACTGCAATGCAGAACGCGAGATAACCAGGGAAGTATCACCAAAACCCACGAGTATTCAGATGTCACTAYGACCCCAAAAAGGACTAAGGAAGAGGAACTGGGAATGGTTATGTGCTTGTTTATATTTTATTTTCATAAATATAATTTTAAAGTAAAAAAATTATTTTTTTTGTTTCCTAATTGTTGAACAGAGACATAAAACTATCTATTCTGAATTCCAACCTAAATGCACTTAAAACAAGAAACTTCTCCATTAGCTATGAGGAAGGAGATTTGTTTATACCCGTGATGTCTCTGCCCTTTTCCCCCTTCTCCTAGTATTGCCAGAAATATTCACCAATTCCCTTTTCTAGGTCCATTTTACAGCTTTATATTTCTGATAGCAGTTCTTCCCCTCTGCTGGAAGCCCTGTGGCTTTCCTAACATTGGGGAAAGTGAGAGGCTAGACTCACCTTTCTCACAGAAAATTCTGCATTCACTGGACACAAGCAAAAATGGTAATTCCATTACGAACATCCCCACCCCCCAGYATAGAGCTACAGCTGACCATGAGAACTGACGGCCGGTTTGAAAACTCGGGGAACTTTCTGAGCTGATGATCAAGAAAAAGAGTTTATCAGCTGGTTCGTACAACTACACAAATCTCATGGATGAAGAATAATGAAAACAAAGACTGAAGTGATTAAACAGTCTCAGGGAGGGGAACAAAGTAGAATGCTTTTTTTTTTTTTAAAAAAAAAAATCATGAGAGCTTATTTTTTCACTCACCACAGCAATTTTTTTAAAATGGTCCTATTAGCATGGAAATCCTCCAAAAAAATGAAGACCTTCTACAGGAGCGGCAAACTACAGTTATAAAACCTTGAGTATTATCTGTGTAACCCAAAAAGTGTTAAGTTCTGTTCTTAATGCTAGATTCGGAGCAGGCTTAAATATTGAGTCATGATCATTTCATCAATTTTATCTAAAAATAAATAAATTATTTTATTTTCYGTGCTTTTAGTTCAGCCTAGATTATTTACACCATGCTTCATTTTGCTACTAGTATTCATGTGGGACTCAGAGTGGACTGTAATACCATATATCCTGTTGCAGCACTGGAAGAACCTCATTAAAACGCAGGCGTGTGAAGACTGATCTGCTGCAGGGATGGGTGAGCTGTCTTAGAAAAAAGACCTCACTGCAATGCTCCTAAATAAAACCAGATGGGGCTTTTTGAAAGTCAGATTACCACATTCTTCTCCCAGCTCTACAGTTCTCTTGGTGACTTCATTTTTAAGCATTTCTTTAGACGTGAGATGCCTTTATATTAGTCCTCATCCTTCAGGTCATAGCTCATGAAGACTTTCTGAAAGCAGCCTGAAAAGCTTTGTAGTAGGTCCCAGATTTAAACAGGTAGTTTCAATCACAGTGAAGTAATATCCATTTTATCTTTTGGTGCTAAGCCAGCAACAGCTGGTTTAAAGACAGACAGGCAGATTTAGTTTAGGGTGTAAAGTCTACTGGCTAGTAAAACAAGTCTTCAAACAAATTACTATCTTTTAAGCATAATACAACATCAGAATGATTTTTCTAGATTACCTAGTGAAGCTTAAAGCAAACAGCTGAATGTAGCATTTATCATGTTTATGCCCTGAATCCAAGTTTTCACCAAATTTTTGTTCTTACTGTTTTTCAGGTTCTTTTTCTTTGATTTTTTTTTTTCTAATTTTGTAACAAAATTCCATTCAATGCRAACTATTTGGTAACTATTTGCTTCTTATTTCAAGTGAATATACATCATGATAGAAATGCTCTTCCATGTTTGTACAGCACCTAGAAGTTATACTCAACACCTATATGGTTGTGTTTTYAAATGATCTTCAGTAGACAGCTATGGACATGGCATACGCAATATAAACATTTTTGTCCTCAAAATAACCGAGTCAAATTCAGTATTACCGTACCCACTGGTGATATTCATGTAATTCATCTTCTCATTACAATATTAAAAGTAAGGAAATACTTTGTTGTGGGCATTTCGCACTTCTGTAATGTCAAAGGTTGATGGATACTTACGAGCAAAATGCATTACTAGGAGTCAGTAATACTCATTCAAATCAACTCCCCTTCTGCTTTTAGATTGCAATCCCCCCCAAAAAAAGTGTGCCTTCTCAAATATATCACAACACTTCTGCATACTACAAGAAATTAACTCCGCAAAAAATCAGGGAGGTCAGGGACAGGCAGAGCGACACGGGCACTGCCGCCTCATCACCAGTGGAGGCAATACTCCATCTGTCGGTTCCCACTTTACTCATTAGTCAGAATACCTTTACTCCAGCAACTACTCATGAAATAAGCTGCTTCTCGGCATGGATGCATGAACGAGAATTTAGCCCCTTGCTTTTGGTATACAACTTTAAAGCGTAACTCTGGACACCTCCTGGCCAAAGGCACTACGAAAGTAACTGGCAAGTTGTACAAACACCGTTTCAGTCCACTTTGTGCAGACTGGCTTGATTTGTTCAGGTTCATAACTGTGACATTTGTGCATAGGTCACGGCTTTCTTTATCACAAAAAGCAAGCAATAATACCTTTCTTCAGCATTACCCCTAATTAGCATGCATAATTCAGAGAATTCAGAATTGATGAGCAGCTTGCTAGAAAGTAGTCATGTTACTCAAACAATACTTGATACAGAGAAGTAAATTTTAAAACTCAAGTAAAAACATGCTGTTCAACTGATAAATGTGTTTTAYTGCTTGAAAAAAGATACTATCAGATAGTGAAAAGATGGCTTGACAGAAAATTGCTTCTGAATCAAGCACTAGATTCAACACATTAAAGTATCATTTCTTTCAATTTAATTTAATTCAAGTGGAGGAAAATATTATGTAAAACTTCAACAGCAAAAATTAAGAAACATATGTCAAGATTTAAAGAAAGTAAGAAAAGGTAAAAACAAAGTATGAATATTTCTTGGCATAATGACTATGTACTTCACTTGAATTTGATGGGTGAAGAGTGTGGGAGAAAGTGGAGTCAGAGACAAATCTGAAGGACTCAAAGATACAAAATTATTTTCATTCAATTTTTACAGTTGTAAACTACTCAGCAGAGTAACCACAACCTATTTTCCATCAAAAATTATCTTGAAAGTTATAGTGTGTTCTCAAAAGCCCAGATAATAAAGAAACAGGCTGTAGGTAGACTACGACCAGAGCCATCATACATTAATCTACCAGTGYGAATGAGTGAGGGACAAACGAGTGGGCTTTACAAGGCCAGAGCAAAGGGCCTGAAGCAGTTCAAATTTAATCGAAGGTGGTTAAATGAAATTTAACCCCTCAATTAAAATGAAAACTAGATCAGAAACTAATCGCAATTCAATAACTCTATGTATTTGTACTTTAGAAAAAAGTATTGATGTAGTACGTTTACAGGAAACAACAGAGTTTGATTATGCAGTTCATAATTTACAGGACAGTAAATTGACATATTTCGCTTTTAAGGATATTTTGCAGTCAAAGAAAATATTAGATTTCTATTTGTGAAGTTATGGCGGGAAAGAAGGTTTTTGGATACAAGGCATCACTTCTCTACAGTGAAAAAGTAGCACAACCAGAAAAAACATACACAGACTAATTTTCAGAGGTATTAAGGCAAAACTTCATCAAATATACCTGTAGTGGGAGTTTCTTTCAGTATCAGTAGGAATTGGATTCCAGTAATCAAAATGCATCACATGCATTTTTCCAGTTATGAAATATTACCCTGAAAGGCTGGCGCTGGCACTTTACAACTAGATGCAATTTACAGAGTCTCTTATGCAAAAGCATCAAAAAAGCATCTTTTTAAAAACTGCATATACAGCAATCTTAGCAAAATTCACATTTTGTTCATTCCTGCACTGAGTGTCCTTTTATTTAGCCTTTTTGCCACATACAAGAGCTGATCTCACTTTTCAAGTCTCCACGTCCTTAGTCAAATTACCCTGCAAGACTTGACAAAGCCTGTTTATCATAACATCTAAAAAAATATTCACCTACAATTTCCATTAAAAGCTGTAATTTTTTGCTCTATTTTTAAAGGACACATTTATTTTGCCATTGACTCCAGAATCAAAAAAAATGCCCCCATATCATCATGGCATCGTGTCAAAGAAGTCCAGCTGACTACGTCAAACAGTTTTGGTACTTTCAGACCCAATAAGATCTTTATCTGCTACCCTGACACTGGTTTTGGATCTCTGTCCYATACTCTACTGTACAATATAGACAGCAGTAACCCTCTTAACTTTCATATTATCATTAGAGGCAATCTTCTATGAACAACAGTAACGAAAGTGAACCATCTCTGAGCTCCCTCCCTCTAAGATTGGCTTACCCCATTAAGGGTGTCAATATGGACACCTAACTATTTTCTAACGACTTTTGATGACTCACATGACTAATGTGATTGTGAATGTGAGGTAAAGAATAATTTTAAAATTCTGTCCTGTATGTTTCTAAAATTGCAGTAAAAGGCTTTTTCTACAGAAGCTATTTGCTTTTTTCTACCAATAGTTATAGACCCCACCTTTGCACATACCTTAACGTAACAAGCACAAACCCTTACAACCGAGGAGTGAGCAGAAAGTAAAGCTAAGCAAGAGGACGTATCTTTGTAGGAGGTAACCCGTACCAAACAGAAAGAACAAACGGTAAATCCACGCAGACAGAATGACAGCGTTGTCACCTTCTTCCACGGTTCTTGGTCATCATCGCAACAAAACGTTAGCGGGGTCATGAAAGGGGCCGTGCTGCAGGACTGCAGCCGGCCCCGTGCACCCAGGACCCAGGCATGGGGCCGCGACTCACTGCTCAGGGCAGACGGGTGCGGATCGCTACTCCGCGGTACGCGAGGCAGAGGCTGCGTGTTGACGGGGATATTCGCTTTGCTCGCTCTACAGTCACCCCACCGCCTCGTGCGCCGTCTCACAGGCAGATGTTTCTTCCACGTGCAGCTGGTTACGATGGCTTGCGATTCGTCATGCCAGGCAATCCCGGATGGACCGTCACCAATTTAGCGAAGAAGGAATGGTTTTAATTGGCATGTGGCTAGTTGCTAAGGATGGTAACTACGTGGTGGCTCAGTGAAGTAGAAATGTGAATGAATGAAGTAGCTGTGACGCACCGATTGGGAAGGAGAGGTGCATGGGGGGAAGGATGAGGTATCCTGGCATAGGGTACCAGACCAGGAATGAATGACTATAATCGGGATGCACCTTTAGAAGGGATTTTTTTCCTGGGATAGCATTATTATGTAGCATTCTAGTTTCCTGATAATTAGTGAGAAATGTTCCCCCTCTAGGAAGCTTTTAAGATGCCTTTCAGAAATCAATTCAGAAATTATGCATTTTAAGTATCTAGTTAGTTCTGCTTTCCTGAATTTTGTTCTCCAAAAAAACTCAGTTTAAATAATGACAAGACTACTTTGTGCGTAGAATGAAACCTGACAGATGGCCAGTGAGAGGCTGCTGTGTGACAAGGGATTCATAAATGTTTTCAGATTCAAATATCAGTATTGTCTCACAAATGTGTCTTTTCATCCTCATAAATATAGCTGTCAATACATCAATTACTTAAATGTAAGCACTTAGACTTTTTGCATTATGATTAATATAGCGTTTTGTTCCTTTGGGGAAATTCAGAAATTATATGTGTTTTACCTGTCAATAACCTCCTGCAATTGATTTTTTCTGCTCCTGAAATGCATCACAGGTAGAGATTATATTAAATTAGAGTAAGATCTTTGTAGCCTGCTCACAAATACGATTTTAGAACTCTGTATGTTGTCCCTGAGAGGCAAACACCAAGACTACATCACATTGTTGCTCTTTGGAACAAACTGCTCCACACAGTAAGAAATAACACCAAAAAGACAGAAATTGAAGTTGTTCCCCCTTAATTCCAGCCAACCAACTTTGACAAACTTTCTGCACAKAAGTGAGGAGAGCACCTCACAGTTCACTTATGCTTCACTCTCAGTCAAAACAGCCGCACTTCTTTCTACTGCACATGCTTAAATTTTAGATCAGGTGAGGCATAGAGCTTTAAAAAGCTGTGTCTAAACGGAAAGGGGAGGGAGGCTGGTTGGGCTGCAGCTACAGTTGACAATAAGGAGTAAATGAGAAAACTGCCAGCACTAATATAGCAGGCTAAATAAAACTCCCCACTTGTTTTTTCACCCCTTCTCCTCTCCCCTCAACAATTTCACTTTCCCGATGAAAGGAAAGATTAGTCTTTCCTTCAGTGCTGGTGTTTCACTCCTCCGTTGTCTCTGCTCTCCAGCAGTGCTCACTAGAACGATGGTCTTTCCAGAGACCTTGAAACAGTGAAGACTTCAGGTATGCCACAATACACTACAGGAGATAGTCCTACCCCAGAACAAAAATGCAACTTTTGTCTTGACTTTGCTCAGTCTAGGCCAAATAGCTGAAAAGCAGGTGGAAAATATACRGGTAATCTGAGGTTTATCTACCCAATTTGCTTCTCTCCCATCTTCAAATGGAACTAGAAGGAAGAGATTCTGCAACCCTGCAACCGAGGGGAGACTGAGACTGTAAGACACTCAAGAAACTGTTTTCAAGTCAAATCTCATCAACTTACAATTATTGCACCTCTAATGAATGTATTATGATAACAGTGAARAAACTATTCAGGCAGCTACAACTGTTATGCAATAGCATTCATAATCACTAGAGACTCATGAGAAATTAATTGTCATAAGTGATTTTAGAAGGCATGTTTAAGGTCACTTCATTAAGAAAGAGACCACCTGGGAAGTTTTTCCATGTGTCATAATTAGGACATACATCTTAGTATCAAAAGATCAGAAATGTTATTGTATTTAATAAGCATAAATTAATTCATACAAAAACATTAATAATTCACCTAATAGCTGAAATATCAAGAACTTTGTAATAATGTAATGGTAAGGTCATCTGTAAATTCCATTCCCTTATGATCTGCTATAATTGTGTTTGGGTACACAGACTTTTAAAACTTGACACAGAAATATAATTATGCTTACTGTGAGGCAATGAAAAAGCAATGCAGTTCAATTTCAACATGTTTCTGTCATGTCCTCCCATAAGAAAAGTTCTCCCTAATAAAATGAAGTTCAAGATAGTCCTCCCCATCAACATAATTTGCCTTATGTGCCAAGCTGTCATTTTTGCTCGTAAGATACCTCTTCTTTCCAGGGAAAGACAGAGGTGAAAGCTCTTCAGAGTCTAAAGCCACCTCAAAGTTCGTCAGTGTGTACCATCAAGCACACAATTCTGCAGTCATCCACGTGGACGTTAGAAGGTGCAACACAAAATGCAAAGCAGAAGGATCTGGATTGAGGTATCATGAAATAATTCTGCATGCATGTGGCTGAAAGTTAGCTGTGGCATTCCTGCAAATGGTYCACTTAATAAAGAGCCAGTGTAGTTTTAGGAACAAAGTTGTTTCTATTCTGAATACGCAATACATATCAAACGGGCACCTTAACATAGTACACTGAGTAACATTTGCTGAAATGCAATATTTCTAAAGCCACCTTGAAAGTTAAATTTTAGTTCTGAAGAGCCAAGACACTGGTGTCACGTATGACTGTGCACGTCTGTGCAGCCCACTGCACGACGAAGTTCTCTTCCTGAGACAGTGACACAACAGCACGGACCACAACCTGCAGACTCAAAAAAGTATCTTAAATTTATATCCATTACTTGCTTTCATATAGGAGCAGCATGCAGATTCTAAAACTCTCTTCAGTGGTACAGATGGAGTTAGGTTTGGAATAGAGAGAAGTAATCTGCATTCCTGATTTCTTTTCCATTGATGTGGGAGAAAAAAAAGTACTTATCAAATTTGTCTCATCTCTTATGCAACTTCATAAACCTTTTATAAGGTATGCATGCTTATTTAYTCAATAGATACAGAAACAAATCTAGAATTCAATTTCATTTGGAAATAATTTCTTCTGTAACGTTTTAAGCAAAATGTGACTATTTGACAAGCATTGTTCTGAGCTCAAAGCACAACATAAAATTTAGCTGTTTTCAATTAATGTTATGAATTTAATAAATATAGCAAGATGAATTTTTTTCTGAACCAGCTTGAAAATTCCATGCAGTTATAGTAACAATATAATCTAAAATATAAATACTGTATTATCATGAATTCTGTACTTTACTTTCTGAAATGAAAGAGACTAGCATCACCTCACATTTTGTAGTTGCATTGATTACAGTTTATACTTGGCTTTGAGGCTGTAATGTTGTAAAAGAAAACTACAGGAAGTTTTTTTAGTTCATCTCCTTACTGTAAAATGAAACCAAATGCTTGAGTAACACCATTATTGATAACACTAGTTCAATTTTTTCTAACAGTACTACTGAATGCGTATGATATGTATAAAATGAGAAACATATAACCTCAAAAAGATACATAAGTTTACATTATGGAGACACATATGTTTACMTTTATACCTCAGAATTTTTAACAGAAAGTAAATGGTTAAGTCAAGATATAATACATCTAATTAGAAATCAGAGGCAAATTATTTTTTAGAGAAGTTTATAGTTGTGTAATATTTTGTATATATGGCATATATACAAAATATAAGGTAATAATATTTTTCCTGGAAAAAAATGAATAGATGTAAAAGAATATTTAGGAATTTAAAGCTTTATATGAKGCATAACATTCTTTACAAATTTAAGTAAACTCACAAAGTAAGCTTTATATAGAATAAAGCCAAGCACGAAATTTGTATTTTTTTTCTTCTATATAGTAGTCAGCAGATATTTATATTAAGTGCAGAAACAATCTCTATTCTCTGCCAGGACAATAAAGTGCTGGCAATTTTTCTAGAATTGCTCAATACTAACATTACTAAAGAATACAGCYGAAAATTGTACTCAGCATTTTCATGCATGCTTATTTCTTGGATAGAAAATAATTCTTAACCATTCTAATTATATAACATAATACGAGCCAAATAACATGCATTTTGAAAGGAAATGACTTTGTGCCATTGTCCAATCAATGGCAAAATATCAGCAGTCACCTTTAATTTTTCCTGAAACTTGCTTTTTTTAAAACCCCAAACTATATTATTTTTTTCTTTTTCCTTCTACTTGCTGCTCTCTACACTTCATTGGATAGCAGGATTACCTTTACCTTTTGGATGTTTTCTGTGTATTATCTGCTTGAAAGACAATTTCATCTTCATCAGTTCTTGATACAACAAAGCACAATAATGTTACTTTCCTTTAAATAGTCCTTTGAAGACAGTTTCCTTACCACTGAATTTTTTTTCTCCAAAAGCATGCTGCTGCTACTGCTCCCAAATTTACCAGCACATGTTAGCATACTGTGTACAAAAATCTCTTAGCAACAATATCTTAGTGTCTAACATTTTCCTTCTCCCAACTATGATTCACGGAGCCATCTGTAGTCAGATATTGACATGCAGTATCTTAAAATAGATACCTTACATTTGCTCAACAACTAGTTTTAGCATCTGAAAATATAAATTATGGGAAAGGGCCAATATTTCTCTGAGGCTTTTCATCATTCCCTTGATCATTTTAGCACTGTTTAAACAAAAGCTTGCCATGATCACTTTGCTTTATTACTAAGGTCAAAGCATCYACGCTTTCTGTACGGCAGTGATACGACAGATCTGTCGTGCTAGCTGCAATCTATAAAGTCAGATCTGTAGGAATTATAACTCTCCCTAGAGCGTAACAGCGAGGGCCACACCCTGGCATCTCATCTGGTTTTTAGTAGTAACCTAGSGCTGGATTTTTAAATTTCAAGTGTTGCTACACGCAGCACTAAGATCTAAGCAGTGCACCCTTGGACCTCAGGGCTCACGGAGAGCTCCCTGCTCCGGGSCGGAAGGGCTAAGCGTCGGCCGGGCACCAACACACGGGCTTTGCAGCAGCGGCTGCTGCAGGCCGTGTAAAGGTGTCCTGAACTCTCTTCTTCGGGGGACAAACTATAAACTTAACCTCTCAAATAGTGTTTTTGCCTCCTAAAATTCTTGCRACGTCTTTTTTTTCAGAAGAGAAGGAACATCTTGATTTCAGCTACAGCAAGTTACATGAATTATCTACTAATAGTTAAAGATTCTGTAGAACATAACTGTTATTTGTTGAAAGGTAGGGTTGCAAATTTATGTAACGGTTTAAAGACGACCACAGTGCAAAAATCAGGTAATGCTAGCAGCATTAAGCAATGGAGAACAATGTAAGACAGAAATCAAGAAGGTAACATGGCTTTAAAAAATAAATGAAGAAGTCTGAGGAACACGTTTCCACTCCACTTGAGTCAAACAGAATTTTATCAACCTCAAAGCAACTAGGATTTTGCCTTAACTATTTATCTATAATACCTTTCTTCTTAAAAAAAAAAAAAAAAAAAAAAAAAGTAAATACACAATAATACAATGACATCCTAATACATAATATATCTTCTTAGCTGGGTGTTATCAAAAAGTACACAGCAAGCTAATAGCGTTACTTACCTTATTTTGTTTGCTAAAACACTGGTTTCGCTTGCAACAGATTTTATGGCCCCTATTGAGTCTTCTGTAACACACTCAGGAGCCATGAAACAGTGCCAGAGTTGACGAGCATAGTGAATTCAACCCAGAATTAAGAGAAGGTTATTTTACTGAACCCCCTCACTTTAGTCTCTACATCCTGCTGTGCTGTCTTRGCAGGACTGTCTGCCGGACAGACACCTTAATATTTATTTTGGCAGACATGCTCATTTTTTATTCTTGATACGATTAAAAGTAGAAACTGTATTTTATTTTACACTGTCCCTTCATAAAAGCATACAACTATGTTCTTAAAACTTAACCACTCTTATTCACAAATAAGCCATGACTGAATTCCTTCAGATTAAACTAAGCCTGCATGGACACTAAGATAAAAAATAAAAGTCCTTTCCTCGCAACATGCAAGCAAATCACTTCTAAAKCATCTCACTCTCTCAGCTTTGAAATGCAAACTTAACTCCTCTGACAAAAGGATCTGGTGTTATGCAAGGACCAGCTTGCCAGAAACTGCTGAACTGAATACACGGACAAGTTGATTGAAGTTACCCATGAAACATGTCAGGAAGCAAAAAGGAGACATATCCTTYCCCAATACAACTTAACTGCTTCTCATCATTCTTCTTATTTCTCTCTTTTTTTTAAAAGTTTTTTTTTAAGGTTACTCTGCTTTATATGGGGTGAGGGGGACTGTATGTACACACACACACACGCTCCTCCTATGACTTAAAGTATTAGGAAATTTAATGCCTGTTTCCACTCCGAAAGATAGAAAAAAAAATACATTTTCTGCTTCTCAGTTAGTTAAAATGCCATGTAGCAAGTCATTCTGAAGCAAGATACATTTTTCTACAGTTGTGTTTTAATAATTAACAGGAGAAAGAAAAAGCAAACAATGTGATACACACACATTTAGATTACAGACTCGTTCCATGTAAAAATCTAGCTCAAACTGGAAAGAACTATCAAAAGCTAGTTATTACATAATCCTTATTACTGCCACATGGGTGAGCAGTAATTTCAAGAGAGTATTTATTGAAAGTAGATAAAGCCAGGTTGCAGCATCAGATAAATCAGATAAGACAAAGCCCGTAATAAAATTGACTTAATTTTCTCCTTTTCCCTCACAATAATATGCTGAATCAGAAAGCCATGAAATGCAATCTTCTTCAGCAGAACTCTTTTAGAAAAACAATGAGAAAGAGTTTGTGCTATATTTTGCTTTCCCTAAAATTACAGCACGCACAGGATTACACAGAAACTTTAGCCAAAGCATGTACAGGTATGTGCTGCTGTAGGGTACAAAACTGGAGCCTCTCAGCCCAGACTTACCTCATAAAAAAGCCAAAAGCCACTATGCTTTCACAAGCAGTCTCTTCCCAAAATACCTTCAGAAAAATGTCTTCCTACTCACAGCAGGCAATAGCTACTGCCCACCATTTCACAGTAAAAGCTGTTTATGGGATCCAGTTCTGCAAACGCTTAATAACACAGCGCTGCTTGAACTGCTACCCCAAATGACTTTAAAAGCTTTTGAAAGCCCTTAGGATGAAAAGCATCTGGTTAATAAAATACTATGATTATTTTATCAAATACATTGGGTGGATTCATTCCAAACTCTAGGGTTCAACCGTAATAAAACCTTTGGACAGAGTAGTCTAGTAAAAGTCAATAGCAATAAAACAGGATGCTTAGTTTATGCTAGAGGCATAAATCCTTCATTTTTATAAGAAACAAGAACTCTTTCGAATATTACCAGAAATTAACACCGAGTAGCCTATACATTCACATAAAAGCAAGAGATCATGCACCACATCACCTGTCAACCCTAACTATAATCACTAATTGTTATTTGCAGGCTTCAATAGCCCAGGAGTCCCTACCAAGGCTTGTGTACARATGCACAAAAATAAAAAGATCATCAATGTCCAGAAATGAAACTGTAAATTGTGACAATCCAGTCGGATACAAGCAGGAGGAGGAATACAGGAAAACAACAGGACAAGAGTTTGCAGTCCTGGTCACCACGAGGGAAGACGACCCAGCACAAGAKGTGCTCTTCCCCGGTGGACAAGTTTCAGTATCTCTGAAATTTCTGGTTGATTAGTATCAACTAATTCAATCAACGTTAAAAAAAGTTAAAGACGTACATTTCATAGTTAATAAAGAGAGATCAAATACTATTAACATCTCTAAATAACAGCATGATGCATTTAAAATTAACAGTAAGTAATTTACATGGAAGTTAATTAACTTACTGTTAATTTAAAATGCATCAGATTACCACAAGTATGCTTATCTACAGTTTGTGAAAACAATTTTCCATATGGTTTCACCTTCTTTGTACCACACTTACTAGCACAGGAATCAAGAAGCTATACAAGAAACACATCCTCCTTCTCTCCTGCAGTTAAATTTGGAACAGAATCTGATATAATACATTATTCTATGGGAACACTGAGGAAAAAATAACAGATACCTGTGACTGGGCATTTATTCTGTGCCCATCACTATGATTTCAATACTTGTAAAATCCTGGCAACAATGTAATATAAATAAGGGGATATTTTGGATTAATGTTTGTATAGCTCCTGTCTTTTACATTAATAGGGGGTTTTGATAACTTGAAGACACAATGTTTATTCACCCCAAATCTGTTATAAACCAATAAAACTACAAAAACATCTTTTGACAGACACAATTGTGAAAGAAAATATTTCCAACTGCAATTCTACGAACGTTTACGCTGTTCTTTGTAACTACAGACAGGAGACGTACACAGTTGTCACAGCTGACCTTTCTACGAGGACAAAACACCGCGATGAAGATGACAGAGAGCTGCGCTGCCTCGTGCGGTTTCGCCCTTGGACACCACCTCCTCGCGCCCCGCCAGCCGGGCACCAGCCTTGCGTTCTCTGCGGCAAGAAYTCGCACCGGCCCTGACGATTCAGTTCACTTAATTCGTTCCCATTTATAACCTAGTTTCAGTTGCTTCYAAGCATTTTTAAAGTTTATCCGCTTGGTGGAAAACACAAACGCGTTGGCTCCCAGCTACCTCGGTGCCGCTCTGCTCCCCCCGAGCGAGATGCTGCTGCACGGGGAGCGCCTGCGGCGGTTCCGCCAGACTCTCCTGGCTTAGCTGGGGAGAAAAAGCGAAAGCACGAAGAAACAAAGATCTCGGATCACTTACACAGAACATAAAACAAAAGACGGTCTTATGGACATACCTCCATAAGTTTACAGCCACATAGCAACTGTGCAGAAACTTGCCATYGGCACTTTTCCCTTGAAAGCGTTACTTGAAAATCAGCAATATCTCACATCTCCTCTTTGAAGCCCTACCAAGTTCTCAGAATATTRCCATTTAGCAATATTTTCCCTAACACCCAAGTCAATGCCATATCAGCATAACAGTGGCATGAGTACGGCCAGGGTGAGGCAGAGGATCGCGGAAAGCCTTCTTCTCAAACCAGAATACCCATTGCTCGACATAAATAGCGCTTCCAGGTAATGATGAGAAAACACATCATAGCTATTCGTTATTTGTAKCTAGCCATATCAGCACAAGATCTGGGGGTTTTGTTGTTTTTTTGTTTGTTTGTTTTTCAAGATAAGCTCTTTTTAAGAGAATAATGGTGGATGGGTGGGTGTGTATGTGCATACTTACTCATGCAYATTTTTACTTTTAGAGAAAAAAAATCCGTAATTTGTTCTGGTATGGCCAATCGCACAGAATTAAAAATGCTAAATGCAGCTCCTGTTGATGCCCATATGTCTGAGCTTTAGGAAGCCATTCTTTATAATTTTTATTATAATTATTGCTAAYACTTTTCTTATTACATGAATAAATCTTTTCATATTGATATTTATGTTGAATCACAAATAATGAGTAAGTATAAATTAGATTTTAAACTCTTCCAGGGCAAATTGTCTTTTATTACCTTTTATTTGTATACTGCAAAACACACAGCTCATAACATAAGCAGTTATGACCTAACATGAATAAAAAGAACGAAAATAAGTATGAACAAATTCCATGATTTGACTCAAATCAGGACAGAAGCTGGAAAAATCTACAAGTCTGATTAAAGGCAGCATGCATCAYGAGAAAAGAATTCTACTTTTCACTCATAATACACGTGATATTCAATGATATATTCTTTTCACAGGTGCTTTAGGAAAGGAGGTGGGATGAAAATAAATACTAGGCGAAAACSTAAGTCCTCTGCGTAAAATTGATATGCTCCATTAATACAACAATTACATAATTTACATCAAGAAACAAAACATTTCTACTTTATATYGGTAAAGATGCCTTCTTACAGCACTGGATAGAGATTTGGGGGGTTATATCCCCCCCCCGTTACTTCCCCCCTTTCCCGGCTTCCCAGCTCCGTCTCCACCACCGGAGGCTTCCCAGTCTTTCCCCCCTGCGGGTCCCTGTTTCCTCCTGCCCAATTTTCTTTCTCCTCCGCCCCTGATTCTGGCCACGACCCTCACCAGCCCTGGTCTCCCGCGGCTCCCTSAGCTCCGTGGCCGGCTCCCGGACGCAGCCTCGGCCAGTCCTGTGCTGTTCCTCCCCGCGAGCCCCGTCCTGCCTACCCCTATCCCCCAGCTAGCCTCCAAACCCCGCTCTCACACGCGCGGTCTCGCTTCGGAGGCCCTGCGTTGGAGTCAGGCTGCAAACCACTTCACGCCGCCGTGGTATGAACGCGCAGATCACTGACAGCGTGCAGGGCAATTAGAGAAAACAAAACTAAGCAAAACAACATAACGCAACAGGGGAGAAGACAGGAGGAGAGGTGGGTCAACAGAGTTTTTCAGTATGAGCAGAACAGCACATGTTTCCCCCACCCGTTCTCCAAACGGCTGAATCACTTTGTTTTTCCAAACAATGCAGCCTGAGACACCAGGCATGGAAAAATTCATTCCGAATGATTCAAATCTGGCAAAAATATGAGCAAGTGAAAGCAAATATGCTGCCAACACAGTGAAAGGATGAACCTTACCTGCAATGGAAAGGGAAGATCACTGTTCCTACTGGTATCTATACCAGACAAGCATAGTATAGGTAAGAACCTATGTTGGCCAGGGACAGCAGTGGTCCTTGGTGAGCACGTCCTAAAGAGCTTTCTCAGGTACAGCTCTGCCATTAAATGCTGTCACCAAGCGTATCCCTCAATTAGTTCTTCTGTATACTTGAACACATATGCTTTAAACACGCTGATTAATTATTATCTCTATTGCTCTCAGCCTCAAGGTGTTTATAGCCCATATGAGAACATATGAATTATTCATATAGAGCTTCTCTTCATTAAAAAAATTTTTTTAAAGTGAACACTCAACAAACAAAGTATATTTTCATCTGAATTTGCACAAGAGAATTTCAACAGCTTACGAACACTRCAAAACTGAGATTCCTGAATTACTGGATTAACAATTGCCAGATAGGGAAGACATTACTTTAAATTAATCTAGTAGCACACAAAGTGTAACAAAAACTAAGTAGTTACGGCTGTTGGTGGGACATCATGGATTTTCTGAAAGGACATGTTGGAAAGCTTTTAGTTCACTTCTTTCTTAGTACTGCAAGATCAAGAAATAAGCTTCCATCCATGTTCTTAGTAATAAAATAGAAATGGTCAAGCATGATCTACATCATGAACAGCATACTACTAACTAGCACCTCCAGCTCTGTAACGCTGACTTTTTTTTCCCCATCTGGTAGCACAGAGTAATTAGCACGCAAGATACTTTGATTACCTGGCCACCCTGGGATGGATAAATGGAGTGATAAACAACTATACATAACATACACAGTATTGGCATACAGTATAATGAAGCGGTACAGGTTACAGAACAGGATGATCCACCCCATGTCCATACAAGTGTTAATATGCATTAGAAAAACCATACAGAGGGATTTCTGCTGAGCCATATTCTGCTATTGTGGAGAACTTTCTATCAACAAAATCTGTTATGGTCTCCAGTCCCGGACAGACTTTAGGCTAGGTATAACATTAACTGTATCGATACTGATCACTAACTTAATGGAGTCCATAAATAGATTGGCCAATAGTAACTGGTCAGGATGAAACAYATCCCTTTAAAAGGTAGCTAACAAAAGCTTATGCATTTAATTAGGAAGAAAACACAAGCCTTTTCATGGCCTTGATACCTGAGTGAATGCCATTCTAATACAAATTATGTTAGGCAACGAAAGGGTAAAAAGAAGGATAGCCGGATCCCAGGCAGAGATGCGTACGCAGGATGGTGAAGGACACCTGAATTAAACAGCAGAGAGATCAACCCAGGCTGGTTTTCCTTCTTTATGACCCTGCACACACATACTTAATGAGCACTACTCCTTAAGATAGACTTGGCAAGAAGTACTTTTTCTCTTTGGTAAAATTACACTACATTCACTAGACACTAAAACTAGATGCAAAATGAAACTTTGGTCTCCATTTTCATTAAAATAAAGTTTTGGCAGACTTTGACAGCCACATACAAGTTTATCCACGTTTGGATACTTCTAACTTTACAGAAAAGCCTAGTTTTTACACTATGAGTTTTGTAAGCAGTAATTTCAAAAGAATGAATCTTTTAGGTTTCTGAGGAAAGAACATAATGGACGCTGCTCAAAGGAATCGATGGCGCAGCTACAGCAGTCCTCATTATGTACGTATGAGATGCTTCAATGTTCCTTGCTACTGATTACACGAGCAAACACTTAGTTTGCAAAATCCTATTAACTCAAGGGGATTTTGCATAATTTTGTAACAGCTCCATTTGTGGTGTCTGATCGACTCGGTCAGCAAAATAAAGACAGATGGCAAAGAATTAATTCTAATGCTGCTTTATTGCAATGCTGCCATTACAGTTGTCTCTACCCACTGCATTTGTAAAAACTAGAACTTTTCTTACATTCCCTATGTCTAAAAGTAAGACATCATAGAGTAAAAAGATGGAAAATATTTTTTTTAAAGTATGTCAACAAAGCCAGTCAAATTGTCAATACTAGGAGGAGAGGAGCCAAAGCTAGAACTCCAAACATTAGCAGTGCTAATATATAATAAGTGATAATGAACAGAAAGACTTCATTCCATAGTGGCAGCACACAGGCCACTGGTAAGTGTACTTCCACAGCTAAACCCTTCTATCGAGATTATTTTTTCCTGCTTCCTGTGCTTACTTCCTATCCTGCTTTTATTTGGTTTGGGCCAGTCATCCTTCATTTCATAAAGCCTTAAAAGCATCAGCAATAGCTGCTAATAAAGATTTTCTTTTCTGCCTTCCCTGTTCGAAGAGGAACAGCAAGAATGTTGCCGCCGTCAGTAAAAAGAAGTTAAATGGAAATTATTCCTTTTTTCACATACCCTCCCCACATAAAATCCCAAAGCAAAAGAGAATCATCAATAAATAAATAAATAAAATAATCTAATTCTCAAAAGAAAGAGACTATACTGGAACCTATTTGTCCAATTAATCAGTGGCTTCTCTTTTTCATTTCTCAATCAATCAGTTTGTCTCAATTATTACTATTATTTCATCCTCCATAATTCTAATGCACAGAGCTAAATATTAACTAGTACTTAACAAATTTGTGCTTTGTATATTTAGATGGCAAACTATTAGCAGTCTGAAAATAATACCTAAAATTATATTATCAATGCACTGTTTCCTTAATTGTGGAAAATGGTCCCAAGAGAAAACAATGAATTTCGGCTCCAATTTGCAGGCAGAATTCAAACTTTTCTGAGTCACAATTTATGTCCAGAAAACCTCCAAAATACAGAGCTAATGCAACTGATGTAGAATTACTTGGCTAGCTTTTTTTAGAGTCTAAAACTCAGAGATGTTATCTACCTATAAATTTTGAGGAATCAAGTCAGAGACCCACACGGATACATCTCATACTCTAAACATTTCACTTGTCAAAGCATGACAGAAAGGATACGCTTTTTTGAATTCCAGTATTATCTCAAATGGGGCAAGGATGTAATGGAAAAGATACAGTAACATGTAAAACAGGATTTCGTTTTGTTGAAAGAGTACACAGTTTGAGGAAATAGTCCCCTCATGTTTCGCAACCGGACAGTTCCTTTATATAGTAATATGCCATCACTCTCTCAAAACTATTCTTGTCTGTAACTAAAGCGGAATTCTTTGCATTACTTTTTCTCAAAACATTACAGCTTTCACTCCTATTTCTCACACACCAGTTTGCATTATGAATTTTCCATTGAAATCCAGACCAATTGAGATTATACCAGAAATAAGAGCTTAAGGTTATCAGAAGCTACCTGACATCTCTTTCAACAATTTTCTTGTATTTGAAAAGCTAAATTAAAATTTCAAAAGTTCTTTGACATGCGAAAATGGTGAAAAAAACATCTAGTAAGTTTTTACTAATCCAAAGAAAGATTTCACCACTAGTTCTACATTCAGTCAGCCCCATCCCTGAAACACAGCCCCGATCTTTGGCCTCACGCCCCACCATGAAGTAAATGAAGGAAGAGCTGCTTTTGGGCTAAGTCAACAGGAACTAAGCAAAGCTTAGTCACCCTTTGCATATCTGTATTAGACCGGTGATAATCACGAAGCAAGGCACGTACAAGCACAGGACACCAACTATTTCAAGTATTGTCATCAATAGGTCRCACAGTTGTCACACTCAAAGGCAGTGTCACCACATCAGCTGAGGAGGGMTGAAATTTCCTCTCGCTCCTGAAGACGTTCGTTCTGACACAGAATAAGGAAGGTTTTGCCAACAACACTTCAAAAACATTTCAGGCTTAAGTTTTAAGGCAGAAATGATGAAGTGTTGGGTTCGTGCTAAAGAAATAGATCCAAGTCACAAAGTCTGCGTTTGATCTAAAGGAATCTAAAATGGGACTTCAGGTGGCTATTCCGGGCCACCTTCACTTGTACTATACGGAAGCCACATTTTTCGCAGTGACAGTTATCTTACTCTCCAGCTATTTTCAGCCTTGTGCAGTGTAACTTCTCCACAAAAAGCAAGTCCAGATGTTAAGAAAAAGTGAGACATTTTCTTATTATTATTATTGAGAGGAAGAAGAGGAGGATGGAGRGTGGGTTTTGTTTGTTTTTACCTGRAATGGAGACTGACTGTTGTAATTCTTGATCTCCTTGTTGGCTCCCCGGAACAGCAGCACTCTTGCACAGCTCTCCTGAAAATTGTAGGAGGGTAAACCTGTTAACTATTTCAAGAAACTGTTTTATGCAAATTCCATATTTAACAAATCAGATTTTGTAAACCTGTTAATTATTTCAAGAAACTGTTTTATGCAAATTCCATATTTAACAAATCAGATTTTGCAGAAAATGTGTTAGTTCAAAATGGAACTTGACACTCATGTGGTCTTGCCTGTTTGCAGGGAAAATAGTACCGTTTAAGGTACAGTAAACGGCACTTGCGATGAATGAGCCTGTAAGCCTACTGCTAAAAAGTAAACAAAACAGTTTTACCGCCTGTGTGTGCTTGTTCTGATTTTTTCACCTACCTTCAATGCTAAAGATTTAATGTATGCAACACTGATTCTTTCAGTTTGAGGGTTTTTTGGTTTGAGGGATTTTTGTTTGTTTTAAAAGAAAACTTGCCCGAAAATATTTGGGCTGGCTATACATATTGTACATACTGGGACTGTACTGACCACTCTTGACTTCTCTCTCTTCCCTAAGAAATACTAACAGTTGCAGCASAAATCCAATATAGCTTTACTTCTTCTAATGATAAAAGTATGAGTTCAAGTCCTCTGAACTGATAGAATCTGCAAATTAAATCCCTTAAGATCAATTTCTTTTTGGATTGATACACTGTATTGCTTAAGTCACTAGTCCGTGCTGTTGTAAAATATGACTGACTATAATCTGCTAGAAATCCTCTGTAGCTCTAGCATACTTCTCAGAATACTAAACTTTCTTACCATCCATATATAGCACTATATTTCCTGTATGTCACCTTTAATGTTCAATTTAGGACCTTATGCAGACCAGTTTCAAAGTATTTTTGWATTTCCTTGTTATAAACAGTTTTACTAATTTTGTTGTGCTTTTCAGATTTCTAGTCACGTTATATTATGGTGTTCCAGCAAATAAGATATTTCAGTGTGCTACCTTTCATTTCTAATAGTAAATGGGCTGCCAGAGAAAATAATCATATAATTTAACTATTTTAGCGAAATAAATGAAGCTGATTTACTAGATTCTGAATCATAAGTGAACACGCAGAGATTATCATTAAAAATAATTTTCCTCATCGTGTTTTCTCATTTATCACACCAGATTCTTGATCCCATTAAGTCTCCCTCATCACAGGGTTGTCCTAAATACATCTGGGAAGGATGCCATCCTACTCCTTCACCAAGATTCAGTACTCCAAAAAGATGCCCTTTTGTTCGCCCACTTCCTATTCTGCRTAACAGACTGAAACAACAAAACGGGTCATACCTCATAACAGGGCATTAATCACCACAAATACAGTAATTTTTTAATGACATACAATTAACTGGTATAGTCTCATCTGCTTGCACGGAAATCTGCACGTTAGGTGCGTACTCTCTCTAAACAGGGARAGATCTAAATCGATGTGTAAAAGGTCACAATGTTTTTCTAAATCTGTTGTGTTCTTTATTAGCAATCACTCAGAAGGAGTAGTAAAAATGCTGCAATTGAAATGAAGATCTCTGGGGAMAAGAATTAAAGTAGTTCTTCCTCAGAACAGGGCTACTTTTCCAAGAATTCTTTTCTGACCGACTGTGGAGTGAATCTAGGTTTGCACACTGTATTAAGAATCACATTCCACTAGGTGCTGCTTAGTAAACATATCGGAAATGTTAATAAAGCTTGTCAGTATTGAAACCCACAATTTTGTTTCAATCTAGGACTTGGAGATATAAATGACATTAAGAAATACACTGTATTTTATTGCCTGATTATTCATTTGGTTATGAGGATAAATGATTCAGTATTGCTAAATCAAAAAAATTTTGATTTTGCACTTGATTTACAAATGTAGCTTTAACAGCTGTGTACACTACAACAAAAACCCTGCAAAATCAGAGAATAAGTAAAAAAGACACCACGAAAAATCATCTGAATGGCTTTTTGTTGTTGTTGTTGTCAATTTACTGGAAATAAGGATGTCCTTGACATTCAACACTTGAGAGCTCTTGCTGTTAAGGTGCTTCCAATCAATGCCRTAACGCCTGTTTGGACATAGCACAGCTCTGACAAGCTAGTGACTTTTGATGTTGGGAGCTTAGTATTGCTCATTCATTATACTATATATACATTGAATATGTAGTAGCTTCTTAGCCTTTGCAGGATTAAAAAGAATTTTACAAAGTAGCGTGGGTTTGCCAGGTGGTAAGATTCAATTTCTTGTCCGTGAGTGTTAATTAATTTATTAGTACAACAGTGCTCGTGTAGAATCCAATCCATCATCTGAAAGAAGGCATGCCTCATGCCAGCATTTTTATTCACAAAATACAGAGTCATAAAATCTGTCTAGATTTCAGTGAGTGACTGGAGGGCCACAAAGAAACTGAAAAAATAAGTAGTTGTTCAGATCAGCATGTAGCTGACATTCACCAAGACAGAACTACTGACTGAAAAAGTATTCGGAGCAAATTCCCCAGAGAAGGGAAGGCAAAATCAAATGGGTAATGACTCCATCTACAGGAATCAAGAGGTAAAAGGGATACCGCTGTCCTTCCCATTCTCTCCATCCAGAAAAGATCAACCCAGTTCCTTCTGTGTTACCTGGTAGCACCCTTCAAGAAAAGGTACACTGAAAAAGTCAGAGTTCACAGCATCCCGAGAAAAGTTAGAAACTTCTTACATTTCCCTGATTAAAGGAAAGAGAATCACAATATTGTGGTCAACAAGATGTTAAACATCCAGGCACAAAGTCAAACCTACCAACTATAAAAATATTCGAAAAAATGTAGATGAAATTTCAATGCAAAACTCTTAAGTGTTGCACAGAATATTTTTTTCCACCGAGATCAGGAGGAAAACACATCTCTATGGTATTGCACAAGATTATTCCAGTACTGTGCAACCCTGGCTAAGAGCATATGGCCTTATGAACATCTATAACCACGAAAATACTGCAGAAAAATGGTAAAAAATAGACATGAGTTCAAGCTTTTCAGTTCATATGTGGATTATAGTCGACTTGAAAATTCTTGCTAAGCAAAAGAAAAGCTAATGAAATTTAAGTGACTATTTTTAAGTATTTTTTCAACAGAAATTACCATGGATGCTTTATAGTTACCTGTGATAAGTTCCTGATGTGAGGCCTACATGCAAAACTTTTGTGACATAAAGATGAACTTAATTTCTCTGCAAAGCTCTCTAGAAATTCAGACAACTGCTAACTTACAAAAGCTTTGTATACCTACAGTCACAGATGTGACCAGAGTTAAGCACAAAGACCCCTGCAAATCTTAATTTCACTTAGATACTTAACAGCCACAGGCCCATTGAAGTCAGCTAGTACACAGCAAGCAGCAAGCAGCCCATCAAGAAACTGCTTCCACTGATGTACTGAGAACTTCAATCAATAATTAGCATTGATGGGAAAGACTTGCAGGATTGCATTCTTAGGAATTGGTATCATTTATGACACATACATCAAGTCAACAGTCTTGAAAAACATCAAATTATTCCCAAAACTGTCTTTTCAAAGCAGCAAAGGATATTTTAGATACATTAAAGGAATCTGCTTTGATGAGGCTTTTTCAGCTGAGCTGATAATTAATTAAGAAGCAGATGCTTTAACAGATGTTTCACTACTTACCATCATATCTCATGACTTGTGTTTTCCTAATTCAGTGTAACATTGTATGTGCTGTGTTTTAACGTAGTTTTAAAACCCGTTCCTTCCCTGTCCCATCCATGCAAAGGGTATAAAATGCTATCAAATCAAAAGTTCTATTATTTTTAAATGACTACACAAGCTGTACTCAGTGGAGAATCAGACATCTGTGTAATATTCAGATATATTTTCACACTATTTTCCAGGTTGTTCTTATTTAATTCTAATCGAAGTTTTGGCAAACAGCAAGAAATTCTGAGCAGGAAGCAAGTATTGAGCTGTGATGATAAAAAATTTAATCCACTAATGCATTGTGTTGTTCTACTTTCAAATGAAAAGCATAATCATGCTATTTACAATACGCAGCTTTATTTGTAATCAGTCACTAAAACACTAATAATTTTTTTTGAATTAGGTTCCTTCTAGTTTTTAAAAATCACTGTTTAAAAACTGTATTAATAATGAACCGAGTTCTTCTTTAGTGTAACTTGCCTCTGCGGATTCATACTAGCAGGAAACTAGCCCCAAAATATATTTATTAAAAGTGAGGAAACCACAGCACAGGAAAATCTAACCAGGGAACTTCTCCAATAGAATGAAGAAAGCCATTTTTTGTATGGATTGATATTAAAGATTTCAAGTTGATTTGCACCTCTATTATGCCTTTTCCTTGGCTAAATGTCATTCTCGCTCACTACTGGTTTCCAGTCACCACTGGACTGGACTTCCTGGACCCACTGTCCCACCGAGGCAAGACACTCCTCCTCCCACTTAATAGCACAGGAAGGACACAGAGCCTCTGACCCCGGACACCCCTGAAGGTGAGGTCTAGCCCATAGCTGCCACATGCTATGATCCTCGTGCACTGAATTTGCCGTTGTATCAGTGGGATACGGGTGCAGAAGAGCACCAGCTCACCTGGTTGTAAAGGGCGCAGATATGCAGCGCTGTATTTCCAGACGCATTCTGCGCACCCATGTCGGCTCCGTAGAAGAGCAGGTGCTCCAGATGCTGGACGTGCCCATACCGACAAGCCTGTAAAGAGATGCATTCATACTTCTGGTCATTATACAACCTAGCTGCAGCACATAAGCATCCCAGGTAAGCTACTTTTTAGTAGAGAAGATTTTATTTTACTTAGGGTCTATTTTTTAGAACTACCTCTAGATTAGATAGAAGGTCTAAAGATCCGGATCTGTAAACCGGTAACCTTAATGTTCTTCAGGAGCAGCGAGTCTTGTACATAAGTATTTGAGGAAGTGCAAGGTTAAATATCAAGAAAATATTAAGTTTGCTGCTCTCCATCCATTAAGACTTGCAACTGTTTAATGTGACAAATAAATTGACAGGACACTCATTTTTTGTTCGGCAAATTTGTGGAAAGTTGTCCACTAGATGGCACTGAAGATGATCAGATTTCTGAAGCCTGCTTTTAAGGTGTGAAAACAGCTTGGGAAAATTTGGCCAAAATAGTTTAAATAATAAACTTCTAGATTCCGTGATGGCAGTAGAAGTGTGGTATACACAGACCATTGAGCCAAAACAGGGAAAAAATATCATCAAATGATACTGTCAGTCACCCAGATAAAATGTTAGACCTTGAACAGTTATAAATAAACCTTTATGGAATGAGAGCCTGCTGAAGTTTGAAACTTTCCTGATCAGCAAATAAATTTAAAGAAAACCACAGCATTTTCATTCATCAGTCTTACCTATTTGTCTCCCTTCTTCCTTATAGCACATCAAATGAGTATCTCCCAAACTATAACGTTTATAACTACATACCATCTGAGATCAGTACCCTTTCCATTTAATAATATGGAATTTAAACTGAGAGACACAGACATGCAAAACTATTAACTCTGTTTTAGGTACATACTTACTACTGACTTCAGTGGGAGTTAGATCACCTACAAATCCTTGTGATTTAGATCAAAAGAATTTAAGAACTTAAGTGTACTGCTCAATGTACAAACGAAATTTGAGACACATCTGGGAATGAATCAGATTTCCTAGATCCCAGTATCCTAATCACTACATCTTTTCTTCCTCTAAATTTAGACTTCAACACACAGAAAAAAAATTAAATAGTCTGTTGATTTGTGAATTATTTGCCAAAAAATGGAAACATTACATTAGCTGAGAATAGAACAGGAACATTTTAATATCAGGCACCAGAAAGAAGTCATCCAAAAGTGAGCAAAAGGACTAAGAGGACCAAACTGTACCTGTGCTCCTGGCTGTGGGGGCAATTAGAGCAGATGCACAAGGAGCAGCTGAGTTACCAATTCTGCCTAGTTTCCGAAAGTCAATCAACAGCTAGACATGAACGTGCAGGTGTAATTACTAATGAATCTCCTAAAATGCAACAACTTAATGCCAACTTTCTATTCTTAATCAGTAAGCTTGGACTAAAACCAGGACCACCACCATCACTACCACCACCACCCCCGCTGATTTGCTTCCTTTGCTAGAGCTTGCTCAGCTTTCCGAGAGTCACTGGCGACAACCAGTGGGGACAGAGCAGGATATCTCTCTCCTAAGCACAGTAGCCTGCACTTTAGATGAGCTGTCTAACCCATTCGTGAGGGCTCCTCTTGATAGTCCATGGGGAGAGGCAGGTATCTCCAGGGGATATTCACTTTATTCCTGTTCTACCACAGCACGAACCACCACCAGAATGCCTTTCCTTTTCCCATTTACTGTAAGGGTGCCTTAACATCTACAGGTAAAGACTGCGCTAGCAAAATGACACTTAGGACTCTTGCCTTGCAAGATAACTTTACCTTCTTCACACAAACAACAACAGATGGGACTGTAGCGCATCACCAACTTTCACACTTCACTGAGGAATGCTTATACCGTTGATTACTGAGAACAGACTGCCCATAATCCAGATGTAAATTTTGGTGATTTATTTAGGATTACAACCAATAAGATGGTCTTTGGAAAGCTCAGTTTCATTATGAGAGGTAATCAGTATAAGCACATTTGGTTTAGTTTTCAAAAGAGGGAATTTTCCTCCATATTTTCAGGGACTCCACCTAATTCTCTGATCACTACTACAGTCACTTCTATTTCTAATGGGATCAAAAGAAACGATGATAGTAAATTAACTCTTTTCATTTCTAACTAGAGCTGGATCCAAACAACTCAGCTCTGAACATCCTTACACACTTAAAAAGCTCACCTAAACCTCATTACTAAAGCCATTCACCTTTTTTTTTTCCGAAGAAAAGAAGAAAACAGGTTATATATTAACATGACAAGGGTGTCTGAAGAAAGTGAACCTAGTTATTTGTCAGGTAATCTGAGTAGCCCTGTAAGGATGATTACCCTTATCAGTATTTATCTGATCATACTGTATCCGTTCATTTTTATGAAGACTCAGTAATTCATCTATACAAAAGAAAGGCAGAAAAATAGCTGTACTGACATTAGAACTGCTAAAATTTTCAGACTTTAAACTTATAAATTGCTAAGTTTATCACCATGCACAGACACACTAATAAAGTGTACTTTCATACAAGCATCATGCCTTTCTGGAGAACACCAAATAAAAAACTTTGGAGAAATTTTGCTTAGAAAGCTTCATACTAACTATTATAGGTCTTTTGCAGAGATATGATTAAGGTCTCTGGCATGGAAGGAAGCTTATCTTCCTGACAGTTACGGAGAAGCTGACCAAGATGCCAGTGCCTGATGAGTTCTGGCACTACAGCTGACTCAGGATATCCTGATAACCACAAACTCCCCCAAATTACATTTTTTTATGCTCACTTTTCCTCGTAGAGCACACGTTACCATGCTTATCCACCCCCTGAATTTGTAAGAGAGGGGAGGAAGACTTACCTACAAAGAGCAAAACAAAAACCATTAGAATCTGATTTTCCACGCACATAGTCAATGCAAACTGAACCCAAATTGTGGATTTCTGTGACTTCAACATCCCTCAGTACAACATACTGAAGGATCCTAGCAGCAGGATCCTGAATCTAAATCTCCACTGTAAAGTTCACCAAAGACCAAGTGCCTCTGACAAAGGCACAAGAAGCCTTACCAGGGAAACTAAAACTGGCATTTAGCAAAAAGACCAAGTAATGCACTTCCACTGGAGTGCCACTAAAAGAACACTGAACTTCAAACTTCCAAGGGTCCATTACATAAGATGTCTAGCTGCCAGCTAGAGCTGCAAATTCTGCAGCAGAAGCCATAGTAACCATAGGATTTCAGTGCTACAAAACTCCACAGGAACAGCTTCAACTTAATTCACCACAGCAGGACACAAAGTCATAAGCAAGCAGAAAAAGGAAGTAATTCCATAGGTGTATGTGCATGGACTAAACATACCCAAGGCATGGCCTTTAAAACAGTGTTTAACAACAGAACATATAAAGTACATTTTCTGTACCTATAACATATAGGAAAAGTACATTTTCTGTTACAGTTTCAACTGATAAAAAGTCGTCTTTCCCACCTGATGAATTTCTTGCCATCCATTTTCATCTCTGCAGCTGACTGTAGCATGTTCATGAAGTAACAGTTCACAGCAATAAGGATCCCCTCCCACAACAGCAGTGTGGTACAGTGGTGTCAGGCCACAGCTGTCTTTATAGTTAGGAGATGCTCCAAGCTCTAAAAGGGTCTGAAAGCAATTGCGGATTGTGAAAAACTATATTTTGAAGGGATTTATAGCTGAAAAAGAATTTCTCTAACAGAAAAAGTTGGTACTTCCCATTATAATATTTATTGTTTTCTTACAAGCTGACAGACTAGGCTGTGGCAGAGATTAAGCTAAGCAAAGCATGACCTCAGAAAAATTAGGATTTAAAGGAATCTACAGAGCTAGCAAGGAAAGGATGAATGACAATGTCCAGTTTCCACCCTCCCATTAAGTTCAGGACTGGTATTCTGAAAATGTCGCATCACCTTAGAAATACATTTGCCTTTTCAGTTACAGGATGCTTTATCAAAAATGTCACGCAATTTGAATATTTGTCAGAAGGAAATAAGCAAATGCCATAAACACAAGATTTAATTTCTCATACCAAGCTGATTTAAAAAACACCAGTTAGAATACAAAGAACAGAGAAAAGACAGTGTTAAGATACAACGTGTAATCCATGCTATTGGCATTTTCTTTCGAAGACAGATAAGCAACAATAATGCTGTCCCTATTTCCTCAGAAAGATCTTCCCTGATCTATCAATGAATAAGGTTAAATTTCACCACTTTTTCTTCCAACTGAAAAAATCAGCTTCAGAAACAAAAAGGCCTTTTGTCAAAAGCAAATCCTAAGAGTTAAAAGACACAAGAAAGCACTAGAACAGACACATACTAGAGGATCCACTGGGGACAATACAACAATTAAATGAAAGCATTCCTCTCTACATATTTTTCTGCATAAAATAATGTATAATCTGCTACTGAAAGCATTTACCTTGAGGGTTACTTGGTTCTTGGCTCTAGCTGCTTTGTGCAGAGCTGTCATTCCATCTTTGGCTCTGAAGTCTAAATGTGCTCCTCCATTTTTCAGAGCTTTTATCACTTCTGCAGTGTTATCAAGCTGAACTGCCAGAGTTAGTGGGGTTTCTAAAGAACAGAAAAGCATGCACAAGGAAATGATAAGTAAATTTATAAAATAAAGACCTTTTGCTTTATGAGCTTTAAGAAATGATACGTTAAAAATGCTGCTTGAAGAAAATCATAAATTATAAATTTATCCCTTTAAACAGCAAAAACATGCAGATTCCATTACCCTGAGATTAAAAAGGCAGCAGAAAGAATAGGTGAGATTTAACCTGTTAAATCATTTTATGTTGAAGAAAACACCAAGGTACTACTATGCTGCAAGTTTTATTGTTCTGACCTCCACTTTCTAGGTCATGATAGTTGGGGTCCAGTCCTCGGTCTAACATCTTTGTGATTTTTTCCACTGCGAGATGATGGATATGATCCATAAATTTTCTCAAATTAGCCTGAAACAAGGAGTGACAAATGAATTATCCCCTGATTGTAAAAAGAACATTTTTGAGTAGAAGTGAAATATTCTGTCAGTATGTATCTACTGCCACCATTGAACAGTGCTGATTTATGTTCCTGGAGAGTCTGATTTTATATGGAGAGCACAACCCTAGAGTTTGCAATACTCAGAGACAAAACGCAGTAAGAAGATTCTGTCATGTCCGGTTTTAAGGAAAAACGACTAAAACATTCATTCAGCATGAAATTAAGGTGGTGTAAGGTAATCATTACTATTCTAACCCACAAATGAGTCTAACAACAGAGATGAGCATCCTCGCAGCATGCTGAAAACAGACTATGTTTATGTAATAAAGCTCATTTGAAATTGCTTGTATACATATGGAAGAGTCAAATAAGGATATTTTTCTAGGACAGAAGTTTCCACATTGTAATTCACATACCCCTCTTGGACTGTCAGCAATTGGCTCGCGTGGTAATGAACTCCTCTTTCCTGCCCGTTTCTAAGACATGTCACTTTTATACAAAGTAGGCAATTGCTGACTTCCCCAGTAAATTGGGCATACCTTTGTATGAAGCTTAGCCAGCTGTTTTTCATCAAGACTGAACTGCTTGTACACTCTCTTCTTGTACCGAAACTGACAGAGAAACAAGAAGAAAAAAAAAAGTCATAAAAAAAGAAAGTTAAAGAAAGTCTCAAACCTTACCAGAATGCATCACCTATTAATGATGATGCAGATTTTGGCAACATTCAAAAAAACCTTAGTATTTCATTTGGAACCTGTACTGAGAGTCAGCATTATGCTTAACATAGTGTCATTAGAGTTTCATAGCTTATGTAAGCAAAATTCGTATCTTGTATGAATACACTGAATTCAGTGGAGTTGTATGGGAAATGAGTTCAGCCTTTAGGATCTACACAAACAAGCAAGAAACACTGAAAAGAGCTTTTTCCTAAGGGTATGCCTGCACTTTCGTTTCTAGTCTCAAACAGAAAGAAGAACTGGAAAGCCATGTTAAAACTTTTTTTTAAAAAAATCTTATTTCAAAATATCAGCTTGGCATGTCTGAAATTTAGGGGGTAGAAGGGGAAGGATTCCTGAAAAACCCCTCAATCCACATAGGCAGAACTGACAGATGGAAATAGCTCTCCCCTGACGTTTAACAGAGCAGCCCTGTGAATGTGGTTCATGGGACTGCCTCTTGCGGCTGAAACTCGTTCAACACTGTTTTATGCTGTGCAGTTTGCTACCCTACTGCTAGGTTAGAAAGAGCTATAGTAAAATCAGGGGCTTTACATGGTTATAATTTACTATTATCTAACAATCCCTCGTTTGCAGCCACCCAGAAAGCTAACGGCTCCTCTCTGACTCCCCGGCTTTGGTTTGAGGGAGGCTCTGTCCCCGCGCCCTGGGCCGCCCGTCTCGTGGCCTCGCGCGGGGCATCTCCTGCCTCCCGTATCCCTTCCCGCCCAGCACAGCGCGGGGACGCAACGCCTGGCTGCAGCGCGGGAGGCACACGCAACGGCGCACATGGTACGCAGACTGCTCTGTCAGAAGAAGTAAAGCAAACAGCTTCTCGGAGGATGCTCGCTCCCCTTCTCTGCACAGAGAGGCAATCTGCTGTGATCCCTCCCTCCACCCTGCAAACCTTCCCAGTAGGCAGGACGCGCTCCCCAGATCTGCAGGCAACAGCTGGCAAAGGGAAGGGGAAGCACTCTGAGTGTCTCTCAGGACAAAGCCTTCTCACCATTCGGCCCATAATTCTTTTTAATGATACGGGAAAATGAAAAATATTTTAAAAATCTGTATTTGTTCCATCTCTGTTTTAAAGTATTTGCTTTTACAATATTCCTGTTTCGCTAAGAATCTACTGTAGTTGTGAGCGTGCTAGAGTTTTCTCTAAGCTAGTAATTATAGGTTATGAACAAAGCCAAAAATAAACCTCTGTTTACTAGGCAGAATTCAAAGAATGCAACACATTTGGTGGATAAGGAAACTGCATTGCACAAGGCTTTAGCATCAGCTTTTCAGCAGAACACTTTTAACCCCTAAATTGCAATCCTTTATGTGCAACGAATTGTGCTAGCCAACAGTGAGCACCAGTGAAACAGAATTCTGTAACAAATATGACACAAAAAATAATGTGGTTATTTAATTTGCTTATGGCTATGATATGGACACCAGTGACTCTCAGAAATAATCCACTAGAAATGCTAGGACTCAAAACTTTCTCTTGACCCTTTTTTTTCTTACTTTGAGCTGTGTTAAATCTATTAACTGCAGATTATTACTGGGTGGTGTACCATCATACAAGCAATACCAAAATTAATCAGTACTAGTCTCCAGTCTTGCACCCAACTTCTTGCTACACCATGTGGCCCAAAGTGATCTAGCTCTGCTCGCCTGCCGAGCACTACAGGACTTCTTCAGAGTTTATGCCCCTGCTGCGCAGCCACCCTGCTTGCACAGCAAAGACAGGAAAATTTGGAGACTATTTCACACATGCACACACTTTCTCTTCCCTTATTCCTTTCCCAAAAGATAGTCATAGATGGAGGGGGGAGAGAGGGGAAAGGGCTTAGCTGAGACAGAAAGATACTCTTTTGGGGGAGGAAGTAAAGACAGTAATTTTTGCCCTACTCTTGTAAACCAAGTAAGGGCCCCCAAAGTTCCAACTGGAGCATTTCTGCATTAAATCACTGACTGTTCTCCTGAGATATGTCTCCCTTGCCCTTCAGCAGAGGAAAACCCTAAAACAATTTCCCAGAAAGTCCAGTTTTCTGCAGCCTTAACACATGGAGTAAGTCCACCAAGCAAACACCAGCACATCTGTGAGCACGGGTTCAGGTTCAGACTTGCCGATCACTACCTCCCAAATGCAATTCCTTTACATGCAGAAGCCTCAAACACAGCTTACAGTGTAATTTGTACCAAAAGAATATAAATGTTTAGATATTACAGCTAAAAATACCTCTAAGGAAGGAACTCCCTTATTCACTGGCTGTGGGTATTCCCTAAGAAGCCTTTCCTCATCCAAAAATTTTCCATCTCTGCCATTGCTTGCTGGCTGGAACAGTCCATAATTCAAGACATCTTTCAAACTCTGATTCAAAGTGCACAAAATTCGTTGCTTTGCAACCCATACTGAAGCTTCAGGGTTAAATCTAATGCATTTCTGCAAAGAGAAATGATAAAAAAAAGTGTAAAACAATGAGAAAACATTTAAACAGTATTTTACATTCTAAAATTTACAAATTCAGTATACATTTAATAAGTTTACATATTCCATGACAAACATACATCAACAAAACTACATTTCAGACTCATATTCTTCTATAATAGCCAATGCACAAGCACTATGAAAACAGAGCACATTTCAAGTTCTTCTGCAGACATTGGAGAGCATACCCTTCCTCAGAGACAGAGTGTCTTTACACTAAACCTCTTAGAAAAGCCAAGTGAAAGGGATGTTACAAGATGTTTACACGGCCACTTGATTCATGGCTGTTCTGACGATCAGTGTGACCTAAGACAGCTTGACAAAACAAGTAAGACACCCAAACACAAAAGATCCAAATCAATTGAAGCTACATTTATCTTAGGACAGGCCTAAGTTTTTTTTTGTTTTTTTTTTTTTTAAAAAAAAAAAAAAAAAAAAAGGAGCCTATATGATGGGAAGCAGCAGAGGACCTGAAAATCTAGAAAACTTACTTCAGCCCAGTGTTGATGATATGATGACATATCATCAACAGTGAAAAGCACATCCAGATTCTAAAGGACAGAAAGGACAGGAACAACTGTTTTTAATTGACCAAACACTGTGGTCAATCAGTCCTGTGTATACATTCACGTTAGCGGGACAGAGCTGACTAGCCAGTTTTGGATAACGTGACATACTCAAGCTGAAGAGTCCGACTCTGTTTCTGTGAATTAATCCTCAGACAGAAGCACTATCAGTGGACCCTGATAACGAGATATCCCCTACTCGTTGTTGCTGCCTAGCTGGAACCGTGATACCATCTCACGCAGGCTTTTACTGAGTAAGTACAGTAGGCTCACGAATATTGGGCCCTGTCCAGCTCTACTACATCTGGGGCATGAATTATTTAAAATGCAACTCAGTTTGCCTTTCACAGGTCCCCGCACGAACTGCGATTTTTCAGATACAGCTCAAGTACTGACATTAAGATATTTAGGGAGGTGCAAGGGAAGAGGGAGAGCACCAGGCAAGTGAGCGGCAGCCGGAAACACTGGAGAATAAGAGCAGAGGCCAGGCCACAGACTGCCAGGAGACCCTGCTTGCTCTGTTGCTACAGTTCCCCTTCCTCCTCAGTGGTTTAACCCAGCACCGTGTCACCCTGCCCGCTCCCAGCCTCCGCTCCGCCGGTGCTGACCGCTTCTGCTCCGCTCCCAGCCATTCCTTCCTGTCTGTTCCGCCTGTCCTCCCCCGGGGGCCTATCCTTTTCTGCCGGGCTTGTAAGACAACCTCCTCAATATTTATCTTGCATTACAACACGCTCAGGAGATGCTGGAAATGACAGGTAGCTTTAATCCTTTGTGCTTTTAAATATCGAAAATGTGTTCAAGGGATATATTAGATTTAGCTGTAATTAATGTTGACTAGGAAACAGTTTTCATTCACACTGCACTTCTCAAATTTCAGAATTTTGTGAAAAAGATGTCTGGGGCCTTTTTTTTTTTTTTTTTT
>NW_028185816.1:8122402-8132341 GCF_003343005.1 Rhea americana
TTTTTTAATTGAAAGAAAAACCACAGTAGAGGGAAGGAGGGAGAGAGGCAGAAAGGTGCATGAGCAGTCTTCTCCTTCCAGAACGGCCTGGCTGTTCAGACGCTCACTCAGCAGCAAGGGCAACCACTTTTAATCCCCTCTGTTACTTCAGTTCCATATCTCACTTGCCACATGGCTCTTACATTGATTCAAACTTCTGCTTGTTTTAATCAGCACTTTTCAGCAACACAAAAAATTATCAGTTACAAGGTATGTTATCAGATGAACTTCCAGATGCCATACCCTGCGTTATGAAGGGACAGGTCATTATGCATACATCCCAAAAGGCTGTAAGAAATGCTACTAAAAAAAAAAAGGGGGGGGGGGGGACAAATTTTAAATTATATTTTCCCAAAAAAACTCTTATGTGAAATTATTCTGTGAAAGAGATCATTTTTGGACTGGTTTTAGACTGCTTTGATTTGAACAATACAGAACATTAACTCATGTACATTGCTTGACTGACTTTTTTTAATGAGCCTTGAGAATGCAGCATGTTGTATTTTGTTCAGTGTATTCTTGTTGTCTGTCTGTTTTGAATATGTGCAAATATTGCAGAAAATGGTGTACCTATCTAATTCTCAAAGATCTGTCAACACAGAAAATTTATAAATAATTTTAAAATTTCTTCACAGTATATAAAAAAGATTTATTTTCTTTTGAAATAATCTTTATGCGAATTGATTGCATCAGTAATGCACAATATCTATGCTCTGAAATGTTTCACTTGCACAAGCCCAATATTGTCACATTTATATGACACATACGACAGGGTCATAATAGCTTAACTACCTTGATTGAACTGAAATCTCAGTGAGGAATTCTTCTCTGTAGTGGTATACCTAAAGTTTGTTTTAAAATCAGCTATCTTATATCAATAGCACTATCATATTTCTACCACACTAGATAAAATATTTTAGAGAGTCCTCAATAGCAATATAAACATGGAAACACTTTGAAACTAAAGCTTTCCACATCCCTGGCTTTTCTAGTGATTCACAAGAAACAAAAATGCACTTATTCTAGTAAGTGTTGATCATATTTACTCAATTAGCAATATCTGTTGGTAATTTATAATGAATTGATATCAACGAGTTAAAACAATTTTTATTTTATTTTTTTTTTACCAAAATGCTAAATCAAAATAGTGAGAAAAAGTGGTTATTTACACTTTCTGTGAAGCCGGGCAGGATGTAAAGGGAGGTCATTACCCCCTTCTCACAGGCAGCAGTTGAACAAGAGGCTAAGAAGGACCAATGAACTATTGCGTAAGGCATATTTTATACCAGTTTGCCTCTGAAACACCTCCCCTATGCTGCTTCTCTCCTGGTCTGGTTTATCGGGTAGACATCCCAAGAGAGAGACCACCACAGTCATCTCTTATCACGTAGATGTCCTACAGCTTCTGCCATGCTTTATACCACAAGGAAACCTCAGCTGAATCACAGCCAAGTCCATACACAGATTGCTTTAGCTAAGAAAGGCACAAGAACTTACTGGGTGCACATCTTTCTACACCTAATTCTTCATATTTGCATTCCTACAGCCACAAGGACAGAGGACTCAAGTGTGCTAAATCATCTACATACCACTCTGCAGATTTCGCAAAAGACAACATTAAAAAAGGAAGCAGAAACAAACAGCAGAAAACACAACAGAAAAGCAGCACAGTAAGAGACAGACTTCTTACCGTTCTAGTGGCTCTAGGTAGGTAGATAATATCAGTATTTCTCTGTAATTCCACAAATAAAACTCATAGCCCTTACTAAGAAGGTATGAAACTAGTGAGACATTTGAAAGAGTAAAAACTGTTGCATTGGACATACCTAAGCTAACAAACTTCTTTCATGTAGAGAAATGTTATTCTGTTTGTTTTTTCTTCATAATCAAGTTTCCTGGCCAAATAGCCAGAGCAATGCAAAAAGAAATGCCAATTTAAAATTCCTTAAATCACTCTTCCCTATGATACAGGACAAATATAAAGAAGAAATTGCACAGGGTTCACATTTTTATTTGTGATTTATCTACGAATATCTTGTGAATATATGTAGAACCTGCTTTTATGATGTGCTGCTTGCTTTTATAATGTGACATGTTATGTTTTCAACTTGCAGTCACAAAAGTTATAATAATCTGTGTTTTATGTTCCTTTAAGTAAAGAAATGGTCAAACTGATTTTTCTATTAAAAGGTTCCCCATGTAAAGGCATTTCCCAAATTCTACCATATTCAGGAATACATAGAAGCTTCTTAATTAAAATTGATTCTAACTAATTTTTCCTTACATTAAAATGGTTTTCATTTCCTTTCAAATGTCAGGCCATTTTCTAATCTGCAATTACTACTCTCCTCCACAAGCATCTCTCCAAAATAAACCATTTGACTCTTTCACTACAAACTGGCATATTTGACACTCTTCTCTTTGCTGTTCAACCCTTGAAAACCTTTTCAGCACTAGGTTCATATCTAATGACTACCTTCAAATTCCACACTCTTCTGGCAGCTTTTTCTCTTACTTCTAATTGAGGGGCATCGCCTTTTGCATCAGAATACAATTATCCTACATGCTGCAGAATGACAAAACTCTGCCCTTGCTTTCATATTTACAACCCTAGAAATTTTTCTATCTTTGGTTTAAGGAAAAAAAAAAAAAAAAACACTCGTCTCCTCCATACCTTCTTTGAAAAATTCTTTAAAAAATACGTTTTCATCATTAATCCAGAGATAATACACTTTTATAGTCAGCTTAGTACAGACAAACGCACATTTTAACTATTTTATTAGTCCAACACTAATAAACTGACACAATATAGAAAAGAGTAAGCCCCTTGCCCAAAGAGCCCACAATCTTTTACAAATGAATCTGATTTCCACAATCTGACCAAAACGTCCCTTTTACAGTTGTACATATACTTAAAAAGCTGCAACAGGGAGCGGAGACTCCAGACTTTTCTGCAGCGGGACGTGCAGGCTTACACAACTAGTAAAACCAGAGCAAGCTTCAAGCCTCCCGAGGAGAGGAGAGGAGTGCTCTCAGCAATCACACATCTGCTCCCCTGGTGATGGAGGATTTATGGATGGAGGGGGGCAAAAGAAACCTGGGAGGAGGTGCCAAAGCACAGGAAGAAGGATTTTACAAGCACATCTGGTCTATGAGGATTCATTCACCCCTAAACATTCTGCACGTAAAGGTTGAGCCTGCAAATGCAGCCACTGAAGAAGTTAAGTGCCTAAGAGAAGGGGACTCCTCTCTTGGTATCTCACACACAGCTAATCAGTACTCGCCTGGCCATCAGTGCCTAAACCCTACTGAAAACTATTCTCAACCATGTATCAAGCTATGTTGCCACAGTGGCATAGCAAGAACCCTGACATCAAACGCGAATCTACCTCCTGCGTGAGGGAATCGACAGCTCAGTGGGCGGACGGGAGCCTGCTCTCCGCTAGCGGGGCCGAAACACCGTACAGCCACACACGGACATTAAGCAGCTGGATTACTTCTTCCTTGTGTCAGCCTGTTTAAAGGGAACAAAAGGCAAAAAGCCTAGGACCAAAGTTTAATTTTGTGACAGAAGTCAAAACGTGTACCCTGATTCGAGTCAAAGTCAGTCTTCAGTAAAATTTCTTGGCTGCCCATCTGAGCTAGGGCCACATTGGCACTCCTCCTTCCTGCAGGATCACTTGTTCAACTGAGCAGCACAAGTAAAGGCAATGGAAGAGACTATCCTCTTGTTAAGTACAATGTCTCCGAAACTGTAGTGACCACAAGAAAATAAGGCAGTATCCGAGTCAAGAAAAGCTAGACAACTTCTTGCAGCAGGATACCTTCAATGAGTCGTTACTAAAAAAAAATTAAAAAAATAGAAAATAAGTCTCATTTTGTGGCAAAGAACTAAAGAAATACGTACAAAACAAAAAAATGTGTCTGGAAATTATAGTTGTGGTATCTATTTCATGTTTTCGTTGCATCCCAAGCACAGACAAAATGGGATAGATTACTTTTAAGGCTAGCTACTACACTACAAGAAATGAAACAGACCTATATGGGAAGAATAAAAAAAAAAAAAAAAAAAAAAAAAAAAAAAAAAAAAAAAAAAAAAAAAAAAAAAAAAAAAAAAAAAAAGGAAAAGAAAAAGAAAAAAGAGAGAAAGAAAACTTGAGGGGCTAAAACAACAATGTCAAAACCACAACAGGACACGAAGAGTCCAAGTGTAGCAGAGATACAGTGATCAACATTGCTTGCTGAAATGTGAGAACTAGGTTTTAAATATGGATCGTGAGAAACATGGTCAATTATAGTCTTACATTCATAGACACTGGTGAGAGTAAGTTGCTACGTGCAACAGTAACACTGCAAGCAAGGAAGAATATAGCTCACCCACTCCAGCTAAAGGAAGATACTAATTCAATGGGAATACTGTTCATGGCACAGAATCTCTGAGGAATAACACTTATGCATTCAAAAATCTATCAAGCAATGCATTTTTTCTTCAGGCTCATGACGGACGACGTCAATCACACACAACTGCACTGTGACAGAGGAATCATTGACAAAAGGCTTATATAGATGCCTCCAAACGTGATCACCAAAACACCGAAATACAAATGATCCCTTTTGATAGAAGACATCAGTATCAAAGATGTGACAAAGAAAAACTTGGACATGAGCGTTGGGTGTCAACCAAAAAAAAAAAAAAAGGAAGAAGAAGAAAGGACAAGGCACTCATTTTGATTTGTTCTCAGTGTTCATCTAATTCTTGGAGACACTATTTTCCTTCATCAAAACAAACAGAAAACCACTGACTGCACGAGATGACAGGTCAAAAATTTCAGCCTGGTCACTCTGGAATCAGCAGGTAAGTCAGATCATCCACCCAAATGCAGGGAAAAAGAAGAGACGTCAGGAGCACCCCACAGTGCTTCTATCATCAAACTGAAGATAAAGAGAAGGAAGATATCACGAAGAAGCAAAGGACAAGCAGTCACACAACTAGGCACAGAAGCACCCACTTGTGAGAAGATCCAGACCGTGGAGTTGATCTGGGGCAATGGAGGCAACACAGATTGCCAACAAATAAAAATAGGGGCTTCCTATGCTAGAATGTGATTTAAGCTGTTGTGGTAACAGCGTTGCTACCTTCATAAAATAAAAATTTCATGAACTAAAAAAGTCCTTTATCTAGATAAGAAAAACATGGAAAGGAAAAAATTCTTAATCCTAAAGGCCAATGATTACTGCTAAAAGTAAAGTATAAGAAAGGATACAAAAGCGTAAATAGCAAACAGTAGAGGAAAATAGAAAATGAGTTAAAACTTAAGCTACTATTTTACCAAGTTGCCACTTAGCAAAGAAGATTCTTCTGTCTTGGAAATTCCAATATTAAACTCCCCAAAATGGGTCAGTAAATGCTCACAACTGAACTGGAACAGCAAAACATATGGGCAGAAAGCATTTCAAAGAAGTCCTCAACAGACCCAATCCCATCTCAACACCAGAATTCAATAAGACATGTGAATGTGAACAGTTTGGTTTGAAACACAATCTAGAGGGAGTGCCTAACACAGGGCAAAACAAAAGAACAGAGCAACAGCCATGTGTTGACAACAAAATTCATAAAATTCCCAATAAAACTTGCCTGACAGATCTGTTCATGAAGTGTGGCATTTGGAGAGTTCCTCTAAACGCAAAGAATATATCATGAAAAGGAGATTTTCTTAACAGAAAGTATAATGAAAAGGAGATTTTCTTAACAACAGCTACTGGAGGAGAATCATACTACTTTCAATTATAGAGGAAATCACTCATAATATGTTAATACATAAACTGAGAAAGGACAGTGATACGACTTGGAGAAGACTTATCCTGGACTCAGGCCAGACAGGTCCCATGAGATGTCCAACACACGCTGCATGCCTCCCAGAGGAGGGTGCCAAACAGTTAGCTGGCCGGTCCTCCGTGCCCCATAGACATTTGACACCGTGTGTAGACGCGGTGGCCTTTAGGCACAAGGCAGGTAGCTGCCTTGGGCAACCGGGGCTGTCAACTGCCAACTTTGCCTGAGGAGGAGGGGAGACCCAGATGGGTCACAAACTGGTTCTGCTGACAGCACAACATCGATCTTGGCTGCCCTAGCCACGGGACGTCCTCCTTCAAAATTCACAACTGAGTTTTGTCTACTCTGCCAAGAAACCTCAAACCACTTTGGTGCACTGCCCTGTCACCCTTCTGCTCTGCCAGCCACCAACCCTGTGTCACCACTGCAGGACTTAGGGCATCTTTGAGATGCTGCCTTTTAGATACTACTTCAAGCACAAGATAAAAAGTTGTATATCCCACTAGATGAAGCAAACAGCACACTTGCAGTCCCCAAACACGAAGGAAGAAAGGTCTCTCTGCTTAGCAGAAACGCTACTACAGTGATCACATAGTGATCACTTAGCAGTGATCTCTTTTGAGCAGAAACTCACTTACAAGTAAGTTTCTGGTCAGAAGAGATCACACTTGTGCTGTGCTTCCATAAAGGATCTATTAATGCTAAACCTCCTGGCTTAATAAATCAGGAAATTAAACGCTGCATAACTCCACTTTTTTATTCACTGTCCTATGCACGTGTTTGTGAATATCAGGGCTTGGTAAATTTTTGTGATTTCAGACAATCTTTTAACTGCTTATTCAAATATTCTCCTGTGCTAAGGATGACGTTTAGCTGAATAGAAATGATGAACAAAGGCACTAAGAAACTACTCTTTCCACACGTGGTGTTTTAATATATTGTATTATCATCTGAACTAAAAAGGAGACAAAATAGAATTGATATAAGAATTGGAAAAAAAAGTCTTCATAAGAGCTTCATATGAGCCTGACACAGCATACAGTATTTAAGTCATTGCAGTTGATTAATATCTTTAAAGTTCAGGTCAGAATAAAAGTACAGTAAGTCAAATTTCCTATAATAACTGATACTTTATAAAGTCTTCTATAGCAGCACCTTCTACCCTATGATGCTAGGTGCTTGATTTTATACATACAATGAAATAAAGGTCATTTTCACCACAGTCACTGTAGATGAGCAAACTTCTCTCTCTCTCTCCAGTGAGTTTAGCTATATTTAGAGCTTCACAGTGAGTTTAGTTTATTTAAAACCTCAAACCTGCCTTCTTTTAAACGAATACATTCTTGACCACAATTCCTACAAACAATAAAGAATAAAAATGTAAAAGTAATAAAAATATAAAAGTATTTGATGCAATTTCATTCTCCTTTGATTAAACAGCCTAATTTTAAAACACCTTTTATGTTTAATTGATTATGATTATACAGCAAATGGGGTGTATGTTGGCTTTGGCTTGTAGCTATAACACAGCTCATAAGCTATGATCTAGCTTTGCTACACTGCATTTAATCTATCAGTCTTCCTTTTTGTAATACTGAATCTAGATTTCACTTTTTTGGTACAGGAGCTTGTAGATTGATGAATTAAAAAATAGATCATCTGTTACAGAATTGCTCTAAACAATTGAGTTACTTTTTATTAATACGCCTTTGAAAAGGAAAAAAAAATACTGGAAAGTAAAGCAATAAAAATGAACAAATGAAACCCAAATTCTGAAATATACGTTTTATTTCATTTCCTTCACAAAATGAATTTTCACAAAATAATTGTTTCAAGAAAAAAAAAAGAGTAATGAAATAAGAGGTCTTCAGGAGGCTAGTATCTCTCCATTTTTAACAGCAACTAGAACTAGCAAGTAAAGCTCCTCCTTCTGTTTTCCGGGGTCTGTTCACTGAACAGTGAACATAGTCAAAGATGCAGCAGGCTGCTATGATCATCAAAAACACCCTAACCATGTCAAGAGAGACCTTGTCTTGACAGAGGACTTTATTAGAGGCAAAATACTTCTAAATTTAAGATGTACATCAATGCCCCTTTCAGTCAACATTGAAATGTCACCACCCAAGTCATCACCAAGGCAATGACTGCCTCAGGCAAAACCTAATGAAAGTCCTGTGCATGGCTCACAGCAACCGCAGTCCCGATCTGTCCTCTAAAGGCTTCCTGTCTGGCTCAGGTTCCTTATCATCCCTTCCTCATACCATGAGGAAGAAGAACTAACACGAACGAACAGAATGCCACTATAATTTCAGCAGGAACAGGTTCAAGCCTCCTCTCAAAGAACTTTCAAATACAAGAATTTGAACAGTAGTACTCCCAGCTCCAGCACAGATATCTGAATTTCTGCAATACCATGTAGATTCAGCTTAAAAAATAATAATAATAAAAAAGAGCTCTATAACCACACCTGATGCCACACTGTGAAACAGCTCTCTCCTGTCAGCCTTTAGACAGGCCATCTCTACCACTCTAAAAGTGAATTTAATTAAAAAGAAGGGAAGAGCTTCTGCTGAAACAGACCTTCTGTGGCAGCATGGTATGATGTAGATCTTAAAAGGCAGCACAAAGGGAGGCGGCACACATCCATACACAGAATGGGTTTTTTTTATAATCTTTCAAATCAAAAACGTCTGATGACTACCCTCAACTGAAAATCCAGACAGCAGGATTCAAGAAGGCCCAGGCTAATTCAGATAACTAATCATAAACTTGCACAATCTGAGTTCTAGGTAACATCAGTAAATAATTCCCAAGACCTCTTCTAGGATGAGAATGTCATTCCTATTGTACATTCCTAGAAGGCAATGATTCTTTTACTTACAAAATTGCAATACTAAACTTTTTCAACTTTGCTCTCGTTACTTTACAAATAATGAATTTTAAACATTCAATCATACAAGAAACACGTCTTAATAGCATCTTGCCAAAGACAGTGAGGAATCTGGACTGTAGATTTCTGCTACAAAAGGAACCAGATTTATTTTGGTTTAAAGAAACTTCTTATTATCATGTACTCCAATTAATCAGACAACTTTAAACAAACAAAAAGTCTGTTTAATTAGTTTCTGTAAGATGTGAGAGACCAAGCCTTTTGTGGAAAATTCTCCATTTTCATCCAGTAGACTCAGGGCTGGGAGATATAGCCACTGGTCCACACGTTACCTTGCAAATGATTCCTCTAGAGAAAACACTCACTTTAACATCCCTAAAAATGTTTCCAAAGTAAAAGTAAGTGAAGAGCAGGTGGGTAAGAATAAAACAATTTCATTTCATTGTAAAAATTGTGGAATAATACAATGCCATGCTTTACTCTTCCTCAAAAATCCATGTGTTGATTTCATTGAGCAGCAGTTCAAAAAGCAGCATGGTATAGCAAAGGCATAGAGGCAAGAGAGGAAGGAAAGATTTATTTCTATTTTTCTTTCCTCCTCTTTATGCTCTAAAGGTTTTCAGCTATCTAACAAGGATATCTTTTTGTGGGTTGATGACTGAGAAGGGGTACTAATGCGATGTCTTCATCATCGCATCATCATCAAGAGAGATTTTGATGACCTCCTCCCAGACCTCAGCTTAGCATCTATCACAAGCTACATCATGAAAAGAGAAAATAGAGGAGATAAGGGGGTTACACATGTATGAGGCTTTTTTGGAGATTAAGTGTGATTTTAACTTTCAACATTCATCCTCTAATGAGAATTTCTTTTTCAAATTCTCTTTTTTTCTATCCAGTCAAATGCCTCTGAATACAGATCAGAGATACTTTGCTTTATAGTCACAGCTTTCATCAAATTAACATACTAAATACACTCTCTTGGCAGTGATGATGCCTTTAATTCAGGGAATCAGCCTGATGTACCACTGAGACATAAAACGTAGACACTCAAAGAACACAGTACATGAATTTTAACTTTTTTTTTTTTAAGTAAGAAAACAGGACAGATCTGCTGCTGACTGAAACCAGCAAAGCTCTTTTTTTTTTTTTTTTTTTTTTTTTTTTTTTTTTTTTT
>NW_028185816.1:8133541-8134925 GCF_003343005.1 Rhea americana
AGCAGTATCTTTTACATTTTCAGTGAAAAAAAAAAAAAAAAAAACACATTCCACTGGTAGAAGAAACAAAATACAACCAATTTCACTGTCAGCCCACATTAAAAAGATACTAAAACAGAATTAAAGTACAGAAGGATGAACTGACTTTGCTAAGGTCATTCATATACCAGGTGACTGAACTGAGATTTCTAAATATGTATTTTGCACAATGGTCTCACAATTAGATCCCCAAACATACATATATTCATACAAAAGTAGGGACCAACAGAACATTTTTTACTATGGTGTTTCACGATTCAATTTGATCAAAATAACTGTAACAACCAGATTACTCATCCCTCTACATTGTCCTGTCTTTTATACAAAAATGGTTACGAAATAGGCATAAAAGGCTATCATTGCAATTCAGCGTTTCAGGGGGGGCTCTGTGTTGCAGCCAGCATTTACACCAGATGACAGGCAGTGGCTTCCAACTCAGGGAGGTCAAAGGGAAGCATTTCCAAAGCACCCACGTGTCTCCCATCATCAAATCTTATTGTTATTTCTGACAAAGGACAATTCCATTTGTTAGCCAACCCTGGACTTCAGTGTTATTTCCCTCAGCTATAATTACTAATGAAGACAAAACCAGTGCATTCAAAAATCTGAGAGCATGCCAGTTCACAGCAGCTTAATGCAAGACTTTATTTACAAAAGAAAATTCTTGAGGGAGCATTTCATTTTCTTACTGCTTCACTGAACTGTAGATTAATGCAGCTCCCCAAAGCACCTTAAGACAATAAAAAGCATAAACATTTCAATGGCTTCCTAATTTATCTACCAATGCTAAAACATGAAGCCAAAATATTGTAGGTCGATACACAGTATTTAAGAGCAAAAGAGGTATTGGCCAGTGGGCACGAGGAAAAAGACATTAAGAACATCACACACTTTGTCTCTCCCTGAAGCCATTTGAGAGAGTAATATGTTCCAGGGCAATGGATCTAACTCCTCTGTCAGAGGACAGCAAAGCCGTAAACTGCAGTTACACAGCATACAAATAACGAGCTGAATTAGGAAAAAAATTTCCCAAGGTTTTGGCAAGTATATTTTCATGCAAAAAGCTTCAAATCTTGAAATATCTCACTGTGGAATCACAACGGGAATTACTAGCTGAAGTATTGACTTCCGGGCATCAAGCACCTAAGTCTTATGAGTGGTGGGACAAAGACTTCCTTAGGAAAGTGTCAAGAAAGCATGTCACCTAAATTTCTGGAATACAGACAGCAAAAAAGGACAAGTAACTGCCAAAAAAATAATGAAAGACTATCTAAAATAGCAAAAAAAAAAAAAAAAAAAAAAAAAAAAAAAAATTTTTCTAATGAATGGTTAGTTATCAATGCAG
>NW_028185816.1:8134941-8177224 GCF_003343005.1 Rhea americana
AAAAAAAAAAAAAAAAAAAAAAAAAAAAAAAAAAAAAAAAAAAAAAAAAAAAAAAAAAAAAAAAAAAAAAAAAAAAAAAAAAAAAAAAAAAAATTCCCATGCCCCACCAGTGCTATCTCAGGAACAAAACATTCAAGTGGGGTTTTTTTGAGCAAGACAACCTAACCACTGGGCACACTAAACCAGCGTAGGTCCCAGTGTATGGTGGATTCTGCCAGGGAGCACAGGTCAAGCTTACCCCCCCTCAGGCTGCAGAGACCTTAGGGCAATTTTGTTGTTTGGCTTTTAAGCTGCATGGGAATGGAAGATGCTGCCATTTGTTAACAGGAGATGCTTGATATTATAGCTCCCTGAGGTGGTAGAGAAGCCGCCTTTTTAACGGTATGTTTTAGGTTTGCTTCAGTTATATTCCAAGGACTTCTCCATAATCAATATTATTAATTAATGAAAATGAAGGCAGGTTACCTGAATGACCTACCTCCTACAGTCGATAACTAGCAGAAGGAAATACAGCACCTCAGACTCCTAACTTCTAGCCAAAAGAACATAATTCATTGGTTCTAAAAGACATTACATGCCTGAAACAGGGATTAGTTTTTTGCCAATATAATTTTCTGGAATTCCTTGTTTAATTTTGTCAAAAACACAATAAAACCTCTTTGCTCCACCTCAGGTCCTCCATGAGGATTTTCTGTCCCATAGTAGTGTCCGTTCCCAAGCTCCTTCCTCCAAGGCAGCGGCCCTGCTCCCCACCTGCAGTCTTCTCAGTACCCCTCGACACTCTTAATCCTGGCAAACTACAAAAGCACAGGTTCTGCCCAATTTAAAAACACATCTTTTTCATAGAGAAAGGCCATAAAATGGCTGGAAAACAAAACAGTGATAGCATCAGTATATGCTTGCCCTAGCTGTCTGTTTTTGCCTAGGCACCTGCCCTTTACCAATGGGCCCAAAAGCAGCTAGTTGAGCTCGGACTGCTGCTTCTCCCTCTCCGGTTTATTTTTAGACCTTTCTTCTCTATCCAGCAATTAACTTTCACAAAATCTGTAGGAATTTGTCATCTTGTTATATAAGACACAAACACGCTACAAGAATAATGTAAACAAAAATAAGTAAAAACTTGAACTTAGTTAAGGCTATGTGTTATTTTATTTATCCTGAAGAGTAATGAACCCTCTTGTTTCCTAATCACAAATATGGGGCAAACCAGACACAAGAACATCTGTCTCACATGAAGCCCCCCTCCCTATTATACTCTATACCAGCCTAGGCAAATATCACGAGCGCAGGTGTGTTTGTCCAGTGCTCACAGAACAACCCCAAGAGTCACGTATCCTAAAAACCAACAAAAGCTGACAGCAAAGTGCACAGAGATCCTGCTCTTCTGGAGCTTTTCTGCAACCATTGCTGCCACAGGAGCTCTTTTCTCAGGAGAAGGGGCGACAGCAGAGCGGAGGCTCCCGAGGCCCCGGACCACGCTCCACGCCACGGCCACCTCCACACTGGACGCTGCGGAGAGCAGAACGATGCTGCAGCTGTACCGAACGCTCCCCCTTGTAGTGTGAAAGTTTAACATACAGAGACAGAAGGAAACGCAGCCCAAACACCAAAACTAAATTCTCTTATGGAAATCACCAAAAAGAGCACGTAAGGATTGTATACTTCTTTCCTTGACCTCAGGGAGGTTTTGTTTTTGTTACCATGTGGATGTAAGCTTGGGTCTCACATGAAGGTCTATTTCAAACTAATCAAAATAGTTAATAACCTCCTCAATAGCTTTCCTCTCTCTAAAATACAGCTGAAGCACGCACATCGAAAGTCTTGTCCAAGGCCAACAGGGCTAGAACTCAAATTCATGGGTCACCGGCTCCTAGTCACGATAAGAACAATCTATTTTTATACAAACATTCATTTGCACAATAACAGTCCTGTTGCCTGGAGGGAGAAGTCTTCTAGACTGCTACTGTCGGATGAGTTAAAAACGTACCTGTGGGAATTTCCCGGATACAGAGCTGGCATTGTTGCTCAGGGGTAATGCTGTGAGAAAAGTTCACTGTTAGAGCAACAGGAACTGCTGGAAAGAGGTATTTAATTATTAACTTTGAAGAAAAACTATTCAGAAAAGGGATTTTGGTTTGTGTAAGACCTGCCAGAAGTCCTAACAGTCAAATTCTTTGCCTCCATTCCGGATTATACATATCAACTCAAGAACTAGCTCTTCGTGTTACTAAATTTAAGTAGTAGAGAAGCTCAAGCATTGCTTTTCTAATAATATCAAAGCAGAAACACATTTCAGATGGAATTTAAGACACACGAGGCGGGTGCAAGCCCCTGTGCTGTGCATTTCACATCTCTTTATAGTTATGCAGAAAATACCATGTGGCAGAAAATCTGAATGAAGGAATTCCAGTGAGTGATTTGCAACTCAATGGATTAAAGCCACACTTTGCAATGTTACCTTGCAGCTGGCACTAGCCAGCAGTGCCTCTAGGAGAAGCAATCCTGCCCTCCCTTGCACCTCTGACCACTTCATCCTTGCCCCCAGCCTGCTTTAGTCTTTGCACCAACACATGCGGTGAAGCAGAGCAAAGAACTGATCCAGGTTATAGACCAACCTTTTGCTTTTGGTGGGTTACTTTCAGCATCCATCACTCTCTGAACTGGATCGCTATGCAAATGTTTGTATAGACAGAAGGAGGAAGATGGCAGAGGGCCAGAAACCAACAGCCAGAGCAATGAAAAGGGCAGAATCACTTTTTTTTCAAAGGCAGTATTAATGTTTACCTGCATAATGGGAATCTGAGACCACAGCCCAGGCGGCAGGAAAGAAATCTGTATAACTCTGGCAATCTCAAGAACTCCAGTTAAAATCCACTGATTAACGTACAGACATACCATAAATCAGAGCAGGATAGCATACTGAAGTCACTGTTAGAAAATTCATCCAGAAAAATGCAAAAAGTGTAAAAAAACACATCTGCAAGATGCAGAAAAAAAAAAGTACACACACTGTGTTAACCAACCCACCGTAAAACCTGGCACCAGGCAATGACAGTTCCTGGTCCTGCTTTATCTAGAAGTACAGATGTAGCTTAGGAGACTGAAAAAAAAAAATAAAGAAAAATAGCATGTTTAAAGTATCGAGGCTTTGGGAAAGTTAATCTATTGTCCTGCTGTTCCCTTGATCAGCCTCTGTAAAATGCAACTGCTAATACCTGACTCTTCTATAAGGCACTTTTATTCTATGGAAAAAAAATGCTAGAAAACTAGATCACTTGTATGAAATTTGGAAGAAATTACCCTCCATGGTAATTACCTAGAAATTTTAATCATAAAATATTTTGCTATTTATACCCCATAAACATGGGGCTTTTTTCTCTATCTGCCATTCCTTCACTTAAATTCTCCTTAGTTACATTATCTGGTAATGCATTTTTGATCTCTGTGTTAAATAACTGAAACCCAAATAAATATTTTAGGAGAAGATGTGTGTGCTGAGGCATAAGTATTAACATACCAGAATGCCAAGTGAAATTCCTCCCTTACTTTTCTCTTAACCTGTTGTTTCTCAGTGTAGTGTCTCTTAACCAAAAGCTTAAATCTGAACACAATACGAACTCAATTTGAAATCAGTATTGGGAAAAATAAAATCAATGGTTATACACATTTGTCCTCACCAGAACCACCAGCAAGATTCTTCTTAAAGTCCTGTTTTTAGGGCATATTTATGCAGTCCCTGATTTCTCTGCTAGATCAGAGTCTGCCTCTCCAGAGGTAGCAGGGACAAATTATTTTGCAATATATATTATTTGCATATATATAATACATAATTTTTTTAAGAAAAATGAGTGAAGTAACTGTTGAACCTCCTTATTTCTGAGGCTGCTTGTTATCCCTTGTTCATGTATGTCTGCACCGTGCAGACTTGCCAGGAAAAGCCTGAGCCCCATTAACTTCTGGTATTTAGAGTGCTAAATACCAACGTCATATGATTAAAGTGGGTCTTAAGACCAGACTGCAAGAATGTAATTTATTACAGATGTACTTCACCACTGGCACTCATAAAACATGTAAAATATACATGCAAACTACTTCTGAAAATATAGAGTAGTTTTCTAAAACTTTCTCAATTTCCAAGTAGCTTTGGAAGATAAAGTTCCTTGTCCTCTCTCTGTTCCACCTTGTATTTACTTTACTCAAACTATTCAGCCAGTCACACTGTCTTCACAGGAAGGCTGAAGTTCAATCAGGCAGATGGAAAGTCAGATTTTGGGGAAGGATAGCTACAAAGCATAAGTGAAACAAGTAACTTAAAGTGCTATGACACATTAAGACTGGAAGACAGGCAGAGAGACAGGTATAGAAAAAGCATTAAAACATTTTAAGGAGAAGTAACTTTTTAAACTGAGAAAACAGAACCTGTTGTCAGAGGAAAGAGGAACCAGGTATAAAGATTTAGCACAATGGCACATACAGGATGGTTACAACAGGTAAAAATCTTTTAAAAAATTCAAACGTATTATTAGGGGAAATACAGTAAGCATTTACAAATGTTAACCACAGTGCAGTTTACAGTAAAGGCCAACTCCCACTGGCAATATAATATCTTAAGTATCTTCTTTTAAGCACCTCCAAGGTTTCCAGTGTAATTCTAGCTGACCTTTAGATAAAGGTCACTTGCCCAGCCATGGAATTACGGCTACCCCCTTGAGCCCCAAGGCAGGTAGCTTGCAAGCTCTGTTCATTTCTATAGGTTTTCTTTTTAAATACAGCTTCTGGGTTTAAGTATTTATTTTTCAATAAACAACAAACAACAGTATTCATGAGTCATTCTTTAAATACTGCTTGCAATGGATACTAGAGTTTACCTAGGACTAAATCGTAATAAAAGAAACCAGAGCTGAATCCTGAAAGCCTATCATAAAATGGATGTTATTGATCATCCTTGGAGTAAAAAACAGAGACAGGGATCCCTCTGAAGTTCCTTCCTGAGAAAGTTCACATCTTCTAAGGTGAATTAATCACATATGTAACCACACTGAAGTCAACAGAATTACATTAAGGATGTCTCCAACAAGACTTGACCCCTACATATTGCCTCTGGATCCAGTTCAGCATTTCTTTCTAATTTGAGAGCTTTTCAGTGATGAAGTACCAGGAAGATAAACTGGAGATTCAGCTCTTGTACTGACTCTGTCCCTATTCCAAAACAACTTGGAAGTATGTATTTTTGATAAGCTCAGTAACATATAGCACCTGCAAATTTCAAAGTTGCAAACTTCAGCAATTTTTCCTTTAATTATTTAAAGGGAGAATGATACAAAGTGAGTAACTAGCCATGATTTGTTCTCTTCAGCAACATGGAAGTCTTACACCACTCAATTTTAAAAGGTCATTATCTATCTATAAAAGATGTATACAATTCTTCTCGATTTTCCCAGAAGTTTTCCCTACATCACCTGCAAAATAGAAGCATGTAGGGAAAGCAATTTTATCTTCCAGCCTTTCTCTTTCCAGCCTCGGCTTGTACATCACTATGTAAATATCAAAAAGATTTTAGTATGTTGAAAGGGAAAGGACATAAGAGAACTGATGATGATTTACAAGGGGAATGGAGGGGAAAAAAATTAGAGCTTTGTTGAAGATATTTACCTCAAGTTCAGCTGGACAAAGTAGCTTAGCTGCTTGCTAATTTGCATTTTCTGCTTATTAGCTTTCTTTAGCAATAAGAAAAACATTTTTGTGATAATTCAAATAGAAACATAATCAAATGTTACCAGAGAAACATCGTTGCTGTCTTGTTATGTAGACCAGATCAGACACTGAGATTAAAAAAAAAAAAAAAAAAAAACACTCTGTTCTCCCTGCATATGGGTTAGCATTTGTAGTTTGCTACAAGGTTTTACCTGAATTTTTTTCATGTGATTCCAATGAGGTTATGTTATTTTATTTGCTCCACTGCCAAAAATAGTCTCATTATTTACATTTTCTGGTGCAAGAAATAACGTACCAATTAGGACAAGTAAAGCTTCAAACAGATGCTCTATTTTTCTTGTTAAAGTATTAGTTATCTTTGGTTGATAAAACTCAGATAACCTTTCCTGTTGAGCTTTTTCTTTATTTCTTTTTGTTTGTTTGTTTGTTTTCATGCTTATTCCGTCAACAAATTCTTTCTTATGTCAATTCAGTGGGAAACACACCTTGGAGCTTGTAGAGGATACTGGGTACCCAATGTTTTTAGGGTCTGTGAACCTGGCACAGTTTCCAAATGTCATATAGTTAGAGACTTCCAAGTTAAGCAATTCCACTGCAGTTTTCCAAGGAGAACACTGAAATTATGATTTCTGATATCAGAACCCAGTATGGAACAAAGTTTTGAAATACAGAAATCCTCTATTTTTTATATATATATATGTGTGTGTGTGTGTGTGTGTGTGTGTGTGTGTGTGTGTGTGTGTGTGTGTGTATTTCTGCTTAACTAGGGCAGGTCATTAAATGATGAGTCCAATTTCATCAGTCAGCTTCATCTGTAGCTGGGTTTCATTTGGGTTATTAATATCAGAGTTTAGAAACATCAGATCTGTAGCAGTTGTAGAAACATTGGTCAAGTTGTGATTTTTCACTGGCACTGGAAAGTATATGGGCAACACAGCAAGCAATATGTTAAGAAAACAAATTTCTAGTTCAGTTGCTGACTTGGTTACTGAAGAACTGAGCAGGATCAAGCCCTAGTCTCAGCCATGAATTGGTATCGCTAAACCAACTTAGGCAGCAAAGAGGAAGAGAAAGGCAGAAGGAACCACCTCTATAAACTTAATTTCTTTCATTAACCAGGAGGGAAGCAACAAACAAATTGTGACCTAGAAAGGATGGGACAGTGTATAACTAGGACAGGTGACCAGCACTTGCTTTAGCCAGCCTGAGGTGTAAGGAAAGCCTTGTGCTGTCTCTTCCCTCACTACTTCAGCATCCATCTGTGTATGTCTGTAGCAAATAGCCATAGTTCCCTGAGACAGATTGCTCATAATTGCAAAAAAACTTCTCCGATGTTTCAAAGGAAATTTTGAAAAGGAATTTTTTATCTACATCTTGTGGTTTATGTTCCTACCTCAAAGTAAGCATATCTTGGGTTTTAACCTATATTCCAACCTATACAAGCCAATTAGATTTCATAGTACAATTAAGAATATTCTTGAGGCTTGTGTGTATGAATGCTGAGGGTGATGGCAGACTGGGGAAAAAAATATTTGCAGGCTCAGAAAGGTTAAGTGATCTGCCAAGAGGACCCAGGTAGCAAAGTAATTCTGTAGAATAACAAAGAAATAAATTATTCTCTTGACCTCTGAGATTGTGATTCAACTCACTGTAAAGTTTAAAAAAATTCTTCTTACCAAACTCTATCCAGCCAAAATTTAGGTAATCAAGACACAATTGCACTGATGAAAAGAATGAGTTTTACTCACTAACTACCAACACTTCATCACTGCACTCAGGAAACAGCTCAAGAAATAAAAGATCTCTTCTTTGATAAGAAGGGAACAGACTGAGATACATGTTTATAATTATTATGCAGAAGTAGGGAAACCAAACAAGAAAATAAAAAGTATACTAATGTTTAAAAATACAGAAGGATTTGTAACATGCTTTGTTCTTTCACTGCTTAAATGCCAGCTGCAGATTGGAATTCAATATTAAAAATCCAAACTGCCGCAGGATAACAGCTTACAGTACTTTGAAACCATTCTCCATTCTATGACAAAAACCACAAAGGTATCCAACCAAGAACTATAGCCTCTCTCCACATCGAAACAACACAAGTGGCCAGTATCTTACATCTTTAGTTTTTTGAAGTATCCCTCCTCCAGCGCAGAATCAAGACAGATACGCAGCTTCCATAAACACAGCGAGTTGGATGCTTTGTGCCTTAGAGTCATAGATAATTCAGGCTGGATGGGACCTTGGGAGGTCTCTAGTCCAACCTCCTCTCAAAGCAGGTCCAGCTGCGAGATCAGATCAAGCTGCTCAGGGCTTTATCCAGTCAGGCCTTGCAAACCTCCAGGAACAGAGACTGCACAACCTCCCTGGGCAACCTGTGCCACTGCTCGACTTCCTCTTCGTGAAAACATTTTTCCTCATATCCAGTCTGAACCTCTCATTTCAACTTAAGCCCCTTGTCTCTTGTCCTCCTGATCGGCACTGCTGCGTAGAGCCAAGCTCCTTCTTTTCACTGGATGAAATAATATAATTATCACTGACTTCCCTGCTGGTCCAGACCAGCTGTTGCTTGGTCTCCTTGACACCAGCTCTTCTCCAGGTTGGACAAGCCCAACTCCCTCAGTCTCTCCTCACAAGGCAGGTGCTGCAGCCCCAACCATCTTGGCAGCCTCTGGCCTTACATCAGTTTGTTGACATCTTTCCTGTACTGGGGGGTCCAAAACTGGACGCTGTACTCAAGATGTGGTCTAACAAGTCAAGCAGTATAATCCCATCCCTCAATCTACTGGCTGCGCTCCCACAAATACAGCCCAAGGTCAGCTGCCACTGCTGCCAGGCACACTGCAGCCCACGTTCGGCTCACTGCCCACCAGCACCCTCAGGGAGCCCTCATCCACCAACTCTGTCATTTTATCACAGAGGGCAGTCAGGTTGGTCAGGCGTGATTTATCCTTAGTAAATCCATACTGCCTATTCCCAGTCACCACCTTCTCCTTCACATGCCAAGAAACGTGATCCAGGAGGATCCACTCACTGGTTTTCTCAGCGATGGAGGTGCGGCTGACCAGGCTGCATGTCTCCAAAAGCTGTGATGCAGCTATGGAGCATAGTACAGGAGACAGCCCTATGGAACGGAAGAGCAGCAAGGGCTTAAGGTGACTTCTAGATTTTCGGACTCCCCCAAGGAAAATCTTTATAATAAGACAGATCAGTCCTGTACACCCTTTTCAATCTCACTAACACAAAACTGCATTTTTTTTTAGATAGCAGGCTAAATTTTCCTCCCTCTTAATTATCTACACAGTCACTTGATCTGCAACTACAGCAGAATCTGACATATTTACCTGCTGTGAAATATATGTACAAAGTTTATTCAAACTTACAACCACATGCTGGCTGCTGAACCTACCATTGATAATATATTCCTTTCTTGTGTTTTTTAAAGGGACATCAAATTTAAAATTTTCATTGACTGAACAATTCAATCTATAATTTACAACATAAACTCAGTTAAATTTCAGTATCACCAGAAGAAATTCTTGGTCTGTTTACATGACTTAAAACAATTTCCTTACAAAGTATGGTTTTCACCTGTTTAGGCAGGCCTTTAATTCAGTCACAGGTAATGCGAGTCCTGGAATGAGAGGCAGTTGGAAAACTAGAAATACTTTAAACTGATTTATTTGTAATTGACTGGATTTCATGTTGATTGTACCCTGTAACATCTGATTAAGTGAATTCATTACCATATATAATTTTGTGACAGCACTTTGGAGATTTCCAACCAGGGAAATTATAACAGCTCAATCAGGGAACGCAAACAGAATATAAAAGCACTTTAAAAAAAGGGGGGGGGGGGAACTTGATTCAATCATGATGTAAACATCCCTTATAAAAACCAGTGTCTCTTGAACTCCAGGCATACAACTGCTAGTTACCACCAGCAGAGCACTTATTAGAAGTTCTTTGTAAATTATCCATGAGTCTCAAGCAGCTGATCATACAGTTTTCACAATCTGGATCCTTTGTCATGGCCTCCCACGTGGGATGAAGTTTCTCTAGGAATGAAGGGCAGCGATGCCCAGGAACACCATCCTAGAAAGGACTTCTACTTCTCTATAAAACTGGGAGCTGGGGCGACCACATGAATCCACACTTTACTTCAGAGCTCATTTCCTAATACTGCTATTGATGCTGCCAGAGCTACCTATCCCTCCACTACAGTTTAAGGGAAGAGCAATGTCTAGGCAGCTCTGCTTACCGCTAATGCTGCTGTGCAGAAAAAGGAATAATTAAGACCATCATGTGAAACAAATCCTTCAGGACACATCCATTAATGGGATTTACTGAACCCACTATCCACTCTGCTGCTTACAGGAATGAACGAGGTAGAGAGAATGGGAAAAGTCTTTTTCTTCATCGATAATAAAAATCCATAAAATTCATAAAAATATTGTGTTCAATTCACATTTTTTTTTAAAGAAATGAGCATTAAAACCAGACTGACCATTAGGTTTCATGTCTGCCTCAAGTTCACCCATGGGTGATTATTTGGTCTGCCTTTCCAGGTTTTGACACTTGCCCTCACAAGCTGCCTCATCTCAAAAATTTTCTCCAGACCTTACTATACCTAAACTCATCTTCCACATACTGTTTCTCAGCTGCACATTGAAAGTATCTATTTCTGGCCCTTTGTGCAGTAGCAGAAGCACATCAGAGTCTAACTTTTTCTTTATATGCTTTGATTTTTAGTTCAGAGCTTTGAATTTTCTGCTATTACTCCCTTGGGTCAAGAGAGCCACCAGCTCCTCTCCAGGGTGTTTTTTTAAAGAGATTTCATGACTTCTGCTAACTTTCCAACCAACAGGTAAGTTCACAGAGGCTGCCACCACAAGCCTACAGCTACCAGACACCGTCAGCGTGCCTGACGGTCAAATTTCCGGCCGGTACAGCTTGCCTCCTGCGGTCAGGCTGAGCTTCCCAGCTACGCAGGGCCAGCGCGGTGCCAGAGCTGCAGCATCATTGCCCAGGCAGCAGGATCAGCCTGTTAGACCATCTCGCCCTCTTTCTGCAACACAGCCCTTACTCCACATTAGCTCTTACACTAACAAAACACACTCATAACACTACTAAAAGCATACAGAATCGAGAAACACACACAACACACATCACACAGGATTCTTGGTCTTAAAAGGTAAGCCAACGGAAAGGTAAGCAAGGGCCTTACACGATCGCATCTGGACTTTAAACTCTGTTGCTGTCTTTTCAGCTAGTTTTGAGTATTTTCTTTATGCTTCAGAATTGTTTGAAAGGTAGTTCAGCCCTACTGGTAAGGTCTTTATATTTCTAATGAACTGTTTAGTAGAACTGAGAAAAATAAAATAAAATTTGAGACACTTAAGGGTTCTTTTCCAGCTCTTAAGAATTAGTTAAAATATTTTCTTTCACAAGTCACATTTTCAGTTCTGTAGCCTACTCAAATACATAGCTCTGATGGATTATTTTGGTCCTGTCATAGACTAATGACCAGCATGCTACCTGCTTGACTCCTGAAAAGTTTGTGATTACAACTGGAAACTCATTTACACATTGAAGCTAGTAAAACAATTATTCACATCAACTCATCAGATTGTCAACTGCAACTCTTAAAATCTAAATACATACACTTATTTTGGCCTTTGAAATACAAATCTTGCTTTAATCTTTTTTTTTTTTTCCTATTTCCACAGGCAACCACTCCAAATTAAACAAGTTAGTGTACTATGACACTATGGCTTTAAAGTCACCATGCACTTTATGAAAAACCCTTCCACACTTTTTACATAATTTTAAGTCCCCTTACAGTGCTCATCCAAAGATACTTTTATTACTTACTGTCCTATCTTAGAGCTGCATTCATAACATACATTACAAGTTGTGGAAATTTGTAGCAGCAATACCAGAAACGGAAAGGCCCACCTTCAGTTTCTCTATCTCGGATAAAATGAATTTGCTAGTTTTCAGAGCATGCAGAAATATCAAGCTTTATCAAAGTAAACCTAACTTTATATCATTGCTTTTATTGCTCTGGTTTCCTCATTTCAGAGTTTCAAGTTTCTACATATTCTGTAATGACTGGACTGTAAGGAAATGAAATAATTCTAACAAACTGTTTTGCATAAAGAGGTGTAAGAAGTGTCCAGTGAATCCACTAAAAAAGCTGTTCAGCAAAACAAAAAAAAAGATTTAGCATGTCTGATACAAGAAGTATTTTAAAGTATTTTAACCTTCTCATTCATAGTTAAAGTGTATTCAGCAGGAAAAGGAAGAGAGCATGCCTTATGATAAAAACACCACCTCAATTTTCAGTTGAAGTGAAAATTCTTCTACTCTGGCATCATTTCTGTAATCAACCCAATACAGTAGAGCAGAGATGGAGAAAATTTTCTTTGTTAGGATTCAAACAGCTTTTTCAATAATTTTGCACTGCCGATTTACTAACCTCCACCTTAGCACAATCCAGTAACACGCACAACTGACATCGTGGGCCGTAACTGTAGGTTGCCCACTTTATTTTAGCAAGAGCAGAGAGCAGCGGGCACCCCTCCAACCACAGCCTCCTCACTGGGTCAGTAGCTTACGCTCTCTGACACCCCGCTCAGTTTTGTTAATTCCTGTAGCTTAACAATCAGTTCTTAAAAATTTACTACAGAAAAAAAAAAGGAGACAAGGACGAGAAGCCAGGCATGATAACTTAGAAAATTTTTCTATAAAATTAGTTTGGCACACTTACCTGTCAGAATAAAGAGAACAACTGTGATAAGTTCACCAGAATCTAGGTGTCTTTCATTTCAGTTTCCTGTAAAAGATACAGGAAGATATAAAAAGCTTGACATATGGAGAAAGCGACCTAACAGCTACTCCATTTAAAAATCTATAAAACAGGAATGCTCACAGCACAAAGGGGATTTTGACATGTTAGCCTGCAAGAGAGGGCAAGTTTAGCACATTATCTATTTACAACATATTCATCACGCTGTGACATAAATATTACACATAGCTTCACACGGGCAGAGCTTGATTTAATTCTGTTCACTTCAATGTGCTTCCAGCAGCACAGAGGCAGCACTAAGGTAAAAGAACAGACTCTCCCAGTTACCAAGACGGACATCACTTCAGGCCACATCTGACAGAAGGTGAAAGATGCTGCTCAGCTGTTTCACGTGGACATTTTGCTTATTTAAGAATTCTCCAAGCACTGACAGTCCCCGGGCTGAGAGACTCAGCAGACACACTCCRAGCATCACCACTCAACTTCCAGCCCACTGCGTGAGGAACGGCCCAGATCCAGTTAAGAAGAACTACTAAATACCGAACTGTATATATGATCAGATTGCTGCCTTCACTGACGGGTAGAAGGCTATTGTGAAGAAAGTCTTTATCTCATACTTCTTCCTTCTACAGATATCAACTGAAGGGAAAATCTAGGCTTTTTCATTGAGATAGTAAGTCTGACCTTTTTTTTTTTTTTTTTTTTTTTTTTTTTTTCAGTACTCTGAAAATACTCTGGTTTATGATATTCTGTCCAAAAAAAATATTATACTATGCATCTGTTACAGCTAACAACATTAGGAGGTCTAATGGGGCCTCAACAAGGCTCAAGAGAAGYGTAAACTAGCTACGTGGCTCCAGAAATACAGAACATTACTGCAGGGGATACTGGAATTACTCAAGGATAATTCTGTGAACATCACACGACAGGCACTGCACCATTTACACCAATAAAAATAAAACCCAAATTCACCCAAAATTCACCTCTAATTATTATTGCTCTTGAGGCTTTCTAGACACAAAGACCACTAGTTCAGGAAACTCTAAACCAAAGAAGCTGGAAACATGTACAGTGGAGAGTATCATAATACTCCTTGCCTAACCATCAATAGCCAGAAAAGCAGCACTGTGCTAGACGGACTTTTGGTCTAACCCAACATAGTCATTCTTCAGCAGGAGAAAATGGGAACTGCCTACTGTTTCAGGCAATTCAGTTTACCGTTCTGAGGCAAAAGCCTTCAGAGAATTTTAACCCACACATGGCCCCATTCAGTGAGCAGCAGTCTGTGTTTACCACCGACAGACAAGAGATTTTGTAAATTCTGCTACTAATTTACAGCCCAAAGAGCCAGGTGTTGCCTGTTAATCCAGCAAAGAGAATCACAGTCAACAGATTTAGCAGAGACACCTAACATCTGTTAACAAAAGAATTTCTGTGGTTCTTCTCCTTTACTTTTACTACAGTTCCAGCTACCTGGTATATTCACTCTCTGAATTCAAGAATTACATTAAGGATGTAATTCAAATAGAGCGTTTGAGGATTGCTCTCCTACCCACCAAACAAGTAACATTTGTAAAAGTTGCAATTAAGGGAGAAACAAAGGAGCTTCACACTTACTGTAGGTGCACAGGGCTTCCCAGGGGCGCGGGGCTGTGCACAAGCAAGAGAGCACACGCACAACCACCACCTACAAAACCTTGGTTGACACGTAAGTGACTCCTGCTACGCTTGAGTCTCAATGACTTTGCCATACACAGTTTTATAATCCTGTAGAGTTTCTTTCCCATATCTAAATCCTGAATTTCTAATTCATTAAATGTTTGGTGATAAACAAACTACAATACATTGTCTTCAATGCATTAAAAATGGTGATCATGAGCAGAGAAGTGTGTTTTTCAAAAAACTACTGAGATTGAACATTCATTACAGATAGCAACAATAGATTTGCAATAAACCCTGCTTAAACCAGATTTTTTTTTACAATGTTATGCTGTATGTGAGTACATATTAGGAGATTCAAAGGACAAGCAACCAACTAATTCAGAGAACAAACATAAAATGGTTAAAAATAAGAGGGTTATAACAAAGATTTTTTTTTCCTGTCCTTACCACTACGGGCTATATGGGGAGTAAGCAGTGTTTTCAGTGGTTTTTTAAATCGATTCTGAGACAAGGGATAAGTGACTTCCACTTCTGAACCAGCTCTTTCACACATACTAGATTTCAATTTCTAAATGGTTCAATAAAGAGGAGGAAGACTGATCTCAAATGCTGACACACATGCTTGGCATATTCCAAAACACAGGCTTTGTCGTTTTAAGGAAAAACGTATAGCTTGGCCAATGGTTGAATAGATATTGCTAGGATTTAGTAAAGATACATGAGCAGCAATAGTGTGAACATTACACAAACATTTGGGGATTTTGTTGGCATACACTGCAATAACAAAAGCAATATTAATATTAAGTATTCGGCTTCTAAATATCTCACGCAAATAAAGGCTGTAGATACTCAACACATGAAAATTCTGCATATTATATGAAAGAGGCAAGAATTCAAAGATTTTGTTCTGCATTGAGTCCAAATTCTTCTCTCTAGAAAAATTACTTACTGGCAGCATGACTTCGTTACTTTTATTTTGACTGTTAACTTATTTTTCACACTACTCTGCTGAGCTAACTCAAACGATAAAAAAATATGAAAAGGATAAGGACACGCAAAACAGTTGTCTGCTGAGAGTTAGCAAAAACTCTTTATAAAAAGAGCATTCGCATGCTGCACTCATTGAAAACAAATTAAATGGTGCCAGTCCTGGAGCCTCTTCCTGAGGCTGGAGAGGCTACAAAGTGGAAAAAGACAATGTCACTGGAGAAGTGAACAACTGCCCTGTCTTCTGTTCATGCAAAACTTCTCTTAATAACATCTGCCTGCAGACAAACGATCGAGTTCCCGCCACATCCCGCTTCTCCTCCCCTCAAGCACAGGGTCAGTAGAGCAGAAGCTCCTCTTTATACCCTCAGAGCCTCCAGCTTCCCCATCCCAAAATCTCTGTGCCATGAAATCCCAAGCTACTCCCACAGGCCTAACATTTTCCTACTGCAACATGTTTCTCTTCCCAATGCTCCTTTCATGTGTGGCTGGGCAAGAGAGCTTGTCCATGCTGTGACTGCTTCGGAACATGAATATTCCTCACGCAATGCATAAAATATGACAAACAACTGCTGATCTTATGCTCCCTCTGTGGGAGCACTAATTTGGGTCTCTCCTGTATCCAATCACTGCTTTTTTCTAGCATTTGCAGTCATATAAAACTTCTGAGATTTCTTTTGCTTTATAAAATTGAGCTGAAGCTAAGCAATAAATTCAAAAGCTATAGAAAGTAGGAGAGAGATAAGGCAGGCAGAAAGGATTGACAGCATAATCACATAAGTCATTTTCCTTATCAGAGCAATCTAAAAGAAAAAAAAAAACAAACACAAAACCATCACTCCTCTGCAAGGCAAAACACAGACACATGAGAAGGTGAGGTGCAGCTACGTGCTTCGGTGCTGTAGAGTGAAGAGATCTGACACTTTTGCACTGTGCAGTGTAGCAACATTAACGTGGTTCACAGAGCAGTACAGGGGCAGCCATGCAGTATTTATAGCACTTGCCTCAGCTCCTTAGTGCTGCTCCTTTCCCGGGGGCGAATGAGCCGGGTCGCTCTGCCTCCTGCGCACAGTCCAGGGCAGCTGCTTCTGCGGCGAGAGGAGGTTGCTAGTTCGCACCAGCGTGCTGCAGAATAAACATCCCCAAAAGGACATGGGTCAGATTTTCCCCCAAATTTGGCAAGTTTTACAGTCAGAAACGTTCCAATGTTTTTATGAATTGCAACTAGTGGAATGCAAACATCAAAATTTTCACAAGTCTTTTTTAGTATGGTAATACGTATATTCARTGAATAATCTCTACGGGAAGATACCTTGTTTGTGGGCATTTCCCTGAGGTTATGCAATTACATGCCCACTCAGGAAAGTTAAAGTTGTTAACTAAAAAGAGCAAAGCTAAAGTAAATCCAGCTACTGTGTAGATAAGGCATGCCCACGAGCTCCGCTGCAGACAAACAAGCATTTGTTCTGCCAGTAGTCTGAGTCACCCAAAAACGAGCCAACAAAAAAAATCACACAACCATACTGACAAACTTGAGTGATTATTTCTGTATAGCTTATTAACACAACTGCAGTGCCATAGTAACCTCGGTTTCTGCTTCTGAACGGATTCCCAGATGACCAGCCAGCTTATCTGCACAGCTGTCTGCATGGCCACGGAGTAGAGAAGTATCCAGCTCTCTGAATTGTGAGCATAGCACAGAGAGTGGATACACAGAAACGCACAAGAATGAAGCATATGGGAACATCTGATTAAAGGTTTAGCATGTTTTAACCAATACAATTTAAAATAGCACATTTCATTAATTTATCCTAACTTTTCTGAGCAAAAAACAGGCCTGACCATCTATATATTACCCAATATCACAACACCGTAAGTGTTCCTTCAGTATTTTCATGCACGCACAAATATCTGCAAGCCCTTCACCTTGAAGGACCTCTTACCGGCACATAAGCAGCTTTTTAAATCCAAGATGATTTATATGTGACAACTTGAGCAAGTTTTAGCAAAGGCCTATAAAATGTGAAGACCAGAACAGTTCACGTGAATACAGCATACACCAGCTGTTTTTTTTTTTTTAAAAAAAAAAAAGAAGCTAACACAGTCTAGTTATGCTAGATAAAAGTAGTAACTGCTGCTTTAACAGTACACTGCTGTAATTTAGAGAGAGCTGAAGGCACTCTGCACTGTAAGACTACAGGTGATCCATTAGTTTAGAGATACTCTGAGACTGCCAGACATCTTTAATACTAATGGATCCCAAATACACACACTGAATACTGCAAATTTTTCTATGTCAGATTGAGATCTCAAATAGTGAGGTAAGTACTGCTACCAAGGCTTGTGTCTCGGGCACGTGTGTCCATGACTGATTCAAATGCTGCTGGAAAGGGACTTGAAAAGCAAACCTGATTTATTTGATTCCAGCTCAGCAAAAGGAAGAAGTGACAAGCTGAAAAATGAGTTTAGCAAGGCAAGAGCTGTTAGAGATTTTGTAAGACTATCCACTATCGTCCAATTCTGCCCTTATATAAAGCTAGGGCAAACAAATTCTTTTGACAGGGCTGAAGTGTGAAGAGAAACAGGGAAATTATTCAAGAAAGTGGCAAGGAAGAGGTAGTTATTTTATTCATCAGGAAAGTCCACAGCTGGGCATATATTTAAAATTCAGAAGAAAAAGAACTCCATTTAGACCTTTTTAGAACTAAACATGAAGTCTACAGCTGCTTGAACACTTACTGAAGTGAATTCACGAATTTGTGATTTTTTTTTTCCTGCTCTGCTACTCTCATCATTTTTCCCAGCAGTCCAAACATAATGACTAAAATACTGGGATTTTGTGTGTTAACAGAGAATGGTCTTCAAAATGTCAGAGGCTTTGTTTCTTCAGATTATTCGCTATTTATGATGGCAAGCTTATACCAGCAACAGAAATAGGTTTAATTTCTGTCCCAATGCAGACAAGTATAAACATGTGCTATTAATTTCATTTACACTTAATACTTGATGAGAATTTCCACATTCCCATACATGACCTCTCTAATCAAAAACACTCAATAGACATAGGAAAAAGGCAGCATCAAGAATTTAGGGAGCAAAACACACTGCATGACGCAAGTTAGTCCAAATCTATGCATCTTCCACGTTAAGCGCAAAGCAGGTGTTACAAACAGACTCCTCACTCACCCCTTCCCACCGAGGCACCAGCTTCTTCTAATTCCCTCGACTTGGCAGTGGAGGGAAGACGGGTCTGCGGTGCAAACGCATGAGCTGCACACGATCCTACCTGTCTGCTCTGAACTCGGTCACCTCACGGGCCAGCTGGGCAGGTCCAGACCATTTCCATGACAAGCTGTGCCTGGGCTATGCAACAGCAAAGTTGCATAGTAACAGCTAGTTCCACTTTCCTGAAGTTTTATGCGGCATTTCATGACCCTCCCCTTGGACCTGCATTACAGCTGATTTGATTTTCCTGGCCCTTATTAAACCTGTTTGCAAAATACTGAGCAAACTAAATAGTCGTTACCTCACTTAACAGTTTTGACCTGTGCACAAACTGCAGCTCTCTTTAACACCTTGTTTTCTAACACTAGAGGCCATGCATAGCGCAGCACAAGCAGCCCCCAGGCTGCAGGATATGCAAATCCCTCACCGGAGCTCGGGACACAGTCTGCCTCTGCTCGGCAGCCACAAGGCTGGGCACAGCTGGCAGGCACATCACCCTGCACCCGGGGGCCAGACGGGGTCTGTGCTGCCCCGGGGAAAGCGTCAGGTGGAAAGCCTTACTGCGGCAGCGCGASACAGGTGCGGACACATCCATGAAACTCGATCCGCCCGAGTCAAGGTGAACCCACCTCCTCTCCAGTCCAAAAGTCCATGAGTTGACACAAACTATCTATCAGCACCTGAGAAGTTTCAAACTTCACCATCTCTAACTAAGCTGAATTACTAGCCGGTCTGATTTAAGCAGAACTCAGGTCTGTCATACAAACATTCTCCRCTTTTACTTAGGAAACAAATAGAGGCTTTAAGTAAGAGAAGCAGCGATACTAAAGCTCCGAACGCTACTGCGCAGCGGTGCTGCTCAGGCAGCCGTGCACTTCTCGTTCGACATGTCCTCGCGCTGCTTTACACCAGAGATTCCCCAAGTACACGAACTACAGCAGGAACCCTTAGGGCAACAGCTTTCGAGATCTCCCTCCTCCTCTTCCCCTTACAAACTGGGACAGCCATGAATTTAGAGCATATCACTCATAGCTGCTGGCTTCTCTAACAGATTATTTAGTGTAGTATAACCTTCATTAAAAAGGTCCCTTTAGGGAAAACGTTGGAAGAATAAGGATCATAAGAGCTTGTAGGATACCTGCATAGCTGTCGTATTACATACAAACAACTGGATTAAGAGTCACCTGGAGAAGAGCRTTGTTTAGCCTCCGTGACAAAGACTCTTGGGATCTCAGGGCACATCATCAGGRAAAAGAATTCAAATCGGAAGAGACTACATGAAGCTATTTTTTGGCGGCACTTCATAAATGATAGTCCATAGCCACAAAAAAGCAGTAAGAAGATGGCAATACACACAATACTCCAGCTGAACATTAAAGTCCATCTGAAGAATAAAACGTACACACCAACAATCCTTTTCATCTCCAAAATATCTGGATGTCTTGCTAATAGTTTCTGTGTAATCTACTCATTGCATCTGTTTCACATTTCTAAAACAAAATTAAATGTTTCCACTCCAAAATGTAAGTTTACGGAGACTCATATTACTAGGAAACCCAGGAAACACATGATGGATAAATAATAGTCTAATTGCAGGCACTGAAATTCTCAGTTTGTGACAGTGAAACAAAAACTAGAATCTGACCTTGCATTTTCATTCCCTGTTCATAATAGGTTAAAAAATGTTCGGCTATGGGAAGAAAACACACCTCTCATTCCTATGCTTATCTAAACACAAAATGGCAAATAATTAAAGTAATAAGTATTATTGCAAATTATAAGCAATCAGTGATGAAATAAAAATGTGTCATCCTCAGTTCACGGCTCATTTATTTCGTTTCCCAGACACTGCAATATCACTGATAACTAGTAAATAATAAAAGCTTTTCAAAAAACTAGAAGGTGCTCACCTGATTTGTAATTTTTTGTGTTAATTCATCAGATGTGTCCAACTTAATAAAACCAATCCTAGATTTTGCTCTGCAAAACCTCTGCTCTTTTGTTCTATTAGAAGGCGGACTACTTTGCAGGGCTAATCTTTTAACAGCACTGTGCAATGAATTTTAATAAACTTAGATTCACAGAAGCACTTGCACCCATTCTCTGCCTATACCTGTAATTGGATGTTGAATCCAGACTCAAAAGAGAGCTTATCAGTTGCACTTATCAGGCAGAAGTGGGGTGCTTGTTTTTTTCTAAAAAGTCAGACTTCAGCACTTTCAAAACACTRGGAACGTTATCAGCTGTTGACCAAAAAAAGTTATTTCAAAAAAAAGTCAGTGAAATGCACAGATCACAAGTGTCTAAAAAGAAGAAGTATCCTTAACCTACTCCCTTTAGCACAGCACTGTATTTGCCGTGCTTTCAGCAGTCCAGGTGGCTCCACTTTATCTGCGTGCACCATCTCAGCAATCGTTACTTGGTTGTGGAAACACTGGTTACAGTTTTGACAACAGGAGAGAGATATAATGCACTGATCACCAGGACAGCTGCAGGTTTTTTCGTTTTTTTTTTTTTTTTTCTTCAAGATTTTGTTTGAAATACAGGGGCACGGACAATCTGGCTCGTCCATTTCCATTCCCTTCTGCTTATTAACAGCAAGTTTAGATTAGTGCAACAGAGGACAGCGTTGTTTATTTGGGAGGGGAGAATAATGTTTGGGGCACTATTGAAAAAAATGGGCATTTTCAGAGAAATAAATCAGTTTTGGTTAAACACTGCTAACATAACATAAACAGAAATGCAAGAAATACAAGATAAAATGTAACAACATATTTCAAACAGTTTGATCAGCCTATGATGGAATTTAGACTGTTCTCACTAGGAAGTGCTACGACAGCCATATCAATAATAAAAAACAGCTGTCTTAATTTAAAATTTTATTGAGGCTTACCAAGTAAATCGTCATGAGTATAACAAGCTACAAAGGTTAGGAAGTACAGCATGAGCTCAAGAAATTCATCAAGCCTAATGAAGTTGATGATGCACCGTCTCTTTGTGGGGAACACTACATACAGAAATGAAATTAAAAACAAAAAAAGGGGAAAATCACACCATTTAGAAGCTATCTATGCCCCTTGTCAAGACACAAGCTGTTCAGCGCACACCAGGCCACCAGGGACACGTGTCTGCCCCTGCGCTAACAGGGTGACACGGAAACGCGCCCTGCAAATCAGCCGCCTGGCAGCGATTCCTCGGGGCGGCGTTAGCCCCCCTTCGGCTGAAACCCCCCAAACAGACACCCCGCCGGGGCTGCCGCGGCGCGCGGAGCCCGGCTCGGCGAAGGGAACGGCTGCTCGGCACGACGCGCGTCCGTGCGAGCTCCAGGGCAGCAGCGAGCCGCGCGGGAGCGGAGCCGAGGCACCAGCGCCCGCGCTCCGCCGTCCTCCCCGGGACACGGCCCCGGGCTCCTGCGCGCTCGTCCTGCTCCTAGGAGCAGCGAGCAAAGAACCGAGCTTCAGTGAAACCGGGTCGCGACGAGCAAAGGCACAGAAAATGCTTTCTACGACTCGCAAATTCAACCCCCTTTGCACGTTTTGGGTAGCCACACGTAAGCGATACATTAGGATCGCAGTTTCAGTTGAACGCAACCCGGCGCCAGTTCCGAGTCCCACCAACAACCCGCCGACGCCAGGGGGTCGCTGTTCCCGGGGCAGATACCTCCTCGCACCCCCCAGGCCAGGGGCACGGGGAGACGCAAAACCGACAGGTCCACGCAAGCCTCAGCAGAGAGCCCCGTTAAGAGGGATAAAACACCATATGCCATTCAGCCAACTACCCGAGGTTTATTTACTTTTGCTGAACATACCCTGAAACTTTCATAGCAAAACAACTAGAGCAGGAAACGCAACCCTAAGAAAGCAGCCCCCGACACCCGACGTAAAAGACACTCGGCTCTCCAGCCGTCGCCAGTCGAGAGCCCGCGGGATGCAGCAGAGCAGCTCCGACTCCCTCATGTAAGATGCAGCATGTTCGCTAACCAGTTTGGTAACCAGTTTGGTGTTTACTATATAACACAACCTGCCATTTCCAAAATCTAGAAAAGCAGTTAACGAGGAAGAAGGACACAAACTGATTATTTCAGGTATCCAAAAGCTCTCTCTGAAGGTTTAACTAAACGTATGCCAACCGCAGGCAGTACAAGGAAAACTAACAGAAACCCTTTTCGTTTTGCTAGCAAACTGCAGTACTGGGAAGCCACAAATCGCTCCCCTGACAGGACATCGCACAGACAGTTCCAGCTTTACAGACACTAGCTCCAAGGCTTTGCCTTTGGACGGGTACCTTAGTGCTGCGCTGTTTTTACCGTCTGCAGTAGGCTATTGCACTAGAGCTGAGTTTGACAGTCGGCTTTGCACCAGCCTCCCTGCTGAACGGCTGCATCTCCTTGAGATAGAAAGGGCTCTCCCTACTCCAGTGAGCTGTATTTGGCTTTCTGCTAGAGTTACGTGCCCAGGCACACGTGGCTGTGCGTGCCACCTAATTCACTTGGTTCATTTATTATCAAAGTGTTGCAGGTAAGGTAAGTAAAACATATTGTCACCAGAGATATTCAGCACACCAGTGGAACTTCATTTATTAATATCACAAAGCATTTGAGTCATGGGTATAAATTCCATGCTATTACAATGTATTACAGTAAATGGATTTAAATCAGACATCACTTTGGTTCTTGATTTATTTTTTCCAGTAAGGATCTATTGCTATCAGCTATTATTATGCTATGGGGGATTTCTTCGGTTCTGTGTCTCCATTCACAGCATGAACATAATTTAGAGTCCACAATTTTTACACAGTGGATCTGTCCAGAATATAGAAAGCAGACATACAATTGAAGAAAGCCGGTATGTTTTCTCCTACCTTTGAAATATGGGTCACGCTACCTTTTGTCATGTTTATTCTATTCACAGCTTACTCCTCTACCCGCTGGTTGTATCTTATAAGGAAAAACATTTATGTTCATTGCCTATATGCAGATCAATTATTCTTGGGTATTTGAACTAGTTCTGTTATCTCCATAATCTCCATAAATAATATGAGTAACATAATACTATGAAAATTTATAAAAAGAAAAAGACTAAGTATATAAAATACCCATTAAGACACAAATACCCATTAAAAAAAGATGTTGAATTTCTGCAGATCATTAAACTAGCAGTACAAATAAGTAGAGTGCTAAATGTCAAACTGATCTGCCATGCAGAAAAAAATATGTGTTATTATGCCCCAAAGAGGTATACGGCCATGTAGCTTTTTAAGTGAATTCAAATATTCATACACCCAAGTAAGCTCTGTTTGAGTGGTATTTATGAGAAACAGAGTATTTTGATTAAAATGCAATCTTGGAAAGAAAAAAAAATGCTCGATTCCCCCTGCAAAAATATAAGGTACCCGTCAGCAGTTAAGCAGAGCTAACACAGCGCAGAGTCACCCTGACCTAAGTTGGACTTCCAAGCTGACTTTAAAAGAAAAACAAGTAGTCATAACTTTCGAGGGTGCATTTTTGTGCATGTGAAACACAAAAACACTTATTTGCTGGAAGATGCATAGCTTCCATTAAGCAATTCTTTCATCTGTAGAAGAATGAGCTGCTTTTCAGGCCATGGGGAAGAAATAAACCTGAGCAGGGAGCAGAAAATAACTGTGAAGGCCACTGCTGGCAATAACCCAGACTGTGAGATCTGAACAACCCGACCTCTCTTTACTTCCCTGGAGAATTCGCAGAGAGTTTTGTCTTCAGGGCAAAGCTCTGGGTCGTATCCTAAAGCGATCCTAAAGGAATCGCTACTTGTCCGTGGAGCTACATCAAACAGTAAAACTTCCATGACTTTCAGAGCGTTTTCAACCGAAAGCTCAAAAAGGTCGAGGAGAAATTTGGAGGGGGGAAGGAATGTGGCTGCAAGGAGCCACAGCGAAAGTGATGGCTGAGTAAGAAAATGGCAGACTGAAGTTGGTAAATGCAAAGTAACATGGCAAAAACAGCATTATACCCTCAGCAGTGGAAACTGAGCTAGTTATTATTCAAGAAAAATAGTACTTTGCAAATGTCTGTTTAATGCTCTGTAGCATTCACAAGAATAACTAGAGTATTAGGAAAGAAATAAAGATAAAAAGAGATGGTACTAAGTCATGTTATAAATCCATGAAATGCAGGCCCTAGTCCTATTCTTTCCTCATCTTCCTTTGCTTCCCCCTCAGTCTTGGAAAGGTTAGGGTGGAATTAGAAAAGATAAAGTTGGCAAAGAAAATAAATATATAAAACATCTACCACTCGCATAACAAGAAAATAAATTACAATCTTCCATGCCTGGGGAAAGTTTACTGAGAGGGATGTACAGAGATGAGTGGCCTGGAGAAAGCGAACGGAGTACTTATCTCTTCTAATAAAAGAGCTAAGGAACAGCAAGTGAATCTTGCAAGCTCAAAACACACAAAAGGAAGTTGTCCTTCCCCCAACACACAATGAAGCTACGAACTCACTGCCACAGGAGTTCAGGAGTGCAGGTTACAGAAGTTCAGCACACATTCAGAAGCAACTGAACACACTCCTGGAGATAAAATCCATCAGGGGCTCTGAAGACACCACCCCACCGTCTCAGTAACCTTATGGGCCACAGTTTCAGCTAGGAGAGACACCATGAGTATTATGGCAAAGCCACGAATATAGTCCACCAATCAATCCAGTGTAATATAATCAAGACCTATTTTGACACCATATCAGCAGTCCCACCTGCCATGGTCCAGGTTGGCCACACCTTTGAAAAGCCCATCATCTGCAAAACCTTTTTGGTTGGGGTTTTTTAGACTTCATACAGCACAGTCCTTCGCTATCTGTAGGATTTCTTGCCTCGTCACTTCATTAGTCTGACTAGCAACTTTTTAACTGAGTAGAGACAGCAAGATCCAGCCAAGAAGCAATGTTCTTAACACTCAGATTGTGAGTAACACGAGTAGGGGAAGGTATGGTGGAAAACAAAAGGGAAAGTATTTTGTAAAGTCTGAACATAAAAATTATGCTCAGATAAGTCAAAAAAACCATTTTTAGAAGAACATATTCAACCAAAGAGTAAAAACACTGTGGATGAATAATTTGCAAGAAGCAAACCGATAGATAACTAAGCTGTCAGAAGAAAAGGCATATTTTAAAGTTATGGAAAAAATGCAGACAGGAGAGCTTGCAGGTGCCATCAGCAGAAAAGAGGGTAGAAAACAGAATGCAGAACAAAAGCGTAATGAATTTACTTACTACAGAGAAAAATGAGTAAAAGATGCTGAGAGGAAAATAGTAAGGACTATTCTTATAGCAATATTGTTCAGATAATCTTCAGAGAATAAATCACACAAATATCTTGCATGCCTCATTAGTACCAATAAACGCAAACACAATAGTAAGCAACACAAATTAAGTATCATCAGTAAGTGCTAGCAGTCAGATGTTAATGACATATTAGTACTGCAATTAGCTAATTGGATATTTACACTTGTTATCTATCATTCTATTTGGAAATAATACTCTAAATAGCTTTAAAACACAAGATTATCAGCAAAAGTCGCATCTGAAATGTAATGTTTTCAACTAAGAGGTTACTGAGTTTCACCAAATTACACTAAGGTTTACCTCTGCAGGGTTTGGAGCACCTCAGTAGTTTTGAGCCTCAGTAGCTTTGAAATGCTTCCTATTCATCTGTGCGTTGATACATTCATTCCTTCCACAGAGAGAAAAGAAGCCAGATTCTGTTTAAACTGCAGTCCCTAAGTGCCTTCCCTAGGCAGGCCATGCTGGAATAATCTCATGCTGAGCAGAGAACTGCAAAGCTGAGATCGATACACTCCCAAGTATATCTGAACTGTATTTGGATTCAGTATTCTGCATTTAACCCAGTTCTACTTAAATAGCATTAGAGGAAATCTTCTTGTATTGTTCCGAGAAACAAAGTCTCTTACAGTTATTAGAAGTTTCTTGCACACACTGGACATTTCAGCTATCTCATAATTTTGTCTCTGCAGTCACAAACACTACACTAAAAACTTTTAAAATCTGATACTACGAAATCAGTCATTCAAGAGAAACAGTACCACAGGAAAACTATAGCTATTAGAAAAATGACACTGATAAATTGCTAAATGAATTTATTTACCATGCTTTAAGTCACCTCCTCTAATGAGCCTTAGCAGAAGTCAAATATATATTTACAATGCTCTTTTTTTTGAGGGGGGGGGAACTGCTTTGCATGTAGCTGTTTAATACGCACTTCTAATGCTTGCTATTCTGCACATCTACTGCCATCTGCAATGCAGATTAGTTATTTAGAAACACTGAAAAAATCATTGTTCTATTAGGAAAAAGATTCTTGAATGATGAACCCTTACTGAACATATGGAAATTGCTGTGAGGCTGAGGCTTACTTTTTCACTCTATCCGAACTAGTTAGCTGTCTAGTTAACAAACAAGAATAACACCCGATGCTTTAGGTGACTAGTCCTGCAACACAATACAGAAATGAGAAGCAATTCATTAACTGTCAGCAGAAAAATCAGAATAAAATATTTAGAATGGATTCAAAAACAATTATTATAGAAAGAAGTGAACTTGCTGTGAGAAGTAATATACCTACTGCTACATATACAATATATAATACCTACCTATATATATGCACATGTACATATATGAGTACATATACACACAAACAGATCTGGTAGAATGAGCCAGAGCAACTCAAAAATTCCTCTGAACACATGTCTGCTTGGTACACAATCTTGCATCTAATATGTACCCCAGATCTGATCTAGCAAGTCTTGGCTAACAAAACCAAGCAAGAATTGCATCTCTAGGACATTCATTCTCTGCCCTCTCTATTCAGATCAACACAACTATGTGTAGAGAAAACATGAACCTCCGGCCAGCCCAGTAACTATTTAGCCCAGCATCCCATCTCTGACGCCAACACCTGGAAGCTCAAGCAAGCGTAGTTGCTGCCTGCTGCCATCCCCCGCAGACTTCCCAGCACTCATAATTGCAGGACAAATGTTAGGTGGCCTATCCCTGTCCTCTCCACTTAGCATCTGTTTAGGGACCTGCTGCCCAGGAATTTATCTAATCTCATTCTGAACCTGACAATACTGTTTGCTCCCACACCTGCCTGCAGTACAAATTTCTGGAAATTCATTACGCGTTGTACAAAGATATATTTTATTTTACCTGTTTTAAACCAATCTACTAATTTCAATAGGTGCCCTTAGTTCTCACACTGCAGAATTTTAATTTGTTCCACACACACTTAATCCATCACCTTCATGATTCTGTAAATCTCAACCCTTTCTCCTCTCCAAACTTAAGTCAAAACTATTTTAGTCTCCCTTTGTACCTTGGCAAAATCCACTACCTTCTTGTTGATCGACAATGTGGATACTTTAAAATTAGAAACAACGTGTTCTTTGACATTCCAGCTTGTATATCATATTACAGCAGGTATTGGTATGCAATCCAGCCCTCTAGGACACAGATGAAATACTGACATCTGGGACTAAAATATGCCTTTCAATCACATTTTCCCCAACTGAAATAGACTAATAAAGGAAAAAGTATAGTAAAAACTACCAGTAAGGTATTTCTTTGAGTCAGCTTAAGCAGAGTGAATGGCTATACGTGAAGAACTGTCCAATATACAAGAGACATCAACGCAGACACGTACTGTCTTCCCACATCTACTCCAGCGAGAGAGCCCAGATTCACGAGCAGACACCGTGTGCAGCAGCCTCCCTGCCCGGCCCCTTCCCTCACGGCAGATCCGCTGCAGGAGCCTCCGAACCGCTCGTACAGGTGCCGCTGCGCGGGCAGCCTACAGCCCCAAGCACGTCGCCGTTACCTCAGCCAGCGCTGGCTTCAATACTCACCCAATATAAACTTTTCTAACCTTTACTAATATTGATTATTTCCATCTACATTACATATAACTGCTTTCAGCAATATCCTCAGCACCCCTGCAATGCCTTTGCTATTGATGGACCACACAGTTGCACTTGAATGAAGTAATTTGATGATATAATTTGATGATGCAGATATAAGGAAAGATGAGGCTTTTGAGGTTTTGCCTAAACTTCCATCAAACATTAACTATTATATTGTCCTTATCATCTCAAACCTATATAATCTAAAACCAGTTATCAAGACATTTCTATTAGGAGACTATTCACCTCTATTTAACATTAAAACAAAATAAAGAGTTATAATTGCAGCTTATTAACGGATAGTCAGTGTTCACGTCAATCGCAATACCCAGGTCTAATATAAATGTCCTACAGCTAAATACTACCCCTTCCCTCTGCACAACTAAGTCAACAGAAAGGTCATAATAAGCCTGTGAAATTCAAAATGTGGCAATATCATCCTTCTTTGGCTCCTCCTGCCCTAGGACTGTTCTGCAGGGAAATCAAGTGACCTCTTTCCACTAACATGAGCCCAGAACGGCAGCTGCCATTTCTTCCTCTTTCCCATACCTGCCCAATTCGAAGGGTTTTACAGTCTCTGCTTTTAACTGCCTGTTAAATCTCTGCTGTGACAGGGGAAAAGACTCTTCCTGAAGCTGCCGCGGCTGACGCCCGGTAGGTTACATTTCCCTTATCGCACTGCCGCCAATGACATTCACAACAGCAATCTGCACAACTGCTGTGGAATGCAGAAAATAAGAAATAAGAAACACAGAGGTTAAACAGTTCTTCCTGGTAACAGATAAAGTGGACGTGAATGCTCTGAGTAAGACTACAGCCGAAATCTTACCTATATATTTCTTCTGCTATAATAAATTTTTGTAAATCCTATCCAACGAATATAATTTTGTTTTTAACTTCTTTTCAGGAGTATGCTAGTAAAACTGAAAAAGCATTTATTTCAGCAGAACTAAAGGTCAGTAGAAGTTCTTCTTTTCCATGCTGGAGTTTAAATGTATTATGCAAAATAAGTTGTACCTTACTGATGCCTGATTGTGGGACAGCTGTCATTACCGTTGTTTAGGATGCAATGAAGAGTTTCTTACTCTAGAAAGATTACCAGTGTTGCTTTATTAGAAAAAGGTTCCTAACTCACGTAACTGAGTTAACTGTTTATAGATCATTTTAATTTCACTGAGTTTGAAACCACTTATTTTCAATCTTTTGAAATTGAAAACAACTGTTTTCAGAGCACTGTTTTCCTTGCTGTTTATAGTAGCGAAGCCTAATCATTTTATAGAGAACTGACCACCTTACTGCCGTTACGTAGAGGCCAGCCTTGCTGGTGGTCCTGGGGGCACCAGGGAGCTTTTTATATTTTCAGAAGTGATAACATCAACAACAGTCTTTCCATTCACTTCTAAGCAGCTCTAGTCAGCGGATGTTGGCATTCATCATAGTAAACAACTGAACAGTACACCTAAAATATTTCTATAACCAGTACAGTGAATCTACATAAAATATTACAGTTTAGTGAAGCTGCTGGGAATTTGCCATACTCTGTCCTTTTTAAGAAAGCCTGAATTAAAGGTGTGCCCCATTATCAGCCAGCCCATTAATTTAAAAGACGTACATTCAGGAAGGAGAGCAGGAATAAGCATCCTCATAGTCCAGGCGCCAGTTCTCCTTGACTTTGGAACCAATTCTTACTGGATGTACCCTGTCCCCATACAGGATGCCAGATGCTACATGCTCTGTTAGCACAGTGCTTTACACTAATCAACGAACAGTTTTGGTATTCCTGATGTACAGGTGAATTAATGAAGACATTTTAAAGAAGCAACTGATTATCATCAGTACAAAAAAAATAGGGGGCAACATTTGGTGAAAAAATTTCTTCAGAAAAAATAAATATAAATGTTACACTTATCAGCTACATAAACTATTTTCTAGCAAGATGTTAGCTGACCACTTCAGGCAGATCACAATGCCACGTAAGTTAGGGCTGAAAGGACATCAAGAAGGCATTCAGTGCGTTCTCTATCCCAAGCAAGATAAAACAGACCTAGGTATTTGCTAGCAGATACCCATCTTTCTTGTTCCTACAAGTGTTCAGTGATAGAGACCACAGTATTCTCAAGAAGACCAAAACAAAAATAAGCTAAACCCAAAATATCCTTATATACTCAGGTACAGTAAGAGGTATGGTGTCCACTGTGGCAGTACAGCACGTGCAGGCTTCCACGTGGCAGAAGGATCAAGCAAGCAGCACAGCTATGAGGCAAAAACACAGAATTTCATTATTACTCAGGGAAAGACATGTTACATGGAAATCTGGAGTCCTTAATCTCTTAACCAGCCAACATACAAAACAGTATCTAGAAAACAAGTAATCTTTTTCACTCTTTTGATTGCCAATTGAATTGATGTCTTCCAGAGATGGAATTCTATATATGTGTAAAATTCTACATATGTAATGCTCTTCACTCTACAACAATGTTAACATATTGTTTGTTATTTACTAAGAGACTACAGTATGCCAAACTGTTCACAAAAGCAGGAAAAAAAATTCCAAACTGAAAAGCAAAAATTACCACCTAGTTCAAGCAGGAAAAAAAAAAGAGAGATTAAAAAGTAGTTTTAAAAGTGAGATTTGACACAACTGGAGAGAAGTTAAAATGCTGAACAGTAATTCCATAAACAATTCACCAACAGCCAAGTGAAAATAATCTGAGTACAGTGAGCTACATTGGATGGGAGAGGAAAAAATACTTCGCAACAACATTGTGATACAAGGCTTGGGTTAACAACTACACTGACACGCACCACAAATCACAAAAGGCCATTAATTAGACTACGCTTCATCGGACCATTTTACACTTCCAGATAACCAATAAGGAATTATGAATATCTGAGAACTTCAGCGTATTACTATTTCCAGTTTAGGTTTAAAAACTAGAGAAATTTAGGTATCAATATATACGAACACACTACTATATGTGTCATTTTATACTGTGCAATATTCTATCACTCCCTGAATAAAAGCACAAAGCATGAACAAACTATAAGATCAATATGCATTTTCTATTTAAAAAAATGTATTCTAGAGAGGCAACAACAAAGTTACACTGCTACATTCAGAGTGACTAGGATTGTATTTTTGTCCTATCTGGTTTGGCAGGTAAGAGAACTCGGCAAAAGCAGAATCAAAAAGAAGTTTGATGAGTTTCATTCCAAGGAGTTTCTCTCCTCCTTTTGGAATGTGAAGTAAGTTTCATAATAACCTTCAAAGTTTTAGTCCAGCTTTTTTACATACAGAAGTAGCATCAAATAGGCAGATTATCATGATAAGAAGGAAAGAATTTCAAGTCTGTATTTAAGGTTTCAGTTGCACTTTAAAAATAGCTCCTCTCTCTTCTCTCTTCAAAACATACAGAATATTTTTATTTCAGGAATTAATTAAAAATGAAGATCATGCCTATAATAGGAGGGGAGGAGGAAAAGCCATCAGACACAAGAGCACTGTTGAATGTTGGCATTTGGATTTAGAAATATAATCCACAGAAAATCAAAGACACAGTGATACACTGTGATCTGGCTCTGTATGACATAAGCCACTGCATTGCTATCTCACAGCTGCATGGGAGACACCACTCTTCTCAGAAGAAAAGTGAAGAATATGGTGTTACTGGGATACAATAGGAGAAAGGAAAAGTATAAAAAAGTGAAATACTACCTTCTACACTAGTTTCTATATTTTCTATAGCATAGATCTTTCAGAAACCTCAAGGTATTTTCTTCCAAGTGGCATTTAAAACCTGTTTCACAGTGCCTGCACTTTATGTTAAGGCTTGTGATTTTGAAGTCAGTTCTTAGTTCATAAAAATAACAGACTTCAGCAGAACTGCTGACATCAGCTGAGGATCTCTAAGTATATAAAATAAACTTATGTGCCTTAAATGCTTTTCACTGGTTTTGATGTCTAAAAATGTCACATTGCTTTATTCTGTGCATTCAATTTACAGATGACTGACAAGCTAAGCAGCACATATTGCAGTACAAAAGCCTTCCTTTCCAAAGCCAACTGTGAAAGTGCAAAGGCCAGAGTAAAAAGCAGAAACTCTCAAAAGCTAAGTTCTTCCATGATAACATTTTCAAGTATTTGTTCAGGGGTAATATTTTCTACAAGGCAAAAACTAAGTTGATGGCAAAGTTAAGCACATTTTTCCGGTTCATGCATCAAGAGTATTAAAAATAAGCACGTTTTCCTTCTGGAACGCGTTTTTATCAGAAGGAAAAATGGCAGGTTCATTTCAGTTTTGCAGGTGGAGCTCATGGTATTTGCAAAGCAGAGGTAACACCTTGACTACAGGCTGGTAAGTTGGCTGGTATCAGAAGACAAACTGTGAACACAGTAAGCACTGGGCTTAGCAGTGGGAGTTGCAGGAATCCTAGAAACTAATGACAGTATATCAGGAAAGTGCTGGGTGCCTCTGCCTCTAACTCTTGCATCCTACATGGTCTAACTCAGTGGAGGACTGCACCATGGGGAGGAGGAGTCTCAGCATTACAGGAAATGGAAAGAAAGTCGAAAAATGAGTTCATGAGGCAACTTCTGTGGGACAAAAGGCAGCACATGTATTTAGCACTGATCTTGAGATGATTCTTCAAGCCCAAGTCATGGGAGAAGCCTCTCCTGTGGGTATAATCTCACCTTGCATCCCACAGCAGAGTCATTTGTACTGTGATTTATACCCGCTATGCAGCACCTGCAGGCTGCTTCTCCATCCTGCTCAGCTTGTGTCCACTGATGGAGAGCAGAGTAAGTAGATGTTATAGGGGTGGGAGTCAGAAACAGCAGAAGTGTGACATTTCTGTGGGCTCCAAGATGGTTTCAGACATGTTTTAGAAAAGAGCAGAAGGGCAGCAGATAGACCAGCCTGCCACCTGGAAGTCCTTAGATCTTCCCACATCAAGTCAGATTCCTGGGAGCATGAATGTAGACCTTTAAAGGACACGAGACCTAGGTCTGCTCTACCTACAAAGCCATCATTACTAAGAGTTTGGACAGAAGAAAGAAACATGTCCTGGTAGAGATGGCCAAGACAAGCAGAAAGTGGTGACTTCTGAAAGAACCATTCTCCATTCATTCACTATTGAAGCTAAACCACTGAAGTTAGGTGAAATTAAACCAACCCTTAGTTAAACATATTTTAAAGCAGTATAGCCTTGTAAACCATTCAGTGCAGCCTACAATTTTGCCTTGTTACTGGCCCTGCTCTCTTCCCATTGCAAACGGTGTGAAAAAAACCAGAAAGTTGTTTCTTCACTTGAGGATCCTCCTCTAGATCTCTCCTCTGAGGAGCCCACATCTGACACATCTTATTGACCCTAGTAGGAATTATATCGAAAGTTTTTTTACGCTTTGCAATTTTCTATTGACAAACCTCACTTATAAAAAACTTTCCCAAAAATACAAGATCGGGGGGAGGGAGGGGTGAGGGGGAAATGTGGTCAAGCTACTTATAAGATTCCCAAGTATATCTCCAGTTGAGAAAATTCTTCCAAACCAAAAAATCAATAACAAATGTAGGGTTTTTTCTCACACTATAGCAGGATGCTCTATGATGGAGCAGCCACACTGAAAAGCAGATCCTGTAGTTTTCAATACAAGTTACAAACACCCACCATGATTTTTTTTTTCTAAATGTGAACATATTCTAGCTTGTGGCATCATGTAGCAAATGAAATTCCAGGAAATTTACTGCTTTATGGGGAGAAAAGATGAGCTATAATAGAAAGCAAGCTTCCAAAGTAATTTCTAAAAATAAATTTCTGTCATTTCATTATAAAGTTTTCAGCTTTTCCACTTCTAATCTGAACAGAATATCAGTACATGAGAGGAGATGGACAATTACTGAGCTGAATTAAGCTTGTGAATTAACATCAACTTGTATATGAAGGATCCAATTGGATTCCACAGCAATTTCAATTTCTGAGACTTAAGACTCTTCCACCAAAAAATACATGAGACAACAAAGGATAAAGTTAAAGAAAATACTAATTGACCATCAGCCACATTTAATTTGATTATTCCTAGAAACAGCCTATAGGCAAAAAGGGTATGTAAGTATCAATAGTAGGAAACAGTATCATCTTCTTGCTTATGTTTTTCAGGCTATAATATGCTTCAGGAAATACCTATCTTAATACTTCCTGGAGAAGACAGAAATTATACAGTCCACTGCACTGACAGCAGGATCATTCTGCAGCCTTATTAAGGTAATGTATAGTAACAAAACCAATAACAATACACTATACCAAAGTCATGTCCTATGAGAACATTATCTAATTGGATCAATATCATTTAGGAGACACCTAGCTTTTCACACAGCAATAATCATTTATAAAGTACTTAAAGTCTGTTTTCATTAAAATGGCTACAGATATGTATACATGCTAGAATAAGCTAATAGCCAAATTAGTGAGCTTGCTATGATGTCTGCATGCTGCAAGGGGAATCTAATTAGGAACCAGCTGATCTGAAAGGGTTGGCAGAAGATTTCTGCAGGTCAGTTACCTGCTAGTTTAAAGCTCATTCTTCTCACTAATGTCAGAGCTATGAGGACATGCCCTGAGGGTAACCTGAAGGCTGGTATGTGGCACAAGTTGTGTTACACTCTTTTTTTTTTTCCATTGAATCAGGTCTTTTCCCTCTCGAGAAGTGCTATTAGAGGAGCCAAGAGTTACCGGCAGGCTCCCTGCAGCTCCACTTCTGCTGCCTCTCAGTGGTTCGCAGGCACAGGTGGGAATCCTCCCAGTTTTACAAGGGCTGTTACACGGTGGAGTAACTTAGCTCACCCTTTTTCATTAAATGAAAAAAAAAAAATCCATATGTTACAGTGGTCAGTAAAGCAGTTTAAAATAATGGGAAAAACCTGATGTACACAAGTTTTAACCACAATGTTACTGTTAACTCTGGTAAAACAGGGTTTTCAATGATATACCCTATGCAAATTACTCTCTTTCACTAAAGAAAGTATTTTTAAAATACATATATGAGGAATGTCAACATAATGTACTAACATCCTATTGCACACCGCAATTTCCGCAATCAACCTTCATTTTAAGATAAGTCGACAGGACACAGGCTTGTCATGACAAAAGCATGCTTTCGTACTCAGCAAATTCTTATTCTGAATTATTTAATTATAAGCCTAGTTTAATTATAGCCTACACTGATTAAAAATTAGTGTGGAGCCAGTGTATAGCGCAGGATCAGTGACCTCTAAGCTACCGAGAAGGCTAGTTCAGATTAAGGAAAAAAAAAATGTTAAGAGAGGCATTCAGAATATTTCCTAAGAAGGGGCAAATAACTTCAAGTCTATTCACCTAAGTCAGACCTTCAGCTTCATAATTTACTAATTGGGACTTTCATGGGTAACAAAGAAAGCGGACACTAACTCAATTCACTCGCAGAAGTGGAAAGCCAAAGGGTTTATATGAAGTATACCTAAATTTGGGGAAGAATTTGGGGAAGAAATTTTACAGAATTTCTTACAGGGGTGGGAAACAGAGGCATTAGTTTTCACTAGTGGCAGAACCTTTTACTGGAAGGATTAAGTATTTGGCATGATAAGGACTTTTCCTGACATTTCCCTTTTTTTGCCCTTTTCCACTGATTGAGCTTAATGTAGGAAATCTGGGCAAAAACAAACTGTTTTTCCTAGGTTGTGATCAACATAAAGCGACACCATAACCGTAATTGGCTTCACTCTCCGTCATTTCCCCTTATCTCGACTTCTCTCCTTCAATACCTGCCTTGCGTCTTCTTCTTACCTACCCTCCCTTCATTTAGGCTTCTAGTTGGGCTTAATTCCAGCCCGTACAACCCGGCTGTGACCATCCTCTATTGCAAACGACCCAGAAACACATCTCCCCATCTTCGACTTAGAGTGTCGCAAACTGTTCAAGATACACAGCTGCTTTTTATCCCCAGATAAAAGCCAGGACGGCAGAACGGCTGGATTTTTTAAAATATTCATACTGCAATGTTAACATAATTTAAAGGAAGGGTTATCTTTAGAGTAAGGACTATTGAACATGTCCCCTTCTGTATTCTGGTGATTAAACTTTACATTTATACTACTTCTAGTAGTACCTGCCTCATAGCCTCACAGTCTCAAGGTTGAACATAAAAATACTGTTTAACTGTTTTCTGAGGTTTGCTTTCAAAATGCGCCCAGAGTAAATATCCTCTATTTGTAATCAAAAGGTCTTTAGTCCCAGAAATGTATTTCCATAATGACTGCATCCTCATCATAAATCTCTGTTTTGTGAAGTACTAGCTCCTTATTTCTGTCTGTAAAGATTAATTATCAAAAAGCATGCATACACTGTGAACCTAAAATGCAATGATGAACTTACATGAATAGCTAAATACAACAGTTTTACCAAGAACCTAAACCAGAAAGATTCAGAATCCGAATGTAGGAATTAAACACTTAAAATCAGTTATAAATGACAGTCTTTTTTTTTTCATGGAAGCGTAATAACAACTTCAAAAAAATGATGCCACAGGTTATGAGCATTATGGCTACCTTTTCACCAGTAAACCAAGTGGGCCGATGGTTGTTTACACTGCACGATTTTGACCCATTCGCTCTCCCGGGACACAGTCCAGGGGCTCAACACCCCAGTGCTGTCCCCACTGGACAGTCTGGACACCGCCACTCTGTTTTGGAAAGGTGGAGAGCTCCCGTGGGTGCCCTGTCACGCCATATGGCTTCAGGGCCAGGGAACAGCCACTGGCCTATTTTAATTTAAAGCCAGAGTCTATGGTGCCTCTAAGAAGGCGTTGGCACAACATGTTTTTTGCTTCATTCAACATCCCCTCATTAAGCATCCTATTGCTCAACCATGCGTATCTACTGAGATCCTCGCAGGGTGCTCGCACTGCTGAGCACCCGCTCCAAGGGACTCCACGCACAAGCGGGATAAATGCTGACGACTGAACATGAGTACACTGCTCTCCTGCACTTCTTCCCATCAAAAGGGCATGACAGCCTGGCTGGTTTTCGTCTGACACCCAAAAAAGGAGTTGGATTTTTTTTTTCAAGTGAAAGATCACAACAACCTGTAACACAGAAATGTACTCTAAACAATGCCCAGCGCGAAATAGTTACTGTATCTTAGATACTAGACAAAACCATATGCTAAATTCTCTATACTAGAGAAGATTAAAATGCTTTTGTATACATACACTTGAACTTCAAATCTTATCCACAGTTTTCCTTATGTCTTATCTCTTGTGTTCTAAAAGCAGGTCTTGGACACCTTTTCCCTCCTTCCCAGAAGCAAAGACATCTAAAGCTGCTATACCGTATCAACACTAACTGTGGCATTTTTTGTTTTTATCCAAGTGGTCCAGAATGTGAATTTCTGCTCAACAGTGTAACACGCTCCAATAGCATATAGTGTTTTCAGCACTAATGATAATCCTATTTGCAAAGACTGTGACCACTTTCAGAGAGGGACGGCCCTATGGCACCTGATCCAAAGTAACCTCGTGCTGGCTTTGCAGGCTCACCAACTTGAAGGCAGTCCACTAAAGCAAGCGTTGAACTCTTTGGAAATGATGCATATCAAAGGCTCATTTCAGATCCTAGCTTTTTAACATGAATAAAATCTCATCTATCAAAAGATAGAACAACTGTGTCAAATACGCGTACTTAAGCTTCTCTGAGGTGTCAGTGACAATCACCTCCAAAAACCAAGCAAGAGCCCAAGAATTTCTGCTCTCAGTTTCAGTGACATTAAGCAAAAACACTTGTGCAAACTGCTGGCAAAGTGCCTGTCATATCCTTGTCTACTGACTGCTCCACGCAGAGACTAACAGCCTCTTTCGGTCCCTACACAAAGCTCTGCGCTGCACCACCTGCAGTCCAGGGTCAGCCTCACTGCTGCCTGCCTCCAACAGCACTATCTTCTCCTCTGCTTTCCCAGGTCTCATAAAATCTGTAAATTCCTGCTCACTGATATGGGAACTTTCCCTGAAATTGCTGGAATCTGTTAGATGCAGTGCTTATAAATGAACACAAAGAAAAATGAAACCAGTGCTAGTAAGGTATAAAGTAAATATAAGCATTCACTACAAAAAGTTCATTCGTTTTCAGATAAACATTACTTTGCTGTACTTGCTCTCAAAGCAATGAAACATTGTTTTGACATAGGAAGTTTGAAGAGTGAAATTGGTTAGAAAATCACCATAAGCACAATTTAAAATGATTGTTCGTCCCTGGCTGAACTGAAAAATGCAGAAAGTAAACAGCAAACTGATGAAAATAGTTTACGTTTTCAGATTTCTTGGTTTTGTGAATTACAGGTGCTACTTCTTACACAGGCAAGTAAATTAGTTTCAAAAAAAAAATTGATTTTTTTTGCATGACAGTGTTTTTCTGAAGTTAATGACATGCAAATCATTATGAATGTATTTACATTTTTGATTAGGACAAAATTGAGAGGTTAAAAAAAAGAGCAACAGCCCTTCTGTAGGTTTTAGCAAGGATGTTTCAGATATGCAAGACATGAATAGCTAACACAGAAGAAATAAGCAGAGGTCAAAAAATGAAGTTTAAGATATTAAAGATAAATAACTCGCCTCTACTGTCTTTATCAAAGACTCAAAAGTGCCTAGGATGCATGCTTTATTAATTACTGTAAAAATAGCTTGACGATCGTCACACTGGGGCTCTGAGGGGCTTCTCTAGAAACTCTTGCCAGACTCCCTCACATAATAGCCTGACCTCAGAAGCAATGAAATTGAAGTCTGCCAGTGAAATTTAAGCAAGAAACTTGATCTAACCAGTGGTGTCTCTTGCATAATTCACTTTCTCTTCTTCAGAGTGCTGTTCATTTGCCTGGGGAAAGAAGTGTCCTGCCCTGCACCTCCTGGCCCTTGGCCTTTGCAGCTTCCTTGGATGGGAAACACCCGGCATGCACACACCTTACCTGAGACACACCATAAAGGGACCTCTCACTCCAAGAAGACACACAAGGAAAAGGAAAAGTATTTCTGAGAAGGAAACGACTGGAAAAGTGCTGTGATCACCAGCTACAAGCAGACAGCAAGGAAGAGCCAGGGCCTCTGCAAGCCAAGGCTGGCAACCTGCTGCAGTGCTCGCTCCCCAGCACAGCTGGGAAAGAAGCAAAAGAGAGAGATGGAGAGGAAAAAAACACAGTAGTGGCAGAAGTTGGGAGGGAGGGAACAGAGCAAAAAAACTACAGAAATCAAAAATTAAGTTTTCTGGACCTAAAGGCATGGGAAAGCAGCAGCACTGTGGATAAGCATAGGGCTATCAAAAGAGCTAGTCAGAATCAGTGCAAAGAAGTCATCAGATAGCCCTGCCTCTCGGCCATACCCTATATGTTTTTTGTTCCAGTTAACAACAAAACACCTGGAAAAGGCGGACCAGAATAACACTATATTTAGCCAGTCTTCTTCTAAGCCATCAGACTGACTAACGGCTAGAGAAGAAATACTAAAGCTGCACTGCAGTTTGGAGGTGCTGTAGAAAATCAACACAAATACCCAGTTGGTGTTTATTCCTAACCAACAGAGGAATATACAAACCCTGCAGATTTAGGATTGGGAACAGTGTTGTCCCTGTTTGAAAAGGACCTTTGAGGCCACTCTGCCTATCTCTACAACATCAAGAGGGCTTCTTCTAACTAGGATGCTGCCAACCATCCCCTGCCACTGAGAGGAACTGAGCACGGATGACATCTTAGTTTCTCCATGCTCTGTTTGTGGTGCACATTTTGGTTTCTGGGGAATTAATACATTTAGCCTATCTACAGTCCTTGGATTTCTAGTAGGGGAGATATGGCCATAATGTCCTGTGATACGCAGCAGGACAAACTAAAAAATTTAACAGTTGGGCCTTCAGTTCTCTGGAGCTATGAAATACCTGTAGACACCTACTTAAACCTCAACGCGTTTCAGAGATGCTGAAGACCTGCTAGCATCCATAACATCCATACTTGAAGACTTTTATAATGGCACCCAGCAATAGATCCAGGAATTTAACAGAAGGTATTCTGATTTGCTAATTGTAACTGCAACTTTCAAACAGAATAGAAACCTACAAAAGAGCAGATCTATATTTTAACCATTTTCTTGCTGTCTCCTGTTACATCTAAACTCATGGATGTAGAAGTGCAGGATGCAAAATTTGCAGAGCTTTTTCTTTTTCACAGCATCACTCCAACAATTGTGCTTCCAGTTTCTCACGTTTAAGCACTTACATAGGCTACATGTTGACCCAACCGGAGCAACGCTCAGGCTCACATCAGCACTTCTCATTTCCTCATGGTTTCAGATGGGGCTGGGGTGTTCACCAGCACCCTACTGAGCCTGAGGCCCAAGCTGGTGGCAGGCTGCATACAGTGACTGCCACTTACATGCTATTCTCCACATCTGTTCGACAGTGACAAGCAAATTAATGCCATGCTGTGCTAGGCAATACAAATACATTGCAAGAAACAAGAGGCTAGCAGGATGACTTGGCTTATCGATTCCTGTTCTTCACAATGGGCAATGAGGCAATCACAAGGTCCACAGGAAATCAAATCTACTTACCAACACACAACAGATTTGAAAATGCCATATCATTCCAGTAAAATACCATAACATACCACAATAAACATAAAACTTTTACTAAGAGATCTATAGGCTTGAGGAAGAAAACAAAAAAGATTAAAAATATCATCAAGGACAATCTCTACCCTTAAGTATTTCTTCAATCCAAATCAGAAAGACAAAAGCAGCAAAAAACCTACATCTAATTATACCTGGTTTCACAAGTGAGGAGATGAGGTACTGTAAAACCTATATTGAAGATTCATACTGCCGAATTGTGTTTTAGCCTAGCTACCTCCCAAGACTTCAGGTTACTTTTATGCATTGTTACGTTTTTAATATAAGCAAAAGAGAGCTACACTCTTTCACAGTTAGGTCACAACCCTGATCCACAAATAGGCTTAAACAATGATACAATTTGTTTTTGAGGGCTTTTTTTTTTCCCTTACAGATACTCCTTTCAACACAGCAGGTTGTTCTCAGAAGAGAGTTAAATGGAGCCAAGGCCACAGAAAAAAAAGGGGGGAAAGAAAGATACAGAGAGTAACGGAAACAAAACTTTCAGAACAGTAAATTGACTGGTGTTTCTAGTTACCTGTTGGGAAGGTTTTGCGACCGGTTTCAAAGAGTAAGGGCCACTTATGCAGATGTTTAAGGACGAGCCATGAGCAGTTCACCATCAGTTAACACAATCTCCCGCTGCTTTCACCCCTCAGCAAAGCCCTTAGGAAATGCTTCCAGCTATTCGTACTTCTTCTCATCTCCACTCTTCAGCCCACCGGGCTCCCGCCCACTGAATCTCAGAAACAGAGCGGATATCTCTGCTCTGATGAAGGACTTAGTGTTTCTAGACCCCGTCTCATTTGCTTACTCCTGCCTTCCTGCCCTCTTTCTTCACAGCGCTGCCGATCAGCCGCCAGCTCCCCGCGTCCCAAGCTCTCCGGAGGCTGGCGAGGCCGGAGGAGTCCCCGGGGCAGCGCACACCCCGGACCTCGCTCCCCGTCCCCGGGCAGCCCCCTCAGCCAGCCCTCACCTGGGCACAAGGGTGTGTGCTCAAGGCAGCTGACAGCTCCTCCCGCTCACCACCGGCGTCCTCACCTCCTCCTGGAAGCCGAGTGCTGCTTTTACGCGGCTACACCGCGCGTCCCGACGTTTCAGCGGGATTCCTCCTGCCGAGCCAAGCGGCTCACGCAGGACCTCGTCGCGGCGCAGCCACGAGAGGAACCTGGCGCTGCAGACGGCGCCGCCCGTTCGGCGTCGGCATTTCGCGCTGCTCCGCCGCGCGGTGACCCGTGCCCGCCGCGCGGGACGAGCTG
>NW_028185816.1:8177404-8290893 GCF_003343005.1 Rhea americana
TCCCGCTCGCCCTGCCCGACGGCACCGCCCTTACGTTTTAAACACGCTCCTCAGAAGGCGCAAAAGCATCGCGGGTTTAAGGCAGGGGGCTGCCCCTGTCCGCCCACCCGCCGCCCCGGGCACCTTCCTCCGCGCAAGCGGCGACGCGGGGCTGGTCACGCACCGCGGCCGCTGGACGGGGCGGGCGGGCTGCGGCCCCCGTGGCGGCCCCCGAACCCCCTCCCCCCGCCTCCGCGGGGCCGGGCCTACCTGCGGCGGGCCGGGGGCCGCGCTCCCCTCAGGCCGAGCCGCCGCGGGACAGACAGGCAGGCAGCGGGAGCCGCCGGCTTTCACCCCCCTTCCTGCCCGAGGAGAGCCCGCCCCGCCGTCGGGGCTCGCCGCAGCACTTACCGCGTACGGCCCCACCGACGGGGCGGCGCCGCCGGCCGCTGCCGGCCGCGGGGCGCTCGCGCCCTGCCGCGGCGGAGCGCGGAGGTGGCGGCGCGGCTCGGCTCGGCGCGGCTCGGCGCGGCGCGGCGCGGCGCTCGCCCTCCGCCGCGGACACTCAGTCTCCAGGCCCCGCGGGGCCGCCCGGCAGGCGAGCGCCCTCGGCGAGCACAGGTGCCAGCATGCTTTAAGTTTCCCCGGTTCTTCCTCTTTTTTTTCTCTCTTCAGATCCTGCTACTCGCTGCGCGGTGCTGCAGCCTCGCTCCCCCTTCCCTCAGCAGCTGCCTCTCGCAGCGCCTCGCGTGCGCCGGGGCTTGGGTAGAGCAGTCCGGACAGCGTCAGCTCGCTCAGCGCGGCCCCTCCGCCGCCCCCTCGGAGCGAGCAGGCGCTCCCCGCCCGKCCGCCCGGCCGCCCTCCGCCCGCGGCGTGGGCCGGGGCGCGGGCCGCGCGCGGAGCAGCCGCCTGCCGCCGCGGAGCCGAAGGGGCGCTGCAAGGCCGGGAGGCAGGAGCACGGCCCCCAGCGCGGGGGGCAGCGGTCGCTTCTCACACGCTGGGTGCCCGAAGGGACGGAAGGTGTCAAGCACCGTCCAGGAGTCCTCTGCCGTCCTAAACAGGGGGAGGGCACCGGGACCACCCTTCCTCTCCGGGGACCGAGCCTCCCGTCCCGGGACACGCGTGTGCTGGAGAGCATCCCGGGACCACCGGGCATCACACCTTGCCCAGCTCGCAAGCACCCGCCGGCTGTAGCCGTCCCACATCCCCCCGACCTCGCACACCTGCACCCGGGGGGCAGCCTTCGCCGTGCCACCAGCCCCGGAGAAACGCACGGCCTTTTGTCACGGAACGGGTCTAATGTCGGAGAGCACGCTTGGTAAAATGATCCGGGAGACGTGAGAACCACAATCTGAGTCCTCGAGGGTTGCAAGAAAATTAGGAGCAGCACTTTGTAAGTTGTTGTTCTAGAAAGGCAGCATCTTGGGATCTTTCTGTCCCCAAGTGACACCAGTTTGGGATCATTAGTACCACTTAGTGCAAATTTCAAGATACTCCAAGTAAGCGTATGAATTTTAGAGCACTTAAAGGTGAACTTTCTTAAGCACAATACCAGACTGAACTTGAACAACAATGAAGACTCTATATTTTTTCTATATTAGGCCATTTCAGACTAAATAGCATATTATAGTATGGTATAGTATAGTATAGTATAGAATAGATATGTAAATATCTGTAGGAACTCACTTTTGGACTTTCTGAACCACTTTATACCATTACAAAAGCCTTTGCTATAGCAGCTCCCAAATGGCTCTTTTTAAACAAGAAACGTCCTTGAAATGGAGAATGTTCTTTAAAATACAAAGAGCAAATACGCTACTTCATAAATATTAGTGAGCATCAAACTGCATGTCATGAAAATAGTTTTTGAACAAAAAGGCTTAGGCACACTGGCAGAGTTGACACAAAATTTTCTCTACTGTGGCCAGTCCTTGGTGATACACGGAGACATAATCAAGGATTCTGGGAATGTCTAGCTTGCAAAATGTAACACTGTTATAATAAATTAAAAGCAAACAAAAACAACAAAGCAAGAGGCAAGCAAACAAAATGAAGGCTATTTGATTTGGATGGGAATTTCCTACCTCTTCTAAACTGATTTACCCATCCCTCTTTAAATTTTGCTCTTTAAATTTTAAAGCATCTGAACATTTGTTCTGTCAGTCGAGAAAAAATGGACTTACTTAAACTCATCTCAGATCCCTCGGGGAGATCATGGGAAAATAGGACAGCAGCGCCAAGAAGAAAAACTCCATATATTGCATCTTTTACAATTAATAACTTACAAACACTGATTTAAAAAAACAGCCAAAGGCCCAGGAGAATTTCATTTCTTCTTATACTGAAATTCAAAGCTCACTGTTGTATGCAATGACCAGGGTACAAAGAGTGCAAATGAAAATTGCTTACAGTAGTGGCCATAGCTGACAGTTGCTCTGTGTGCACTGCATCACTGAGTATCCATATTCTTGCTGACATCTAATTAATATGTACTATCTTCCTCAAATTTCAAATGCAAAATCTTGAGGTATGATCAAATTGGGCTCTATCTATTGCTTTGTCATGCCTAAGATGGAAGAGAAATTTGGGACCCTTCAAATGTTTTATGAATACTGATAGAGACAACCTGAAAGCACAAAAGAATTTTCAACTTTTAACTGCAATGTTTAGACTTTAGGCTGAATGAATTAAGTCCTTCCAAAATATTATCTACCTTTTACTTTCTAAATCTTAGGCTACTTCTTCCTTAATAAAAATATGATGACCTTCAGGAGCTTCACCTAACTAAGAAATAAGAAAACTGGGACAATGAAGCTGCTCCCCAATATAAGCAGTTCTCTGAAAAACAGGGTTGTTATCACATAACATTGGGAAATTTTTTTCTGTACCATTTTATCCTTGCATATGAGAAAGCATATGAGACTAAGTACAGCAAGAGCAAATTTCTATATTTAATAGAATTACACAAGTTCTCAGCTTCAGGAAACTTCCGTGCCTGAATATGACTATTACTTTCATAAAACAGTCTATAACCTTTTATGGACTTTCAAAACTGGAAGTCTATAAAAGTGCTGCAGCAGTTTTATTTTATTTCTGAGCCAGCAAAAGGCTACATCTCCGCACTGGGGAGGGGACTTGTGGTGATCTCAGGTACTGCCTAAGCCAAGGTGGAACCAACTGCCACCTGGAGTTGCTTATCTTTGTCCAGTGATTATAAAACTACTTTGAGAATTATATTAGGCTAGAAACCTATCACGTTGTAGGACTGGAGGGATGAAACCCATATCTCTCTGTTCACAACAAAGGTTCAAGGACTTTTTACCTCTCATCATTTTTGATCTGCTGTAATGAGCTTCTGGTTTTAGTGCATTCTGGTAATCTTCAATGCAAGATCAGCAGTAGACTTGTCCTTACAGTTACCAGATTTTTAAAACTCCATTGTCAAACAGATCCTACATGTATATGAATTACAACAATCAAGATGCGATTGGAACAATAATGGGACAGACTCCAAACTCAGTGTTCGTGTAGATGAGGTAAAAAGTGAAATATTTCATTGTCTTTAAAAAATTACCTATTTCTCATCATTTTTATCAACTTTCCAAACAATCAAAATGTATAAATTAGCTAAGAGTTTTTTTTTTTTTTTTTTTTTTTTTGCACATAGTACTAAAATCCATAAAAGCAATTTCATGGTCAAATTAAATGTTTGTAATAGTTCTAAATAACATATCGACTTACAGACAAGATCCCAAAAMCCTCACTCTCTCAAATGGTCCTACTCATAAGTTCTTCACCATTAAACTCCTGATCCTTTTTGTAAGGTCTATCCAATATTCTCAAAGTCAGACTTCCTAAGCTCCCTTTTACACTTTACTTTCATACTTCAGTAACTGTTTTTCCTGTTCTGTTCACAAACATACTATCATCTGGCTTTATTAAACCAACTTATTAAGCTTAAGCCAATATAAAGTTAATTAATGCACAAATATTTCTTGTGCCTGTGAACAGATTTTGCCAACAATTCATTACATACATGAAGAACAACAAAAGTCACTAGAAACATCAGTTAGACACAGATGTGGAAGCAGTGTAAAATGCGTCAACATTTCCTGCATAAGATTACTGTGCCCTTTAAAATAAGCCATTTAAATAAAAATACTTTGTGACAATTTTTATTAGGTTCCTTGGACTCTAAGATAAAATATCTTTTTTAAAATTAATGACTGGTAAGGAAATTCCTTTTTTATTWTAGGTAGATTACTGAGGAACCATTTGATGCACTTTCTCACTGTTRAAAAAAAATTTTAAAAAAGAGAAAAAAGTCTTCCCTAATTTCTCCTCCTTCCCTTATTCATGTTGAAGAACATGAATTCTATGTCACAATATTAGTACACAAGCAAAAATTAGTGTACAGTAAACATTAAATAATAAATTATCTAATTTTCCTGTTTCAAAAGCTAGAGTGACTTTCCTTTTTCTTCTGATAAATTTGTCATTTATAATATTCATGTTCTGATTTTAATGGTTAATTCATTTCCTCTTCAGGTTACATGCATAATGACAGAGTTATAGGATAATTCAGTTTAAGAACTTTGCTGTACTTGGGCCCACGATGAGTATTATACATGATCTTGAGCTTCCACAGTTGTCGCTGCACCGTGCTAGCGGCGCAGATCTACCCGGAACAACGAGYGGCAGAGAGGGAATTAGCTCAGCCGTGTGCGTAACGTGGCCCGAGAGCTCCKGCGSAGWGCGGTACCGAAGACGACTTGCTCTAGGTGTCCTGCGGCACTGAGGCAGGGCTGCGTTTCCGTACCGCGCGCGGAGGGCGAGGGGCTCCCTCCCGGCGGTGCTCGCTCCTGGAGGCCCCCGTGTACTCGRTACAAATTTAGACGTGATACCTCYTGGTCTCCTTGAATGTTCTCTGACTCTTGTGATCACCAGCACTGTTTTGTCGAATTTGTTATTTTGTATTCAAATCTATCTTTTAAACAGCATTTCCAGTCTCTTAACCTTTTCTTGTGTATGAAGTTTCTCTACGTTTTCCGTAACTGTTGTCCTCTGTATCTGGACTCTTGCAGTCTCTGTATTTTGTAAGATGAAGTACCAGACCTTAACACAGAATAAAAAATGAAGACATGCCATTGTGCTCAGTAGATTGTACATAATAACCCCTTAAGAACAGATTTGTGTTCTATTTTTTGCCTCTTCTTCCATTTCATTTGGGGGTTTTTTRGACAACAGATTCATTATCCCCTGTCAAATGTAGTACAGACAAGGCAAGGCTTAGCGTAGCTCTTTGTCTGTGGATTGCTAAAACTGAAAATTAGGTGTTATCCATACACTTTCAGAAAGAACRAGCAAAGTAGATGATTTACCACATTTTTTATGACAGAATAAATGTATGGTCATACTTTAAGTGCTAAAGACGCACATACATAAATGCAGATGCCCTAAGATTAGGAGGCACCTGTCAGTCACAAATATACTACAGAAACACTGGTCTTTCTTACCTTTTGCAAAAGCATATGCTGTTTGCATAGGTTGTCTCACTGTGTGTGTATATATATATATATATATATATATGTATATATATATGCCCCCCCAGCTAGCGCAACGTGCCGCGTGTCACGTCACCGCGCAGTGACAGAAGGCCGAGAGACATCTGTACAGCCGCTATCCTGGGAATACAGTCACATAAGTCAYGCTGCTCCCACACCACTTGGGAAGACAGCAGATGTCACCATAAAACAAGTCTCTATTACGGGCCAAATGCTTGTACTAGACATACCTGTATGCATACACCACGAGTTGCACCTACGCCTTATTTCTCTTCGGGGGAGAGAGAAATCTTCCAAACAGTCCTCGCAGGAACGACAACTTRAGTAACAGTTTATCAGAGTAGCTTCCACAGCCCAAACTCCTGCTCCACRTTGGAGCGCAGGGAACCAAGCAGAAGGGTTGCTTTTTGCAACCTGCACAAAGCGGGTTTAGAAATAGGCAACGCCTGTTTTGAGCAGGTAGTCCCAACGTTCAGACTGGCCTCAGCGCTCTCGAGATCCGGCCCACAGCACAGGCTTAAAAGAACACAAATGCCACATCCTGGCAAAGCCCCGTGTTGTCTCAGCACGTGTGCAAATCCCCAATACATGCTTAAACCTGACTTTGGAGCACGGGCTTGATATTTTGCACRTGCCCATGTGCATTGCTGAGTGGGAATGGACAAACGTTTACATAAATACTCTGGTGAACACAAGATCAAATCGTGAGACTTCATGCAYGTGAATTTTAGTTTGCATATAACATTTAAGCAGTCATTACAGCAGTCTTGTAAGATACCAAGGAAAGAATTGAAAAGAAAACCCAAATATATTGTTCTTAATGCTTTTAGAGGGATTTCAAATAACTCCAAATAACCAACATTTCTATCCACTGCACTCCTGTGCTCTTATCAGGCCRTAGCTAATCAGCTGTAGGCTGTCCTGCTGCTAACTCAGGCAACAAACCACTCGTGACTTTAGCAGATGTTCTTCTTTTCATGCCAATAGGAATATTTACTAACATTTTACATGCTACAGCCTTCTAGCTGAAAACTTACTACTCAGGATCAAGAATATGCCACATTTAACCATTTAGCTCCATAGCCATTTACTAATGTTGCCGTTTGCTGCACAAGTTACAATGTTTTTTCAGAGTTTAGTCAGCTGAACTGGGGATTGTGTAGATCTCATGTCTCTAAAAATACAATTTTACTTTAGTTTGTTGTTAAAGACAGACTTAATCAAAACAACAAAACCAGGAAGATTTCCTCCTGTCAAGATCAACATGCATTTTCTAATTCTGTCTTATTTGTACACGTCTTTGACCTCATCACGAGGTAGTTGCTCAAGAAAAGGAAGAGAGGTTCACTGATGAAATAGTCTTTTATTATGCAAGAATATAATCTCCGATTTGTAAGTAAAACAAGGCACTGCTCCCTGGTGTTTAGCATTCACTAACCAGCATGTCAGGGAGCACCGAGCAACCTTTTACAAAGAGGAGCAAATAACTTCTTTTCATTAGCGTTAACATTCAAACATGCCTTTATTGATCATTGACTCTTAGTTCTTATTTACAYAGAATTTTCAAAGTTCACAACTATTAACTTACCTTTAATGCACTCCTTTGAAGGTTCATTTTCCATGTGGCTGTGTTAAGGTATAAAGAGGTTAGAAAACTTTCCCAAAGGCATAAGTTAGTCACAGTGAGTGAAGAATTTATGAATCCTGCTACTCATTAACCCCAAATTATGATCCCTTTTAYGTTAGTGTGAAGTTCCTGAATTGTCATTAATGCTACCATACATCAAGTAAGCTCAGGTTTTATTGCCGCTCAGCTTTTTGTAAACTGCAAACCAATTTTAAAAAAATGAAATATATGTGAATACTGTTTCATGGCTGCCACCTTTCAGGGGCYCAGAGGAACAGAAGAGAGAGGAAACACATTTTTTCTCTTTTCTTTGTTAACTAGGCACAGTCACTCCTTCCTCTGTGTCAACAACACAGACCACAGTAGATGGTAGCAAGTCACTGGGCAAGAGCACTGTCTGAAGATTGTAAGCATTAGTTGTTCAAATGAATCCATATTACTTTGTATTACAATACTGCTTGGTAATGGTTATGTTCATGCATCTAATCTTTTCTTATGTCAAATACAATAAATTAGCCATAAAAATCGAGTTGGTTTATTTTAATGCATGGCTGTTTGGGACTATGCTGACACTAATTCCCAAGACCTTGTATGGTTCTGGGTCTGAGTAAAACTGTCRAAGTCCTGCACAAAAAAAGCATTACAAAGGGGTTTTCCCAATGCTTAAGGAAGCCTTAAATTCTAGACTATCCTGCCCGGGCAAATGTTACAATTCCTTAGAACAAAAAACAATTTAAACTTAGATTTTCACCATCCTTATATGCAAAGGTCATACCAACAAACACAGTACCTGGTTCAGCGTATCAAGCACTCTCCATATATACTTTGCAAAATGTCTTTGGCTTTGTAATTTTAGCTATTTTCCAGTTAGTATTTCATGTTCACTATCTTTGTTTAATGTGAAAGCAAACCTTAAAGTCTTTGAAATAAATTATTTTCCTAAAATGTGTATTTCATAAGATTATTCAATAACTTGACAATATTGGCAAGAAAGCATTTTCCTCACAGCCAACAATATAATAAATACAAAATAAAAACATATCCATCCTGTCTAACAGGTTTACAAATAGCTTGTCACACTGAAAATTTATAATCACTTTGACATGAACATTTTAGTTTGGTCTATTATTGAACTATAATTCTACCAAAGGGAGTTCATAGATGTGAATTRTAAGATCCAAATTGGCTGTTCATTTCCTAGAATTTACCCTCGAGGTMTATATCCTTTTTCATTCTTAAGAACAAATGCAAATGTGAACACTGATGCACTCAGTTGAGATTAAAACCCCTCCACCTGTAGTTTAGCATCACTTTAAGAAATCAAAGACAGCAATCTTTTCCAAATTTTGTAATTTCTAAGATTGTAAGTATAATAGTGATACATCAGGCTGTTATCCAGCATAATATCCAGCTGATAACCATCTGACATCTACAAGTTTATGTAAATTGTCCTGAAACCCAGGGGATTTTGTGTAAAAACACTGTTGGTGTTCTGACCTGATTTTCAAAGACAGTGAGTACTCAAACCTCCCTTTGACTTCAAAAAGAGCTGCAGATGTATCTCATGTCAGAGATTCACACCATTAGCCTTTCGGCATTCTAATATTTAAGATCATCTCAATAGATTTACCAAGATGAAATTACTGTAACTATTAATTTATGTTCATTTCCTCATATGTAGAGCGAACATATGAAAGTCAAGTCATTTTTGCTGCTGACAATAAAAGTCATACACTCAAAGATCAAGTACTTTGTGGTTTGCTGGCCCAAGCCCTTCATGCCTTGTCAGCTCTCTGTCCTCCCTCTGGAAGACCACCAGTTAATGGATTTAACCTTTACATCAGCAAAAAATAACAGATCAGCGTGTCAAAGATAAGTTACGCTAAAGTCATGTATGTCCTCTTTCTCCTTCACTTCTCTTCRTAGTCATTACATCTAATTTCCTCTGCGATTGCTTTACTTAGTGCCATAGAAAGTATAGTTATTCAAGCAAGTAAAGGCAGTTAAAAAGAGCGAAGTTGGAGCTGGTCACAAGGCTCACCACTCCAAATTCAGCTCCCACATATGCAAATGTAAAAATGTCACTATGTTTCTGAGACACCCTAACTGTTTCTTCCAGCTCCTGGCTCTATCAAGTTTGGGATAACTGAACATATATTTTTTGAAAGGTAATGAAAAGCAAGAGTCACTTGCTTTTGAAATAACTTCCATGTATGTATGAAACAAAACTGAAAAAAGTAACAATTACACTGCATTGCATGTATTTCCTGCAAACACAATTACTGTGCATAACATTAACTATCATATAAATACTTGGAGACAACATGGTCGTGTCGTAACAGAACCTGAGGTCTACCTTCGTAAACTTCAGCAAGGTGTGCACCAGCTACATAATTTTAGCTTATTTTTTGTTTCTACTAGAACACCTGAGATACAGTAGTAGAAAACAAGAACTGAACTGTAGACAGTGAGAGTCTGAAAAAATTGGGAATTCAAGAACTCAAAACGATGTTATGGCATGCAAAATGCCAATGTGAGATGTTTTTAGAGATACAGAAAAAATACGTAATAGGGAAGGCTGGAAGGACAACGTAGGTTAAAACTAAAGTAAAGTTAAGGACTAGCTCTAACATTCTTTCCATAATATAGTCAAGAAATTTAGCTGTATAAGAATATATATAGAAGGGGAAAATATCAGTGGCTTGAACAATTAATCTTTATTTTACAGTTGTGAAGACTGTGCATATTGATTTGCCATTGTAATAACTTTAAAAAACAATAAACAACTGTTTGGTCCTATCTTTCTCAAAACTTTCTCAATGATACTAGATATGTATTTGTGTATATTGGATTTGGAGGATTTTTTTTCTGGGTATCTTTAGATATTTTGTGGAGATATACTCTTCCAGCATAATCCAGTACGTTTTAGCAGTCTTTTTATCCACATGACTTGAATGGAAATTCTGTATAACAGAAAAGCGGTCCAGAAGCAGTGAAGGGCTTTATTAGTTCCACTAAAATATAAAGTAGTATAGAATAAAGATATTCAGAACTCCTTATGTTACACTGAGGTCCACAAAAGCATCAGATTCACCTCTAGTGTGTCTCCATCAGCATTAATTGAACACTCAGAGAGATTAGTTTGGTTCAGAAACTTTTATGCCTAGAAATTTTTTTCTCTATTAAGAGCAAGCCTTTAAAATGATACCTGCCTTTTCACGGTATTTTTCAGTGAAAGACCTCAAAGTACACCGTGAATACTCATTAATTACARCAAGTCCCCCGGACAAGTTATATAACCTCCAAGACAGACTAAACAGAATGAATTGAYAAGATTTAATGGACGGAAGTGCTGAAGGCCCACACATGCTGTTGGCTATTTAAGTGACATGCTGAYGGTCACACCGTAACCTATAAACAGSCAAAAAGCAGGAAAAACTTCAGAAACTTGACCCACAACCCCTTTTATTAGATGTTGTGCCTTGAATCCTGTCTAACAGAGCAGGATAAGGCAGGCTGGCAGTGACCGCATTTGCTCTACCACACTTCCTTTATTCCTTGATGAGAACGAATCGGGGGCAGTTCCTGGAGTCCCTGACTGTGTTTGAACTACTGGAAAATGCATGTATTGTAAAGACAATATTTTGAAGATTGAGAAATTACTGAGAATAAAAACTGTCAGTATTTTCCACTAGGAACTGTCCAGTATAAGATGATTCTGAAATTACCAAAACATCAAATCAAATCAGAGTACTGCACGCATTCAAAATATCAGACACAGATATACTGTAATTGCTGAGCAAAGAAATACGCATCTGATTGAGCCTGGTRTACATGAGGGACCAATAAAGACACAGTACTGGTTCAGGTTAGACAATGAGGCTGAATAGAGAGAGAAGGAACCAAAATACTCACCACGGTTTATATAAAGYGGGCACACAGCTTCTTGGAACTACTATTAGGAAAATAGGCATGCTRTTGCTTTAYGGATTTCTTTTTTTTTACTCAGTTTTGTCACAGAAAGAAATGATTACCGTCAAACATTGCAAGCTGCAAATTCTGTGTTTAATTCAGCACTGATTTTCAGAGGAATGCCATTTTTTAGCAGTTTCACTTTGCAACTCTTCAATTTGATATTACAGAAATAYGAAAGCTATATGTGTTTTTGGAACACATTACTTAGAGTATCTCCTTGCCTTCTCAGTATTACTCTTCGATTAGAGAAAATGATTCACTCTATATCTCAGCTGAAGCTAAAAAAATAACACACAGCTTTGGAAAGTTAATTTGAAAAATTTGTCCTTTTTGACATACATTTTAAACAAGATCTCAATTAGAACACCTCATTACACACCAAGACTTTTCATTTTCACCCTCAGTCACTCATAATGAGCCACACTGGTCTCTGTCACGGTCTCCCGTGCACACACTCCACATAATCATGCTCGCCAGCCTATTTCAGCCATGTAACAGCCACATAATAGTCAAGAAAAGAACATGTGCAGTCAATAACACTTAGGAATAATGGGCCAAGTTCATCACGGAAGTCAGCGGGGGGGCATTTGGCCCATTAACTCCAAAATATAGGAAGTTTTGTTACGGAGTAACCACTTTGCAGAACCAGACTGTCTTGGCTCATATACTCTCTTCGCAGTGCCCATACATTGCACTCACTGACATCAGATGGAAATCTTAAATCAAGAGGAAAATATTCCCCCTGCTAGAACGCAGCAGGGGGTTACTGCAAAGCCCAGCCYATCCGCATGTTTCACTGTGGACAGAAAAATCGCGTGCCGCTTACTCCCCAAGCCACGAACAAATTTCTGCCTCCTCCTGCATTAAAATTGCCAGATCAGAAAAACAGAGATCATAATTTTATCTCCCATGACTGAACACGGACGTAGGGTGCTCAGTATAGTAGGTATCCCAACTTCTTTAAAATTTAGCACAGTTTACCCAAAGCACCGGTTCTTTCCCTTTAGTATCCTGATTCTTAGTTCATTTAGAGCCTGCTCCAGCAATTTATCCCTGTTCAGCAAAGTATTCATGCATATACCTAATAATAACAGCATTTAAGCAAGTTCTTGAAGTTAAACATGTCTTCAAATAATTACTTAAGAGAAGGAATTTCTGTTGTRTCAAAAATAAGCAATAATCCGGCTGTGTCAAAAATAACCAATAAAGTATTTTCAAATGTTGAAATTAAAATTTTAACAAATATATGTATAATTTTATCACTGTGCATTTTGCTAACTAAAGTCGGGTGAAAACACTATTTCTGAGTGCAAAAAAAGACAGTATTTTCTGTGTTAAAACTGGCGGGGTATGTATCCTTCATTTGATGCAAAAAACTCTACCTCCCTAAATACTATTATTTTGTTAGGATATTTTTAGTTCTAGATTTTTCATATTAAATTTTTGACAGAAATGTTAATACTATTTAGCATTTAAATACTAAATTAATTTCATATTAAATACTAATTAGTAGAATGATAGAGGAAAGGAAATGACTGCTGTGTTTGTTTCTGGGATAGAGTAAGGTCTCGAGCTCAGTATTCAATTTTCTGTAGCGGATTACTGTAGTGCTATGAAACACATTTCCTTCAGTCACAGGGCTGTCTGAGGACAAACTGATCCTCACCTAATTTAGAGGACAAACTAATCCTCAGCTAATTTAGAGCAGCCTAACATTTATAGCTTCATATGGGAATTGACTTACCTAACATAAATCAGAAGAGAGCTTCCTTTGAGTCAATGGTGTAGCCAGTTCTGAAGGATTTTTTGTTTATCTGTTTTACCAAAATTCTCAAAATTTTTTGTGGGTTGGAAGCTGGCTTGTTCTTAACTGGTATACATTTTACACAGTCTCAGAGTCCTTCACTTCTGGCTCTTCCCTAATTCAAAATGGTTATCTTTTCCTATTACTTTCAAATGCAACAAAATTACCCTAACTTTAGGATTGACAGGTGTCAATACACTCTTTGGAGGAAAGAACAATGTAAGTTGGAAGATTTGGGGTCAGCAAAAGACTGGCAGTCCTCCAAAAGTRTCGGGGACTGTAAAATTCCCTACTTTCAAGTATGTCTGCATTAATAACAACATATCGGACTTCCTAAAATCTAAGAGGCCCATTCCAATCTAATCTTTTATAGAAAAAATATGCACACATGATAGTCAGGCCCCAACRTTTTGCAAGTCACATTATTTTTCCATTAAAAAAAAAAAAAAACTGTCAGCTCCCCCTGGCAATGTTTCTGATTAAAAAGTGATGTCCACAGCATTAAACKTTTGCTTCTCTACCCCCACACAGGTATGGCTATAACATTAACTAGCATAGGTCCATTAATGGTCCTTTATACCACCTAAAGGCTCGTCACTTAGTGTTTTCAGAGCCTAATTTTACACTGGTGAAAATCCTACTGTCCTGGAAGGAAGATGGAGTGAAGCAGTGGTGGAACAAAACCCAGGGGAGTTAAACCCAGGAAATCCCAGCCTTTGACTTCAGTGAATTACGTAAGAAACTGTACCCTGAGTTTCCAGCCTGATTGGTGGAAGCAAATGGGAAATGTACTGCATTAACATATATAACCTCCTGCTTGGCAATATTCAGTTTGATTTATAACATTTCCAATCTTCTTAATGCCATTTCATAAATACATAATTGTAGTGCTAATTTTTTTCACTGTGACATTTGCAGAAACTAAACAACCTCCTGCTTGACTTCACAGGCAATGTGGTCTGAAAGTCGAAAGGAGGCATGTAAGAGTAAAACAATGTGTTTCTACTTTGAGGGTTGTTTCTGCTATAAAACATACATAAAGCTTTTGCAATCTCATACAGTTTTTATTGCTCTCACAAAATTCATTCAGTTATACTTAATTTTTGCCATAGTACATCAGACAGTGGACTGAGTAGACTGGTTTCTTTCCCTTTAACAATATACTTGGTCATCAAAGAAACTCCAGCTAGGAAAAAAAGAGATCCTGACTTCTGCATGTGATCATTTTGCAGTGTGCTGCTGGAGATCAATGCAAGCTTGGGCTTGCAACAAACTGCATAAGCCCTGTTAGTGAGTTCGGTGTTATGCTGCTTTTAACAACCTTGCTATCCTCCTAGGCCCTGTGAATTCCCCTGAGGATGTGCTACTTAAAGTAATATTTCAAATTTTTCCTTTGTAAATCAAACAGCTCAGTTAAACTTCGGGGAGCCTCAGCCCTGCACTGGACCTGTTGCATCAAGTCAGCCAGGCAGAGCGGATCCCCATGAAGGCATGGGGGGAAGCCTGCGAGCTCCACACCTGAGTATCTCTGAGCTGTGATGAGCACAGGACTGGACAACGCTCAGCAGGAGTGGCCGTACCGCCTGCCTCTGCCCTCCGAGGACCGAAGACGTGAGGGCAAGCTGGCAGACAGACATGCATTCACTAGCACTTTGGGCTGATACGTATAAGCTCTTTTCTGCCATACCTGGACATTTCAACACATATTTGACTGAATCAGAGGAGAGCTTGGTTACCTTAGTGGAAACATGGCAAACTCTTACCAAGGATGTTATTATTTCTTTATCGGTCTGCTAAGAAACCGCACTGTGGAAAAAGATCTAGGGATGAAACAGTGTGAATAGGATCAGGCAAATTAACTTTTCTTTGTTACTTTCTCTCTCCTGCTACATTTTGTGCCTATATACATGCAGTATTCATCAAAATGTTACAACTGTCACAGTTGTAGTAACAAAGCTGGGCCGTCCCTGTGAAGAACAGGGGTGGTCCAGAAAGCCGATGTCAAGAAACACAGAGCCAACTCTGTGTCACTAAGCCAACTCCCAAAGCTATTTTGGGGGATAGCAGAAAGCCTACAAGACCTGCCCTCCTTCTGGAGGCAATAGCAGTTAAAGGGGAGGAAAACAGACAGCTTCCTGAAGAAAGAATGGAAAATTCAGATGGCACTGGTATAAATTAATCCAAGTGCGACTAATGAAATGACAGGTGATCTCCAGTGCTGTTTCACCTCGAGTCCACATATTTCTCTTTATCAACTCATCCAAGCAGAAACTGCAGTCTTATGCCTAATTCAGAAGCAGCAAAGAGGCTGTCACTGCCATCAGGTTTACACTCCCATGGCATGAAATCTGATTTAATGTTAGAAAGACATATATTATAGGGAGCAGCCTGATAGCTAGAAAAAATGATCTCCCCAAACAGCAATGGAAATAAGAAGGAGTTGTGAATCCTCAATATTAAAAAGAAAGGGGGAACCATGAGTGTGCAGATATGGAGTGGGGAATGCCTGATGGCCCCTCTCAGGGGGTATCAAATCCATACACAGAGCACCTCTGAGATGCCCCATATAGATCTCGCCCAGCAGCTTTACCCCACACATCCTTTGAGTAAAAGGGTGTGTAAGCTAACAATATTCAGCTTAGTAACRGCGGATAACGTGACTCCCATTCTTACCACAGATACAGGACATCTGACTGAAGGGCAGTCCCCATGTATGCAGAGCCAGCATGAGATGTAGGATGAGCTCCGTTTTCTGTGGTTTTTCTTACATTGCCTTGAGAGTCCTAAAGCATGTGGAAATTACTCTGCCAGATTTTTCAYGGGGCACTGAGCTTCTTCCTTCTGTTTTTCCCTTCTGCCTAGGTATGCATCAGTTACCTTCTTGCACAATGTTACAAATTATAAGCTTAAAGGCAAACAAGATGCTATAAACTTGATTATTAACCACTTYTGTGTTATTTAAAAATCTGCTCTCTTTAAGTTCATCACTCAGTTATCCTTTAAGGGAGTATTATTTCTAACTGGGTATCAAACTATGCCGTAATTACCAGAGATCCAGGAAGGATTTCCTGCATACTTAATAACAGAGTTGTGCTCTTACCAATAAGAACTGTATCAAGCTGCTTGAGAAGCAATAGGATTTTGCTGAATGKTTTTTGCAGTCAAAACTGATTCACAGTCATATATATACACATATGTAGTGTATATGAAACAATACTTTTTACAAAAGCCATTAAATGCAGAAAAATCTATCATCAATATTCATACATGTTTTCAAATTAAGACAGCATGGCTATATTCACATCATTATTAAGTGTGCTTTGTGGAAAGATTTGAGCAATCAACTTTTCATTAAAAAAAGATTCAAGAACAATCATTAAAAATCAAATGTACAAATATTATTTAAAAACAAATGAAAAATGGGTGGATGCAAATATTTGAATGAAGAATTTTTCTGCTTTTCTCCAGTCAAGAAGCAGAAATTGCATGCAGTATATCTGGCCAAATGCATCCAAACAACAGCTCGGATTTTGCATATTCATGGCTAGCCATAATGTGGCTAATCTCCACGTTGAAAAACTAAGAGAGTCTGCTCCATAGAAGTTTTGTAAAACTAAAATCACCAGGGAGAAATTAGACACCTTGCTGTAACTACTACACTCTCAGACTTTTCAGAATTACAGTTTTCTGAATTGAACTCTACAGTTTTACAGTTACTGAGCATTATTCTGATTCAGCATTTGCAATATAACTTAATAACTAACTGCTCTTATCCTTACTTCAGGTCCAATCAAGTAAAATCTCCCGATTTCCCTTTTGCATCCAGCAGTAATCCCTACCTTAACTTAAACTAACTTATAGTGTCTTTACAGTACAAGAATGCTTAWACATTAGTATATAAAATATATACATATAGTATAAGTATACCACATACAGTGTACTTTTAATAGCTTTCCATTCTTTGAAAATTATGAGGATTTGCCTAAAACTCAGTGCAGATTCACAGSGCTTCAGTTTTTCATTACAAAATTACAAGCAAGGGTCTAACAAAATGTTGTCTTCTCCTATACTTCATGGCTTTCTTTCATGACAGTCTCTCCAATATTCATCCTTCAGTGTCAACTTTATGGTAGACCAGCACGAATTTGTCAATAGTTCATATGTGACCGAATAAAGTTAAGATGCTGTTACGAGAAAGCACTGTCTTTCTCTTTGAAGGTAAAACTGACCACTATTCAAGTTAACTACCCTAAGAAGGACAATTACCATACCAAAAATACATACTGYTAAACTAGAACAAAGAGTCGATGACCTCCTGCAGCGAGGGATGCATATGTTGGAAAGGAAATAAAATGATAGAGACTGAAGGGCATTTAATAAGAACCCTCCTCTTTTAACCAAAACAGCACAGCACAACCTGAAAGGATCTAGGAAATACATAAAGAAAATTTTATAAGACAGCTTCCTTGAGGAGTAYATCTGTTTGAACAGTGAGTGGGTCACAGGAGACAGAATGAAATCTCTTGAAAATCATCATTTAGAGAGACAAACATAGATATCAGGTGCCTCTGAATTTCAAGATCTTGTTTTGAAAAATCCAGAAAAGACTGTTTTTTAAAAACATGTGATTTTGTTCAGTCACTTAACCAATCTAAACWGTATGCATCATCTGAGTTTTCTGAGTTTTAGACTAGGGAAATAATTTTTTTTTTTCTCTGTTCTTAATCACATCTGTGTTGTTAACCTTTGCAGGCAGCTTTGAATTGCTTTTAAGGGATATAGAAGATAGAACAGATGTAGCCATCTAGATGATGTTGCTTTTGAGACTGGGCCTAAAAGTTTAACTGATTTACATACCTTGAATTCTTTAGTTGAAATCTCTAAAGGAAGTAGTGAAGAAAGTGTGTCTGGACCTAATTTTACTCATGAGTCTTAGTGAAACAAAGGCATCAATTCAGCCAGTTAGTGCATTCAGAGCTGGGGACCCTTAGGTTTCTAATAACCACAGGGGAAAAAAAGTGTAAACAGTATGAAATTCTCAAAAAAAAACCCTCCTCCTTGTCTTCTCTCAATTACGTTTTCACAAGTTTATATGCCAATGTGGCAGCGTGGACTTCAGCCCCCTTGAGTTCTACAAAGTGCTTCATTTTTTTTGGCTGCTCTGCTGCCCACTTAAGCTTTTCTAATCTCTTGAATACAGTTACATCTCCCCATATATGTGGGTGTATACATACAAATGAGAAGTAAATATATGCAAATTTACTAGAAGAAAAAACATGTTCAATTCCCCTCATCAAATATTCAAGTGACTGACTACTATAGACAGCAAAAGAAACTCTGATGTAGGTGCAAGAAAGACATATGTTTATCCCTATAAGTTTACAATCTATTGTCATAATAGATTAAAAATAGAAGAAATTGGGGAAAAAAAGCAGAAGTAAAAAGCCTTTTTCAGCTACTTTTCTAGTGTTTTCTTTCTCGCTACTTGGCTCTTTGCTTTTCTGTTCTATTTTAAGAAACTTGTCTTCATGAATTTTCTGCAAAGCRTGATGCACACCTGCAGTGTGATACAAGAAGATAAAGATAAGAACGCATAGTGTTAGAGAATCTGCGTCAATTTGCAAAATCTAAGACATTCATATACTATGAAGAAACTATGCTGGGCCCACTGTGCCAAACAGAGTATTTAATGTCACCCTGCATTCATTGTCCTCTAGCTATTCAATCTCAGTACCATTTTCCTTCTTGAATTTACACCCAGGCAAATACCTCTGTATGAACAGAGCACTAAATCAACCTTACATTACTCCATCAAAGCCAGAGAAGTTTCCTGACTGCACTCTTTTTAGAGTCTGCCTAAAATCAAATTTTAAAGACAATTAACTGTTGCCATTTAAAAAAAGCATGCTATAGATAATAGTCTAATGAGATACAGAAACAGTCATCATTAGATTTTCAGAACTATTTTCATTTTGTTATCTGCTGTAACTGCCCAAATATGACAATATCTCAGTTGTGTAAGATATTCYGTGGCTCATTTTAGCCATTTTAATYCATCTTTCTTGAAAWTTTTCTYTAGTTACACATATTCCCTTATAAATTATGTTAGTATCATCTTTAAAACCTATTTTGTCTAAAAGTGGCAGAAATAATTGCAGAAGTATAATAATAAATARTGAGAGTTTATGAGGGTGGTCAATGCTCCATCTCAAATTATAAAACAGGAGCAAAATAGCTCTTTTTTATCTTAACTCCATTCTGAAAGGCAGATGAACTGTGTTTCTCTGCAGAAGTCTTCACACAAAATCCCTGGGGGAAAAAAGGGTGCATTTTGTACGGGTAACAGGTCTTCAAGGGTCTGGATCAGCCCGGGTCACGCCAGCAGGGGCTGTTAGAGTCAGCGTAACTAGCCTCAGAACAAAGGGACTCAGGAGTCTCCTCCTCCATCACCAAGGTTATTTTGCTTTCAGTTATAACAAAGCCTCTTCTTAGTTACAGTCTCTGTCTCAGTTTTCCTTCGCCGTCATCGTACAACACTACACATTTCGCAGCAGGCAGCGTCTGTGTCGGTCACTTACTGAACGCCTGTACAACAAACTGAACAGCAGGCTCGCACCGCAGCCGCAGACCAAAGGAAGAATTTGGGCTTTGAAAATTAACGGAACTGACTAGATTGCACAAAACAATCATTTACCCCTAACTTCTCCGCCAATAGCGAATGCACCACTTGAACCTGAGCCCCAGTGTAASCTCAAATTTAGGTACAATGTTTCGCTAGCTTTATCAGGAAATGGATGCCTCAATCCACTCTTCCAAAGTAACTAGAGCRGAATTATTTTCTTAAAGTGCTTTCTGGTTTTGAATCCAGTTTCCAGTAGACCTTTAAGTAATGGGTTATTTTTACATGATACTTTAAAGCCAAAATGTATGCAACATTTTGTTTGCATGTTGCTTAACAGATTTACAGTTGCTAAAGCTTAATAACAGAAGAATATTAAATCAAAAAGCTGTAGAATCAAAATATTTCCCAAATAAATTTCTATAATTCAAAACTTGATGCACAGGGAACCAAGTCATTTATTAAATCAAACTGAATTGCTTTTTTATATCATATTGCCYATACATTTACAAATATGCTCAATCCAGCAACAGTAATGTCAAGTTCTACAATTAACTGTGTTAAAGATGGGATTTTCATTTTCATTAAAATAGATCCTAAATTCCTATTATCACTGTGTACAACTTAAAACCTTATGAAAATTTCATCAACATTGTCTTTGTAGTAAATTATTCTGGCAAGAGAAATGCTATCATATGGCTTTTTTGTTCTCAGAAGGCCTGCTTTATCTCGATACCCATCTTATTTCAATGCATGTGCAGGGTTTTTTTTATTTTTTAAGAACAGCTGCACTTACTGTTTCAATAAATCACTTCTTTCTTTTAAAAATTGTTGTGGAAAAGGTTAAGATTTTTTTCCCCATTTGCAATAAAATTTTTGCTCACAGCCATGAAGACGTTTTTTGAGGCAGCCAACAAGAATGTTCCAATTCTTATGTCCCCATTTCTCAAAATATCAAAATGATGYTATGTACCTTGTTGCCCCAGATTGTCTGTCAGTAGATTGCAAGGCATAATAGATCATTTTGTGGTAACCCAGAAATAAGGAGMTATAGTCTATCCTTAATTATACCCAAGTTACTGATATCAACTGGGTTGTATTACTGTGATACAATATAGAATTTAATTTGTATTAGCTCTGAGAGGAAATATGTAAAATACTTGTCGCACCTTTCATACTAGCAATGCCCTGAGAGTGCTAAATATCAACCATCAGCCCTACAGATAAATGAATTTATGTGAACTGGCACAGAAGTCGCTACATCAGCTGTAACAGATTGGATTACCTCAGGGTCTGACAACATCCAGGTCCCATTGTACAAGTACATCGTTATATATTATCTGTATTCATGGCTGAATGTTCACTGTGGTTACCACCTTTGTCTTGATGTTATAATCTTAAATTAGGATATAACCTTTTCACTATTTCAAGTGTCTATCTTCCATAGAAATAGTACAATTTCCTACAGCTTGTGGTTACTTAAATATCACATATATAATTTTTATAAAAGCTATCCTCCTTCATGACTAAAATACCTTTCTTTAAAGACTGCCATGAGTCAAGTAGCCAGCTGTGGGAACCTTTCCTTTAGCAAGCTCCTTGCACATTAATATGAAATGCAAGGTATCACATTTCATGATAAGAATGATTAGGAGATTTCCTAGTGTCCTCAGTTAATAATAAACCCTCTGTGCTTCTTAGAAAACGAATTCACCGCCCATCCAACAGGTGACAGCTAATATAGATGCTCAAATGTAGCTGTGACAGCTGGTAAATAGAAACAAGCATTCGCCTAACTATTCTTTGCCCATGCTTYCTGGCAAGATCATTGCGTCCTGTTCATAACAATATTGACATTGATGGCAGGAGCATGGGCAGTGTATRGAAGTGGTATATTTGCCTATGGATCAAATTATCCAGAAGATACACGCAGGAGCTATCAAAAATTACAAATGCCATTAGTCTCTTCCTTATATACTATCCATCTTAAAACAAATAAGGAAAGGTTTGTACGCTGCTAATTCAGCTTCTTGGAACACTTTGCAACATTAAATAATTAACGTTCTCAACTTTCACATCTTCTGTAAGAACAGTTATATATGGATATCAGTTGCTTTATGCACTGTGAAACTTAACAGCAGAAATAATGTAGCTCTTAGGTGGAGTACAGACTGCTACACCTCTTCGGGCAAGAACTGAAGATACTGAACCTCACTTAAAGGGGAAAGCCTTCTCAACTAGACGCGACTTTCTCAGACATATGATTTTGCAAGAACATGAAGACTAATGACTGTGGTTTTGCACAACAGAACATTTTTGATAGCCAAAAAYGATCAAGACTTTAGTTTGAGGTTTCCCTCAGGCACAGGAGTTAAAACAGTAGGAAAAAGTCACAGGCCTTATGAGAAAGCATAATGAAATCTTCTCCTACRACACCTTGAATAATCCTGCTTAAATGCCCATCTCTGCTAAGTTTGTGACATCTACAAACACGATAATGAGTTACTTGTTTTTAGGCTTTTAAAGAGAATGAGAATTAAGTTAAAAAAAAATCTGAGCTTTATTGCCCTGAATTACGTCTACTGATACTAATGGGATTCCTATATCACCTACCCTTCCCAGAAAACTAACATATAAACAAGGGCAAATAAACAGCCACTTTTTAGAGTAGATTAAGTCACTCCAAAGGGTTTTTCAACCAAATTACTAACAGAATTTTCAAAGATTGCTACAGGCCCTGGCTGTGACTGCGTCTCCTGTTGTCACTTTTCCTGTTAGGCGTTATTCTAAGCGAGACATTTTTCCATTCAGCCAGAGCGCCTTACGAGGAAAGCGCTGGAATGCGACTCCGGAGATTCCTTTCCCATCTGTTCAAAGCGTTTGCATGCCTCTGCCGAAAGTGCCGTTGCTCTACTCTGATTTCTGCAAATATTTGTTTAAATGTTTAACTTTACTCCCGTGAGGAGACTTGCGGATTTCAGCGTTCCTGATCATGCAGCTATAGAAGCATTTGTATATCTGTGTGCCTCTGTCGCCTGTTCATACGAGAGGGACACCGCTTCTCTCACTAAGTATCTGGAAACAAATTCACGCATGACAGCAAGTGGCTCAAGTACAACGGCACAAGTACTGCAGACWGCTTGATTCTCCATTATTAGCAATGTGCCAAATGAACAGATTATCAGCAATGATCTCATACAGTCAAAAAAGGGGGTGGGAATTAGTTACCGTTGGTGGCTTTAAACTGAGACATGAGCACAATGTATGAAAATGCATCATTTTTAAAAGTGTCTCTCTATGGTTGTGATAGAGACCAGGGGAAGAGAACATAGATGTCGTCGTTCAAACACGTTTAAAGCCATCGTTGCTTTGATYCGACTGAAACAACCCAGTATTTTTCAAATCATTCAGATATTAAGTGGCAGGTGTGCATTTCTGTTTCTTATTAGAAAACCCCCAGCTGCTTTCTGTGAATTTAGCTTTGGGAGCAGAAGCGTTCCAGTTTCCATCTGCATTCTGGGACAGGTAGCACAGACCAATTAATCACTAAGGTGCTCTCAGATGGTCTCACCTTCTTTTGTCTTTGAACAGTTTGATACAAAATAAAAATGGGTCAATGTATTAGCAAGAGATTATGATATCATATCCTTGAAGAGCTGTTATACTTGCAGCATAGACATGAGATACAGAGAAAAGCAATACTTCACTCAATGCAACAGCTTATAATCACAAGGGGGTTTTGGTTGGGGGGTGGGTTTTTTACTAGTAGCACTAAAAATGATTTTTATAACAAGGATGCTGTTAATTTTCAACTCTGTAGATCCTGGGTGAAATGAAAGAAGTATAACAAACACTCAGGAATAGATTAACTCATTGTTCACCCAAGACGCCCATTTTCTTCAGAATCCATGAGAAATAAGAGGATGATGCCAACAAAGGTGTGGACCAAATGCTTAGGACATGGGATGTGCTAACAAGCTAGGAACAACAGGTAGATGAAAGAAAAATATTTTTAGAGAAAAAAGATAGCCCAGAGAGAGAGAGAAAGCTGTCAYAGGAGTTCAAAGCTGTTATGAAATGTATTTTTCACTTCATTGTTCATAAAGAGAGTGAGGATGGACTCACACAGTGAAAAGGGTCAAGAGGGAAAAATACATGATAAGTAGAACCTCTGACTAGGCAGAAACCAGCCAAATGCTACTAAGGCTTTAATAGCAACAATAGGTGCTTGTGATAGACAGAACAGACAGGATAGACAGAAGATATATATGTAACGGGATGAAGTTTGTGTTACATTTATTATGGATATCCAGACAAAATTCATAACTGCAAGCCTTTACAAGCATGATTTGAATAATGAGAATAGCATAAAATAGTTGGCATGGAACATTTAGCAAATTATACCTAAATTGCAGACAGTCAGCATGCATTTACCCACAGAGAGCTTGCCTAACAAATCTCGTACTGCCTCATTGAAGAAGCAGCAATAACAGAGAAGATTTTACAGGGAGAGAATCTGTGGGTATAATTACACAGCCTGTAGAAAACACTTTTAATAGAATAACCAGCTGGAAGTTAAACAAGAATAGGGGAGCAACCAGAAGGATGAAATCTGAGTCAGTATAATGTTATGATGGAAGAGAAATAGTAAGAAACAGGAATAAATTACAAGCAATCTTACATTACAGGAAACCAAAGGAGTAAAAGGTCTTGTAGTAATGAAGAGAATTATTCTAGCTTCATACATAATTCACTACCAAAGAATCTTAACCAGTAATTTCTGGCTGAGCAAGTCCATACATGTAGAGAAAWCACTCAGTCTCAATTTAAATACTTTGGCATATTCACTATGTCCACAGGTTAATTGTTCTGATGGTTAATTACTCTCAGTGAATCTTAAATCTACTCTGAATTAGTGAGTTTATTTTTCAGTTTTTTCAAACTCTGGATTTTGGTGCACCTTTGCTGGATTTCAGAGTTCTTTGTAACAAAATATCCCAATACTCTCCCYAGAGGTTCTTCAGGCACTTCGTGATTTTGTCTTGCAATAAATTGACCTTCTTTAGTCTCTCACTACTGCTCATGATTTTGAAACTCATTCTTGGAACCTTTTTTACATTCGTTCCAAATTTCTGAATTTCTTTCTGAAGTACAGACACCAAAGCAGGACACATTTACCAGTTAATACCTAACCAGCACACAGTGACACATCCTGAAATACAGCATAACAATTGCATATAGCACAGCATCTTGATATGGACCAGGAAGCCTGGTCTGAAKTTCTGAGAGAGACCCTATAGTCTGGTTTTCAGTGGAATTAGCCCCGATTCAGTTGCTCCTGATTCTTACATTTAATAAGATGAGAATCTGGGCCAACAACACAGTTCTGGTTAGGAGAAGGAAAAAAATGGACAACACAAAAAGTTCAAGAGAGGATACATGAGATAATAAGTGAAAGAAGGTTAAACATGCTGTGGAAAAGAGAAGATTAACAAAAGACCTCACTGAGACATAAAACATCTTAAGGGAATAGAAAGGATAAATTTTAGTAGACTAGCAATTTAATGGAGGGACATGCAAGCAGGATTAATTAATTAGTTTATGTCTGTGGTAGTTAATGAAGATGAAAAGCTCTATCATTAAGTGTTGAGCAGCAGCATAAGAAAAAGAAAAGTAGCAGACAAATTTACACTGTTTAAACACAAGTTTCTCTTTAACAAAATCACTAGGAAGGATTACTAGGCTAAGCAAGCACCTGGATTGGCAWAATGCAGGTATGGCTGTGGAGGAAAAAAGAGGGACAGAGGCTGCTTGAGCTGTCAAAGCCCCTGAACTATTTTAAAGTCAACTCAGATTTGAGACTCTAAGTTACAGAAGGGAGGGAGGTTCTCAATGGTTAGAAGGAAATATTCCCTATTCTGAATATCCATAAGGGAAGAAAAATCGCTCTGAGGATAATCTAGCATTGGGTAGGGTGCCTATAGTGGTTGTGAAATCTCTGTCCTTGGAAGTTTTTAATCCCTGGTTAGACAAAGCACTGAACTACCTGGTATGAATTCAGGGTTAACCCTGCTCCGAGCAGGAGGTTGGACTAGAAATCTCCCTGAGTCCTTTCCAACATGAATGAATCATAGACATCATGAACCGTGTTGTAGAGCAAGGCTTTTACAACTGAAATGATATAAAAGCTATGATTCTTGCTATAGTGATAGGAAAATATTTATATAATTCACCAAAATAGAAAATACTTAAATATCAAAACACACGCAACAAATAACTAGGATATATTTACCTACAGAGAGTCACATATTGCAATCTCTGATGTTTTTGTAGACCTTGATGACTATCTTAAAACTTACTAAACCAGATAMAATTTTCAAGCAAGAGACTGACTTAAATCACACAGAAGCTATAGATCTCCATAAAAAGACTTCTTGTTAAATTTGTGGGGGGGAAGACATTCTTTTAAATGAAACTCAGTTTGAAAATATATATACGTATATATATTTGGAGAGTACTTTTCTTTTTTCCTTTGATTATGAAGAAAACAACTTGGACTAGGTGGTTCCTCTCAGATAGTGAAATTCAAAAACTTGTTTATTAAAATACATTTGCTAACCAACTTTCCTGATTAATGGCTAGAACTCATTAGATGTTTCATTAATTATAATGTCAAAATATCTACAGCTTGTTGCGTTTTCCTGCTTTCAATAAAAAAACACACTGTTAGCCACTTACATTTTGAGCAGAATAGGTTATTGCTATTTTGGCATGTTCAGGGACCTGTTTGGAAGAATCCCATGGGATACAGGGGAAGGGAGATCCAAGAGAGCTGATTGGCATTCAAGGATCACCTCCGCCAAGCTCAAGAATGGTCCATTCCAACAAGCAGGAAACCAAGTAAGGGCAGCAGGAAGCCAGCACACATGAACGARGAGCTCCTGGCTAAACTCGGACACAAAACAGAAGTGTACAAGAGGTGGAAGCATGGATGGAAGCATGGACAGGTGATGCAGGAGGAATACAGAGACAATGCTGGAGCCTGCAGGAATGGCATTAGCAGAACTAAAACTCGCCTGGAGCTGAAACTGGCCAGGGACATGAAAGGCAACGACAAGGGCTTCCACAAGTACCTCAKCAGCACAAGGGAAAACATAGGCCTGCTGCTGGAGCAGTCAGGGGACACAGAAAAGTCAGAGGTACTGAATGCCTTGTTTGTCTCGGTCCTCCCAGGTAAGACCAGCCTTCAGGACTCCCAAGCCCCTGACACCAGAGGGGTGCTGTGGAGCAACGACAACTGACCCTCGGTGGGGGGAGGATCAGGTCAGGGAACACTTAAACAAGCTGGACATTCCCAAGCACACRGTGTGGCAGTCTCACCGGAGCACAATATCCTGCGAGGAGGCACTTGTGGGTGCAGAGGGAGTTGGCCAGCATCACTGCAAAGCTGCTCTGAAAGGTCCTGACAGCTGGGAGAGGTTCCCGAGGACTGTAAGAAAGTGAATGTCACCCCTATCTTTAAGAGTACTTGAGGGCCACAAAAAGTGGCAAGAATTCAAAGATTTGCGGGCTTTTTAATAAAATATAAATGAACAGGAAGACTAGAAACTTTTATAAAATTTGCATTTTCTTCTTTAAGTCTTAGATTCTCCCATTTCCTTTCTGACATAGCAAAGATTTACAGTCAATGAATATAAAAATCATTTCTAATCGACAGAATGATAAAGCTGAGTGACATTTTTCATCAGTTCCTAAAAGCATGCAGTGTCTTGAGCTCGATTCCTTTTGTGAGGCTCTATTTGTCATTTTTGAGTGTGTCTATTAAGAGTTATTGAGCACTTCAGGAACAGAGACACGTAGTACAAGGCAGGGTGGTCTTCGTGTAAAGATCATATTGCATKTTTTTCCATTTTTGTCCTTGAAAGATGGCAAATATTCTCAGTCCTCAAAAACGTCCTCTCTCTCAGGCCATCAATTAGCAACAACTGTCAGATCATACACCATACTCAGAAAAACAGCAACTGTGGCAAGAAACAACATGCCAGGGAATGGAAGCTATGAACTATGAAGCAGGTTCAAAGATAGATACTTCACACTGTTGCAGAAAACCTGTCGTCAAGCCAGGAAACATATGTACTAGACCAGTGAGAATAAAAAAGACACAGAAGAACAAGTTACACAGGGATCTATATAACTTAATTATATAGTTTTGCTTTCAACATGGAAAAACCCAAACACACAAACATATTATCAGAAATATAAAGTATAGTATGTTGAACAATCTTTGTTGCTACTTAGTGAAATTACTGATGAACAAATACAAGTGTGCTCAATTCCTAACTGGTTGTAAATGAAGCCTTGTAGTAATACTGCCAAAGAGCCTCCAATATTTTTCTGTTGTTTGACTTGGTTGTTTGACTTTTTTCCATCATGTTGAAAAGTGACTTGCTATTAGTACTAGTGCTAGTACTAGTTGTCTTCTTTACAACTTTTGCCTTCCAAAATGGTTTATTTAAAACTACAGTACATATAGAGGTTTCATTTCCAGTGAACAAAATTCCTCAGTTCTGTCAGAGGTGAAAACRAAGCGTGTTTCTTCCACTTAGATCACTGTGAGTAAAATATGCAAGGCATTTCCTAGGAGATGAGGACACCTCCATGTAGAATAATGTTCTATTCCCACATCATGCGTGAACAAAACTTAGGAATCAGCCTAGGAACGGCTCTATCGTCATGTTTACGTCATTACTCTTAGTCACAGTCTGCTGGAAGACTTATGCCAGCATCTTCCTAATAGTAGCTTGTCTGAGCCAAGAAAAACCTGTAGCTTCCTCAGTTCCCCCACCTTGTGCTGTAGTAAGAGCAGAATCCCTACCAAGCCGAACCCACCTCAGAACGCCACTGTCACAACATTACACCTATGACTAACAAAACTATAGGGCCTATACAACATATAAGCTCTACCCACCTGCCTCTCCCTAAGAAATACGCGGTTGTTTAATCACCTATATCTGGTCTGAACAGATTTTAGTCTAAATACAAAATTTCTGCCTCCAGGATCACCCACGTATGTTTAATTCCTTTACAAATCTTACTAAGGAAACAAATAGAAAAGAAAAAAAAATACATGTTACAATGCGTTTTCCAGCATGACTGGAAAATGTCACTTTCGCAGCCACTGCCAGCATGACTCTGAAACGTTCCCTTTGCGTTCACTTTGATCTCAGATTGCTGAAGGTCTCCTCCTTTCTCCCTCCTCACCTCCTGCTGTCAAACTCAGCTCCCTGAACTCCTCTCTTTGTATGTCAGGGCTGCTAGACAAGCCCCCACCTGATTATCAAGATGGAAAAGGCTTTTTCACCTCAGCTACCATTGTTGTAGCAGCTGATAATACAGTTTTTCTAAYACCTTCTGATAGAGGATTGTGTCCGCAGGAGATCTGACACTCTCTTCAGAAAGGAGCACAGTGCAGCTGTGCAGTGCTGTATACATTAGCATCCTTTCTCTTGCTAAACCTCAGAAATCTTAGCATTATACTGCTCCCAATTTTGTAGCTACATACGTATTGCCAAAGCAGGAGGCTTCAGGAATATGATCCCTATTCCCTTTCACTACAGGTGCTGTTATTGTAATTTGCTCAGCAGTTCATTCCTTGAAGATATTATTGCAGCCAGGGAGAAATAGCCAGTGGTGAGAGCAGACAACACAGGACAGTGATGACAATATTGTGTCTCCCTGGATCCTTTTGACTAACTAAAATATTCACTTTAGTTTGCGACCAACGGCCACCTTGTTTCATCATAGGGACAATAATATCTGTGTACATATAGGCAGCCAATATACACCAACACATGGTTTCATACAGTAGTAACTTGAAGGGCGCTATTGGAGACGTACCCTCCCATAGGTCAAAGGGATGAGATCAAGCCTGCTGCTCTGCCATGCAAGAATCCTTTTCACAGGAAAAAGCTATAGTCAAACAAAACAGATTCAGCAGGAGCTCAACTCGTAAATTTTATGCAGCAAGCTGGGTTACAATATATTTCAGGCTGATGCATCTTCTAAGCATAGTCCACCACTTCTGCATCTAGGAATTTTTTTCTACCACTATGGCAGGAATAACCACAATTTAAATGATTATACTGATATACAGTCATTAGATRGAAACAGTGTCTCATCTGGCCTATCTTCAGAAAGATTAAAGATCAGACAGCAGACACTGCATTTGCCTCTGTCATATTCTCCTAAAAGGAGAAAGCCAAAGCCCCAGTCTTCACAGCATGAAGGAACAGAGTGCACAAGGGCAAAGGATCCTTGCTTAACCTTCCCTTTCGAGCTRAGGCATAAGGAATACAGTAGGAGAAAGGTTGCACCCAGTGCCAATAATACGCCCTGAAACTCTTCACAGTGTTTCAAAATCMATTCATGGTTTTCGGGGGTAATCACAAATCAGGCAGAAAAGGTCTAAGTTTTATTTAATGTAGACTACCTGCTCTGAGAAGGCAGGGCCATTTTACAGTGCTCATGTTAGGCTTAAAGAACTTAAGACATCTCTGAATTACAACTTCTTTTTAGACACAGATATAAAGCAAGAAATAGTATTTTCACTGTCAGATAAAATTCAGTTGAAACATCTTACAGATTTTTTAGCCTTCAAAAAAATTTTAAAATATATTGCCAGTCTGAAAAAATACAGTCCAACTAAACATCACAGTTAACACATTCATGATGCCATTATGATTGGTCTATATGATTAGTCTATAACTGACTAGAATTTAACRTAATTCCGTAGGAAAGAAAGCTGCTGCCAACAATTTATTTCTTACTTTAGTCCCATAGTCCAAGACAAGTCCAAAAGTTTTAAATATTATGGCAATCTAGTTTTAGTTTCTACTACAAAACAATTTCAAATGAAATGTCATGGCCAGTGAAGTCAAAGGAAATGTTTCGCCACTAATTCTGGAGAGGGTTGTTTTTTTGTTTTTGTTTTTGGGTTTTTTTTGTTTTTTTTTTAACCCCTGAGATTTCAACAATGAAACATAAAAAGCAAAATGACTCTGYATTTCTGGTAGTAGCCCAAGAGACCTGGATTTTGATAATGAACTACTAGGCAGTTTTTTGAAAGTCTCTGAAAAGTCTTTTGAAAGTTTCCCGAGCCTKAGGAAATGGGAATAATCTCCCCAGAACACAGAGCTGTCTTCATAAGATACTTKCATAAACTGCAATTTCTGAGTCACGTACCATTTCAAGTAGTATTTCTTTTTAAATGTCTTCACAGCCAATCTAAAAAAGTCACATGATAATCTTGACACTGATTTTTTCAGGGAACAGAATCAAAATAGCAGCACAACATTATTGTTTTGCAATGTCTCTGTCATGATGTTATGCTAAGACAGAATACAGAATACCACAAGGGCCAGTACTAGAAGGCAATGCCAGGAAACCATTGCTCTGATAATGGAGAAATGATAAAAATGCTTCTGTTATTAAATCATATGTATTTAGCCATACTTATAACAAATTCCACTTACATAGAAACATTTTACTGAAAAGTCAGAGAGAAAACTTTTCTCATGGAGAAATTTGATAATTCTTCACAGTGAAATTTCTCACATCTTTTAGGAAGCCATCAGTTTGGTTTCATAAATTAGGAAATGCAGTCCTAGTTAAATATATAGTCTAGGTTGAATATTGTTGTCTTTCTTCAGGTCAAAGTCCTACTGAGGTCATTTCTTGAGGACAGAAAATGTAAAGATTTAATGTGAGAACATTTTTAATAGAAGAGGTAGAAATTCAGCTCATCAGTTACACATTATTGTGGAAGTGTGACATCCACTGGCAAGCAGCGGAGATTAAAATTTATCAAGCAAACAATTCCATAACCCGCCGTGTCCTAGAACTCTAGATTTACACAACCTCTTGTCTTTGCATTCAGCAATCATCATGCTTTTCCAAAACATCAGCATTTATTTCAACAAACTTCAACAACTTATTTGCCCAATGTCCACCTCACAGAGTGGAATTTACCTAAAAAATACTTTTAAGAGAGAAAAAAAGCTATTACTTAAAAATGAACAATGAAGTCAGAGGCAGTTRTTATTATTTCTGTAATCATTCTCCTTTTTAAATAAATCAAACTGAAAACATGACTTGTTAATACGGCCCAGGATGTGGTTACCCTTCACTGCTAATGGTTTACACCTTTCAGAGCAGTGATCAGTTCCAGCAAGGCAGACTCTCTTTCCATCGATGACTGTGATGGTCTTGCTCCTCTTCATGGTAGACAACTGCACAGTCATCTTAGAGGACTTTAGGTCTACAAAGCAAACCATCTCGCTAGCTCTCTTAAAAGGCAGGAAAAACAATTCTGTGCAAGAAAGGGACTATCACAACACACAGTATGTTTAAAGAGAGATAGTAGATCTTAAATAGTCTTTGTCACAGAAGYTTTTCTGGTTTAGGAATTGATTCACATTTGGTGTAGACAAACTGGTTAAGTGCCTCTGCACAAGCTTTTGAGCTGGTAAAAATCGAGCAAACACTTAATGCCTTTGCAAACACCATAYACCTATGAGGACAGCCTGATATACTCTCCTGATAAGTTCAACATGATGCAGCTAACAGACCACATATGGTGGTTAGATGGGAGCAGATTAGACTGTACTGGGAATAGTGATACCACTGATAAAAGGCATCAGAAGYACTATGGCTGAAGTTAAAACTTATATGTTAGGGTCCCACTAACATAATCTACTATTTGGCTAAAGCATTCTGGTACAAATTTAGTGTTTAAACCAAACAAAACACAATCACTTGAAGCAAGTAAGTCAGTGACATGACTTAGATTTATTAGCTATGAATTACCACATTCTCACAGAAAAAAAAATAATTTTATTCTTTTAATAGCAGCGGAATCTAATGTTAAATACAAATCTCCATAATTTTAGGGAAAGATCTGAACTGGTCTGAACACTCAAAGCAGATCAACTCTTTTGATTCAGTCACTTATGCAGTTTGAACCAATTCTGATTCCGCGCTGTGGTCATACAGGCCTGAATTTTATCATGACCAAAAGCCTATACAACAGATTTTTACATAAATTTAGGCAGGATTACAACATGTGGCAATAAAGCATGACAGCTCCAACACATCCACAGAGAATCATCAGAATGTTTTAGACTTCAGATGTGAAGATCAGTAAAGGATTACCTTACTTAGTCATTCTTGATTTGGATACAAACAAACATTTTTGTCTAGTTATCTGCACTACAGCCTGTTTAGATAGTCTTGTACATCCTACCTTTACTGGGTACCTCACACATTTGATTTGTAATACAAAACATGAGACTAAGTCTGCTAACACTGATATTTATAGTAAGTCAGTGGTAAAAGTACATCAGAGATCATAGGCTTTGGAAAATTACTTTTGCAGGTCTATATGCTTATTGATACTGACATACACATGGACTCTATTCYAGGAACTAATTAGTCCTATTAATTCCCATTTACCAGCACATCAAAAGAATTGTCCATTACAGAACAGCATCAAAACAAAATCTGAAGATAAATCCCAATAAATAGTGCACCTGACCTGTACAATAAATACGGCAAACAAATATCTGAACTATCTTAAAAAAAGAATAACAAAAAATATAATTTTCCCTATAGCTCACACAGTTTTCAAAGAACAGTCCACTTTCCCAAGCAGGGATTTTTCATTTTAAACATATGAAAAATCAGTATGTTTAAAAAATCATAAAAAACAGGTAACACATAAACAAATGGCAGTTCATTCTTGTTCACAGTTCTAATACTTCAAAAATAGTCATTCATTATAGCATGTTATGAATAATACAGAGAACCTCAAACTGTAGGAACTAAAAATTTTAACCTCATAGAAACACTGAAGTTAGAAAACTGTGTGACCTGGACAGCAAGCAGAGACGAGCTGGCCAGCTTACRTGAATAACTTTTAGTACAGATATATGAGGAGATGATGCACATATGTTTTAAACTGTTTCTCTTTTGTTTCTCTACTTTTGAGACCATCATAGCTGTTGCTCAGACTCAATGGCAGGTCTTCATGAGGAGTTTTACATTTGATSGGTTTTACATTTTGAAAAAGAACTTTAACGTTGCTATTCAGATTTCTTTCTGAACTGATCCCTACTCTTCGTAAACTCTCTTTTCAGCTTTTGTATTTTCCTGCACTTGCACAGTAACCTTGGTGGTTGTCATGGAAACACATCTTGTGTTCTCCTAGCATCACAGTACCACTAATGAAAGAAAYCCCTTTGCATCTCTGGGTCACATCACATTAATCCAGCACTCTCTGGGAAAGCCAAGCAACTGATTTACTGTGCAACTTGCAATGCAAAATACTCTTCACAAGACTACTCGAATGAAAGAGCTGCCATAAGGCAACACTCCTCACACACTCACGGCGGTTAGCTGCACAAGGAATTACACACATTCAGCAAATTGCATCTTCTCTAACTTACTGAGGGTCAACAGCAAAATACATAGTAAGTAGAACAGAAGCAGAAATAAGCCCACAGTAGTGATATTTTCACAAGACAAACTCCACAGCTCCCCATCAGATTGCTATACATATGCCTSTATAACAAAGCAGGAGAGGATTTTTGATCTTTTGTTGTAAAATAAAAATATTAAAACATCCCCAAGCTGAAAGCTCAGCACTTATTCAGTGCTTTTTCACTGTGAAAGTATGGCAAAGCTCYGGTTAATTCATTCATCTGTTCCACTGCTGAGTAGAGGAGTAGGTAGATATATCCAATRACACAGGTAACACTCTCAACCCTGACCCTTAAGCATCATTAGAGTCCTGTAAAACATAATTCTGTCTGGGTCAATGAGAGGATAAAATCACAAAATTCAGACTTAGACCATGAACTCATCTGTAGAAAACTGGCCAATATCAGCATCACCCTCAGYGTTGCTAACAGCCTATGTGACAAAGGACCTCTATAAAAAATTATCTGTAAGAAAAGTGGACTGATACCCACTTCAGGTAAGGCAKTCCCTCAAACACAGTAATGAGTGCACAGTCACAGAAGATCTCCCATCTGTTAATACTGGTTATGAAACAATATGAGAATTGAGATTGCAGAGTTTAAGAGACACTGAGCTATCCAAAGTTCTGTGTTATGGACGTTTTATGGGCTGCTACAGACTGATACACTGAGAGTAAGGAATTTGCAGCAAAAAGTCATAACCAGATATAGAAGAGAAAAGGGTGGGTTCAAAGCTAATAAATCTCTCTTACTAAGGAACTGAAGAGCTTTCAAGAACAGGTAAGACAGGAAGGTGTGTAGGCCTCCTTGTTCTTTTAATTTTTTATTATTGTCACAAGCAAACAATAATACAAATTTAAGGCATGTGACTCTATGAAGAGCACTCTACTTGTAATGTAATCCAGGTAGCGATGAGTTGGGAGCTCAAATGCCTAATCAGAAAGTGTATAGCACGATCCCACCTCGTGGGACAGGATAGGGGATACCATACCAAGGAGAAAGGGASGTACGGGCCAGTCACCTGAAAGGCTGCTCTGCCTGAAATGGAAGGGGAAGCATACCCAGGGACTGCGTAAAGGCTAAAGACGGGTACTGCTCATTCTAGCCCCTCGTGCAAAAGGCAATTGATCAGTGAACAGTGTGACAACAGCGAGCAGTGAAGGATTTCAAATAGCTGCTCTTTGCTGTCTGTACCTACTGCAAGCTTCTCCATGATTCTTTTATGAGACACCACACTTTTGGTCCTTTCTTCCAGGGAAGGCAAGCCTGTATTAAAATTAAAAAAGCCGTAATCCTGGTGATTTATAGTCTCAAACTGAGATGTATAAATGATCTACTCTTCTCTGAGCATTAAAGCTGTTTGCCATTCAAACCCCGATCTGAATTTTTCAAAGGGCCTTTCAYATTAATTGAAGGTCAGATCACTATCACTATTTGTAGGGTGTTTGGAATACATGCCATGAGATCTTTCCATATTAAAATTCAACAAGACAACACCAACAGACTCATTCTAGCCCCAGGTTAACCTTAAAGAGAGAAAAAAAAAATCACTTGTTAATCACGTTTTCCTCCATATTAGCTTGTTACGTTCCTGGACATGGCTTCTGCCTTTGCAAATTTAATTCATGTCAAAGCTTGCAGCTTCCATTGCTTGCTGTTGCTGCATTACACTTCTTGTCTTCTTTCTCGGGACTGCTAATTTCTGAGATATCCTCAGTAAGACAGTGATATGTAATATCAATGTTTTTCATGCCTATGGACAGTTCTGAAACAGGAAAGAAAATGAAAAATCTTAGGTTCAGATTTTAAGGGATCTACATTAGGATACTTCGGCTTTCCAAAATATTTTTCTTTTGGTGCATTTTGAACCAAACTGTCCAGAGTGAAGCATGCATTATGAAGTTCGGATCAGTGAAGAGACCCACTGCACAATGCTTTGCAAATATCCCATTAGTCATATTTTAAATAACTGCTCAGAATAGGCAGTTCCCTTCCCTTTCACTGCAGATAGGTCCCTGCCCCCTGTATACTTATAATACAATGAATATTCGGACATACCGTCTAACTTAACACAATCAGTGACTTGGCACCTCTCTCTGGATTTTCTAGCTGTAGATTTGCAAAAGACATCAGGATCTTCAGCTAAAACTGATGCAAGCAAAACAGAGACAGTGAACGACAGCAATTGCTAAGCAGTGAATGAGGCCTCAAATCCAGCCGTCACCTTGCCCTTCATTGGACTCCTATGTGTCTCATCCATCAATGTACAGCGAGTGGACAAACTTGCTGGGGAGGGAGACGGAGCAGGTAACCTCAGCGATCTTCCCAGTTTCTGTTAACAAGGCAAGTGCAGTGGGACCTGAACCAGAAATGTGGGTGCTGTCCACTGCAACTCTTTAACACTGTCAGCTGTATTTTCCACCTCTCTTGTTGGACACAGCTGCACAATCAGGAGCCCCAGCCAATATGATCTGGAGGCAGAATGCACAGCTTTTCTTCTTGCGTAAAATGCTCATCCGTATTTTATGTTATTAGCCTTTGCAGTAAAAGATCATTGGGTCCGTCCTTTTCTTCTTTCATTAAAAGAGAAAAAAGGTCGGTTCACCTGTAGGATAATGCCTCCAGTGATGTCAAGAAGCTTTCTAGAACGATGATTTCGTTTTATCATTATCCATTTTTGTCTCTTTCCTTTCAATCCTGTATATATGAGTTAAAGCAAATATCATTTGCTTTTTGAGTAGCTCTCATTAAAATAACTAATAACCATTTTGATCAAATGTTAATGATTAATTTCAGAATTTTCAATTCCCCTTGTATTATCTTGAAAATTGGAGCTACCCAGGTACTCACATATTATTTTATTACTCCAGAATTTTACCACTTTTTAAAACATATTTTCTTAAAAATTTTCTCTTTGGCCTCTTGAATTCTCCAAGAATTTGGAGAGTTTTGGAATGTCAGCAAAGTCCAGTTTTCCAGTTTATTAGTTTCAGTTTATTAGAGTTCTCCAGTTTATTAGTYTGTAGTTCTAAGAAAATGCTACTTCAGCAAAGACGTAACATCTTATTTTGAAGCAACAGTAACATGAGAAACAGCATAGAGGGGGAGAAAATAGGAACTTTTTAAATTCTGTTTATGTATTCTGAGTGAACATCAAGAAGGTCTGTGGCATAACTAGTAACAAGTATTTCTCTTCGGATCCTTTATTATTTTAAGGGACAGAAAAGAGTGATGGAGCACTGGAACACGTAGCCCAGAGAGGTTGTGGAGCCTCYTTCTCTGGAGACATTCAAGGCCCGCCTGGATGCAACCCTGTCTAACATGCTCTAGGTGACCCTGCTGAGCAGGGAGGTTGGACTAGATGATCTCCAGAGGTCCCTTCCAACCTTACTGATTCTATGATTCTGTGAAAAGACCAGTGATGTGGAAGCCAGAATTGAAATGCAGTGTTGTAAGAGACTTAAGTTTTTAAAATTTTTCTAATGTAGCATTTGTGTTTAAAAGTTATATGCCAAACATTCAGTGGATTTAATAAATTAAGTCCACAGGAAAAAAAAAMTGGAGCTACAGTCGTTCATATGTATTGAAGACTCTACCCTTCACACAAATGAATAATTTCTGCTACAAGTTATTCCACTGTAAAGGAATAACTCCCCTTGGGAAATGCGGGAGAGAGAATACCTGCTTTCTTCCCCTTGTGTTGGATGGATTTGCTTTTCTTTAGGAAGAAATAAAACCTAAATGACAGGTGACAAAGTTTTCTCTTTTAAAGGGAATAGGGGTTGTTTTGAAGTAACATTGTTCAACGTGTTTCCAGAAAAACAACTTTCAGAATGTTGATGAAAGCTTATTTTACAATGCAGCTATTACAAAGGGGGGGGGGGAAAGCAACTGTGAAGTTCAGAAAAATTGGCAAATCTTAAAGTACATTAGAGCCTGTTTCTTGAACAGCCAGGTATCAGCAGCCTCCGAAGGCAGCGGGGTCCGAGGAGCCAAGCCTCACACAGGGCCACCAGGTATCTCTAGTACAGTATCAATCCGAAAAATAACCGCTGGAGAACCCTCTCTCTCAAGCTTTGTGTTCCAGCACAACGCTCCTCACACCCAGAGCTCTTTTATGCTATTACTCTGTCATGACCTCAAACACCAGAGAGAAAAGGCATAAACTGGTTGCTTTCTCGCTTTGTTAGGTTCATGATAGCGTGGTTCCTACCTGTCCAGGAGAATTTTTTGTCAAATGTCACACAGATCAGTTCCTTCAGCTGATCAACAAAGCAGCCTCAAATTTATCACTAGTAAACCTGCTTTTCACAGCACAGTATCCTATTTCTATTCTTTGACACTAAAGGAGAACAGCGTAAATACAAAGTATTGACCTTTTTTCAGATACGATTGCCTTTTTCTGAATTGCTAGGTTTTCTCTGCAGAAAAACATGTTAACTGTTGAAAGAAAAAAAAAAAAGTAGTACATGCCATGACAGCCAAATAAAAGCTGTCTACGATTCACTTTTTCTACACTTTCCAAATGCATACCATTTAATTTATGCACAGTTTCATTGTAATTAAGGATGGGGAAATTTGGTGGCCTTACAGTTCAGCAATATATTAACATCCTCTTTTATTTGTACAGTGCATTTCTTCACCCAAGGCACTTTGCATACTACAGCCAACACCCTGAGGTGTTAAGTCAGCATTCCCACTGCACCTAGTAGGGTTTTGCACAAACTTTAGAGATGCTTCAAATATTCTGTGCTTAAAACCGAGATTCCTAAAAAGCTGGCCAGTGGAGCTTTGAAAGCTAGTCAAGTTYCTCCTCTTCATTTCAACTGCCAAAATGCATCAAAACATTTCTAAAAATATATTAAATATGCTTCTAACTTACCCTCCCTGGAAAAAAAAAAAAGTCTGAAGTTGCTACTACAAAAAAAGGAAACCAAGTGACTAGGCCTCAGCCCTAGTATTTAAGCTGTCACACACTTTTTGTGTGCTCTTAATCACATCACTCTCCCAACCCAATGCACCTATGCCCTAGGTTAATACTCTCTTACCCTGAAGGATTAATGTGCTCAGAGTGTAAGACACTAAGACCCTCTGGGAGCTTACACCAGCATATCAACAACAGACAAGTGATGCTAGTGATAAATGCAAAGCAGATGATCTTCAGGTCTAAAAATAGGAGGGAAAAGGTTTGTGTGAAATACTYGTACTTTTAAACTGTACTCTGCACGTAAGAAATCTTGAGGATCACAGATTTAAAAAGAAAAATAATTAAGATTATTCATAGGGGGAACATATAGACAAACAGGAGCCTAAAAACAGCAAGAGTGGAGAAATGAAACACTGCCTAAAGGCAMTAAGTATAGGMTACTTTTCCTGGCAAATGTGTGACKAATTCACTGATGTTTATACAGAGCAGAGAAAATCTCTATTCTCAAAGCCTCTCTAGAAGAAATACATGAATGTAGACTTCATCATGTTCAATTTAACTTCCAGAAGGACAAGACCCTGACAAGAATCTAGATCCTTTGGCCTGTTGCATGGTCAAATTCTAATACACTTGTAAGTCAATTCCTGAAAAAAAAAAGAAAATTAATTGGTAAAAGAATCACACCACTTCAACAAGGTTAAGGGAGCACAGAAAGGACAAAAATGAGTGTAGTAACACTGATACACCACACAGCACAGCTGCCCAACTAAGGCTAAAAATCTGATTGCAAAAGGTGCTGTACAAAGACAATGAGTTTCTGCTCATGAGAACGTTTAATCTAAAAAGAGTGACAATATTTAGGTGCAGGAATGGCGGGTGGCAGAAGGCTGGGAAACACTTGACTATATGATTCTACGGGGCGGAAAATTACCTGAGCTTCCAACTCTGGTTGGGATTCAGAGGCATCAAAGCCTTGGAAAGTTTTACAGAAGCATTTAGAATAATTACAGTTATGGAGATGTTTATAGAGTTGCTCAACAAAAAAAAGGGCACTCCTATGCTTTATTTGAAACAGAAGCTGATCAGCGCTTTAAATTAATTTGATACACAAAAAGGAGCAAACAGGAGCTATAAAGGGCCTTGAAAACAAAGACATATGATTCCTGGAAAAGGTAAGGAGACCAATACAGTCAAGGGCATAGGCTAGGACAATGATTTTCTAGGGAGCATATTTTGAACAGATACAAGATAGTACTTGTCTAGGACAAGTAAAAGGAGATGGCATTAACTGAAACATTACATTGAGATCAGGATAAGAATTTTAGCTTGCAAATATACACGAAAACAAAGCCATAGTATCCACAACCGAACATGGCTCACTTTTGAGAYTGGAGAATCCTCTTTGCCAGAGTCATGCAAATATAACAGAGGATTCTAGTCTGAAAGAGTAGCCTTCTGCCCTTTACGTTACACTCCTCACTAGATAAGCTATTGCCACTAGGAAAAGGAGCAGACTCTTGATGCAGAACGGTTTACACCTTCATAACTAGAAAAACTGGGGAAGAACACTTATCTCCACTGGCACTTCTCTTGCAAGATGCTACTGCCAAGACAGTCACAAACTCTACCAAATGCAACGCATCTCCTTCGCACTGTATCAGTTTGCATGTAGTGAAGAAATGTGACATGTTCTTAGCCTGTACAGAGCAAGCTGCTGAGCTCCCTTTCACCTTGATAGTTTATGACAAGGACTCAAACTTTCTGCTGTGAAGATGGAAATATTTTATTCAATTAAGGTAAGCTGTCCTCTAACTAAATGATCTTGGAATGCTTACCTTGAAATCATAGTCACATGAATTCACTTGTTAAAGTGTTCCTGCTCTTTAGAAAAACAAGATTAAGTCATATAATTGTGGACTGAATAAAACATATTGCCATCAACCACACAAATAATTATTACCAGCCTTTGATTTGCTGTCTTACATTTCTTGAGAAGATAATATTCTACCTTTGGAGTGTCTTACTTGTTAGCTGATATTATTTATATAAAAAATACAATCTATTAAAGGGCAAAAAATGTTTGCCTAGAAGCCTCATTGTAGAAGACAACAATTTTCTTTCTCTAACAAATTCATCTGCTCTTAAAGACAAGAGTTAAAATTTTTGGACTACTTTTGCCCATGAAATCTATTTGGTGTGATACTGTAGAGTCATGATTTTTATCATGAACCTCATGATGCATGATAGGTTTGGAGTTGTTTTTGTTTGTTTGTGGGATTTTTTTTTTTTTTTGAGTCCCAGCTCCTAAACTTGAGAGAATTTTGCTTTGTTTATTGTTTGTTTTTAAAGAAAGTACTTATARCCTACATAGTTGCAGGGAAGAAAACCTGAGTAAACACTAAGCACTCAAACTACTAAATTAGAAAACTGAAATGTTTCAAAGCCAATTTCAGGAACCAGGTRACTTCTAAATGCTTGGCACACTGTGGTGGCACTGTTGAGATCACACAAAACACAAGTCCRTAGTAGTTCTTTCAACATTAGGCATTTATCATCAGCCAGTCTAGTTTTCTGCATGAGACTAAGGAAAAACAAGTTTTGATTTAAAGGGGGTTTATTTAACTCGTGGTTGAACCATGGGTTTAAAGATACTGTTAAAATGAAATGGTAACAGAGGAGTAGTGGGTAAYAGTGGGTGAGTATTTGGAACCAATCATGAACCATTTCCTTGGCTAGGGGTATTCCCTACTCTCTGTAGGAGAGCTACAGGTGTCCTGTACAACTGAGTATATAAAAGTGGGACTTACATGGTGGCTACAGCAATTTCCTCTCAGAGAAGTAAAGGTCTGYSAAATCATGAAAACAGATTAATAGTTTTTCTTATTTTTRTCTGTATTTGCTCTTAGCACATAATTAATTCTATTTTCAAAATGCATTTTAATTTTGAATAARATTCCTCATGCAGATTGTTAGGGAGGTATTCAGAGCATAATCAGGCACTTCCACATTGAAAAAGGAATCAGCTGCAGGATGAGAATACATGTTCTAACCATCGAGCGCTCAAGTCTCAGCCCCAGCTGTGCCAATAGCTATAGATGCAAATCAAGGATTTGGAATAGGGTTTTGTTTTGGAAAATTAAGATGGAGACCAGTGGAAGGAAGGGAAGAAGAATATCCCAAAGAACTCCTCGAGCTATGCACAGAATAACTGCAGGTGCCTTGGATGTGTACCTATTTTGTTATATCCTTAAAAAAATGCATGCTTTTAAACATTGTCTTCCTTTTTTTTCCCCTCAGTAGAGATCTACTGGCAGTCTCAGGCATAGGAATGAAAGAAGTTGAGTGCTAGAGCTTAGGACAAGCCTTGAATATCTAACACCCAAAGAACACCTGCAACAGAGCCTAAATATTCAGAGATAGTTTTGTTTTTACACAAGTGATAACCACCAGTGCACTGGTGTTAATGTCTGTTCTATGTCAGAAGACAGGCAAGGTATAATGGTGGATGAGGAGATTCAATGAAGATGAGAAAGAGACATCTCTCCTCCTCACCTCTCTCCTCCTTTTAAAGGCATCCCCTGGGATCTGAGATGATGACATTGTTGGCTCACGCAATGTCCATATCTACTTTCAGTGGTTTATTCTAAGTGCAGCAAACTACAACAACACTTTTATTTAGGGAGAATATAATAAGCCAGTTTACTTCCTAGGGCGAGAACTTGACTTTGCATTTCCCCACTTAAGCCATTTACTTTCTCTTTTGCATTAGTTGGATGATAAAAAAAAAAAAAAATCAGCATGTCAATTAACTTCTAGTAAGCTTTAAATCAATTTTGCCTTCAGATTCTAATTYAGACTAGTAACAAAATTAGCTTACAACTACTGCAAGGAAATGCTGGACTATTAAAAAATATAAATGGAAATATTTTTATTGTGTTTAAAATCAATAACACATTTACAAAATCAAAAATTTGGCCTACTTTTTTTTTTTTTTTTTTTTTTACTTAGAATTGCCTTTAACTTTTTGTTATTGATGTTTCATTTCATCAGACATTTTTAAAAAGCTTTTTAAAATCATGTAGTGCACTCCATTCTTTCTTTTTTTGTTTCCACACATTCCAAATAATGCAAAAAAAGTAATACARTTTGATACTTTTTAAAAAATATATACTGTGGTAATATCACAATAATCCAGATCTTTGACCTCATCRTCGGTTTAGAACTCCCAGCATGTGTCCTTTCCAAAACAGGTGGTCAGACTGGCTAATCTAGTAGCTCCTGGAGCACTGATTTATAAGCTGTGAGTACATACTGAAAGATCAATCTCTCTTGCTTATTGCTCTCTTCCTCGTACTGTGCTAGATAACATTAGGCCTTTGAAGAATCAGTCCCTTAATGGCCTTTCAGCTCCTACCATTAAGAGACTATTTGGATAAGGAAATGAGATTATCTACATCTGGAATTAGCAGTAGTCAGAATTGATAAGGTTCTTTAAAACATCCTTAAGGTCCATTTTCAAAGGCRATGGAAGTTCTTACCTGTGATACAAAACTGATGTGAAGCTATACATGCATTTTATTCATCTCTGAAAGAAAAGCCCACCAAGTGATAGCGGAGTCAGTTAATAACACCTTCGCAGAAGAGCAGTCAAGTTATGAACCTTATTCTACCTGAGGAAAAAACAAACACACACTCTATCCTAGGTTAACAGGGGAACAAGCTGGCAGCGTCGGAGTATTAGCTAAAGAACAGATGGGCTACTGCTCACAATAACATCAGTTGATTTGAGCTAAGTTGATCATTGCCCTTAACAGCAGCACTTGGACACTGTCCATTACACTGTCTCTAAGGATACCAGAAACTATTTGCATCAGCCTTAGATTCTTCAATGTTTTTGGAATGCTGTAGCCTTTAAACGAGTATTCTAAACCCCCTAAAAAATACAAAAAGAAAAAACTTACTTCTCTGAAAGCAAATAAAAATGCACTTTTCCTCCAAGTTTAATCCATGCCAGGAGAAACAGAAGTCTGCAAATCCAAGTAGTATCATTTCCTCATCTTTGGAAAAGGGTATCTTCTCTGGCAATAGTTATTTCAAGGCCACATATGGCAGATTTAGGAGGCATCAATACAAAACACAGTAAAGAGCGAAAGACTAGGGGAGGGAGAGAAGGGAAGGAGGGTAGTGCATACATTATCCGGTTAATAGCACAGTTGTCTAGGAGTCAACAATCCTGGATTTCACTCCAGTCTCAGCTGAGCACATTATGGTATTTTAGGATAGTCACTATGTGCTTAAGCCTCACAAATATTCATTTATATAGAAGCATGTACCTTATCTGCTACTCCATAGTGTAAGAACTTGACAGGTTTAATTTAAATTATGAAACATACATTAAGCCTTACATCAGCATCAATTCAGAATCTACGGCTTGCAGAATCACATAGAATGAACTTGCCTGATATTTGAAACATATGACCTTTATAGCTGGCTCTCGTCCTCACACAGAACATTATGAAATTTTCTCATACAAGCAGAGACAAGTTTTACAGAAGCTGTGAAACAATTCTGTTTTCATTTAAAAGTTGCTTATTTAGAATGCTCAGGGGACTGAAAGTTTTCAGAATAAAATTACAACAATAATGACTAATTTCTATGTTTAACAGATAGTATAGCAGTATGAAATTAATGTAAGCCACATCAGCCTTACATGGATAATTACACTTTTATTGATCCATTAAGCCCAGAATATTTTGATAACATATTTAAAAGATGATTTACTCAGTAACCATTAGCTTAGCGTGGCACAGAGATCACAAAAGCAAGTAAATGAAACATCACTTAACCGCATAGGAAAGAAGGGAGATGAAGAACAATAATGCAACAATTAACCCGTTACATGTAAGCACAAAAAAGTACTGTAGTTTGCTGAAACTCTTCACTGGTGGGGAATGGTGGTCACAGGGAGACAGAGGTCTCCTGCCGAACAATTATAGGATACAAGTGAAAGAAATTCACGCAACTTGTACTGAAAGAACACATACGTATTGGTACCCATCCCCTTAGTAAAATCCTGTGTACCGCTTAACTGCAGAAAATAAACACACGGTACCAAGATGTTGCGTATCGTTTGGGCTTGAAAGAATTGCCTGTTATGTGCAGGCTTCAGATTTGCCATCAATTAGTGGAGACTACCGTACAGCAGTACTGCGTGCTAACTCCTGAATGGCAGTGCGATGCTTAAAAATTCTTGGCAGAGTGAGGCTGAAGAAGTTAAGTGCTACATAAATGCATAACTATTGTTATTAATCTTGGAAGCCCCTCAAGAAATGTTAGTCCCACTTTAGCATTAAAAATTAGAAGTAATATAGTAATTAGCATGACACCCACGTAGTGCATTTTATAGCAGGTAGGAGATAGTAAATCCATGTAGTTCCCTCAGAGCTGAATGAGGGCAGATGATGTGTAGAGAAATGGCACGCTTAGCACCGACAATAAATGAAGGAAGCATTCAAAAGCACTTGCGATGGACAATGGAGGGACCCGCTTCCTCATATTCATCTTTACTGATCCACATTTGCTGAAAGGTGGATAGAGAAGCCAATATTGAACCCCCAATCCAGACAGAGTATTTACGTTCTGGCGGTGCAATCATCTAGAAAAGAAGTGCAATCTGTTGTAAACAAAGTGACAAGTAGATAATGCAGTAACATCTCTTTGGATGAAATAACTAGGTAAAAGTCCTCTCATTACACCAGTGCAAATCCACTGCATTAAAGCTGAATTAGAGCACCTAAAATGGAAAAGGCAGCCATATTTTCTGTCTTCACCTCAAGTCAACAGAGCTGCTGTGTTACTGAAAGCAGACAAATATGAAGATGGCCCATAAATTTGATACCAAAACTAAATATATAAGAAAGAAAAATAAAAGATTACCTTAATTGGTCACAAATACAGACTAGTGGGACAACATTGAACAAAATGGTCTGGAGATTTTTTCAAGGATTTTTTTTTTAATTAAAAAAAAAAGAAGTTGAAAACAGTTGAGATGCAACTCAACCTAGTAAACTAAGCACTAGATGTAGGGCTAAAAGATCTGCAGCCTGTTCTCAGCTTAGCCACCGGCTTGTTAAGAAACATTAGACATACCATTGCTTCTGTGTGTTCCTGTTTCCATTCCCACCACTTGATGTCATGCCTGTTTACAAGGCAGTCTGTTACCCGATAAAAAGAGGCTCTGGATTTCACTTTGGGTAGTCAAATAACATGAGAGAGTAMCATTGCCTCAACTGACAATAGCACTGCAGTGTCCACAACAAATCCTTCCTCCAAGTCAGTCAGCACAGACCTGACTTAGTCCTGCAGCATGGACACCTACTTGACAGGTCCAAAATGCAGGCAATTTTACATTAAGACTCCAGAGCTATTTAACATYAGTACATATGCAGCTAAGTACAGATGAAACAATCACATATAATGTTGGAAACTAAATCATGTTAATGTCATTCAAAATCCTCCATATTTTGCCCATTCCAAAATGTTCAAGAACCAACAAAAAGAGACTGCAAATATACCCATAATAATAAATTCTGAGGCCAATCGCTGAAATAACAATTCTGCACTCCAGTCTGATATATCTGCATTGGTCTGTGTCATTACACAAAGAAAGATGATAATAAAGGACCACTAAATCCTGTCCTTTTCTCCATATACCATAACTTCTACTCATTAATGAAGCAAAGCAATTGTGCAGTTGGAAAACAATAGCATACAGAGAGGCTGCTTCTAGATGAGCATGCAAGAGCACTCTAAGTGCAGCCTAGTGTACTCTAAGCTATACGTTGTATTGTGTCCAAGCTGGAAGGGTCCTTTCAAATAGTTAACAAGGTGTCTCTCTTGCATGCTGCTGGGTTTTTGAATTTATTAGTAAAGAAGTCTTCTCCTGTAGCTTGTATACAATCTACTCCACTGAAACTTCTTTCACCTTCTTCACTAATGACTTTATAGTTAAGGGTTAAAGTCCCAGTAGCTTCTGAAGTTATTTCTGGCCCCCTTTGGTATTTACAGCTCCGTCCTCTCTACTTTTTTCCCTACCTCTTTTGTTTTTCCTKTGGTCTCAATTCTTTTCTCCCTCTTATCCCTATCTCATTGGAATCTTACAAAACTCTTCAACTGTTGTTTCAAATTTCCTTTAAATGACCTCACCAACTCCCATTCTTTCAGCAACCCTCTTTACTCTAGTAGCTCTCAAATGACTCTTTCAATCTGCTTTGGCTAGTAAGAGGAAAAAAGGTATGAAGCAACTTGTCTGGGGCCTAGCTCTGCTAACTTCAGGGCTTCTTAAGCAAGTTTTGGATGTTCCCTTATGGATATTTTTAGATTTGTTTGTAAGATCCAACTTTCCAACAAAAGAAGAGTATGTGCAAGTGTTAATATAAGTATTACCTTAATCTTCATAGTACTTGGAGCCAACGCTGTAATCTCTTTCTGCATACGGTCACCAATACCAGGATACATTGTGGTTCCACCAGAGAGAACATTATTAGCATAAAGATCCTTACGGATGTCAATATCACATTTCATAATGCTGTTATAAGTGGTTTCATGGACACCTGCAGATTCCATCCCTGTATGGAAATAAGTTTTCAACATGTTGTTTCTGAATAGCAAGGAACCTGCTTCTCTACATCCCCTTCTTTTTATCATCGTTAAAATGACAGGAAGATTCATTAGTCCAAGCTCATTTTCTCACCTGTCTCCCTTAATAAAATCCAAGAAAAAAGCTACAAGATACTTGGGAGAAGAAGGAGAAACAGACAGAACATACTCCCCATGTTCATCTTAGCACAGGACAAGATTAAATTATACAAGCAAAATATACTTGAGAAGAAGAAAGATCTCCAGCATGTTTTATTACTGAATTATTTACTTCAACAGGTAAAAAAGAAATGAGATGTTCTTGCAATTGTTTGTCATTCTTGTAACCTTCTATCACGCTGTTAGCTAGAATATTCCAGTGGGCTACTTTAATTTTGATGTGTCAGCTTAACTAAAATTTCAGTACAGTCAGGATAACTTATAGTAGCATTTTTCACTAAAGAAGAGGACCAGAAAAGATAAAGGACTGGAAGTAAAATTTGAACGTTAACAACTATTTTTATAGCTTAACTTAACACACTCATTTTGACAAAGACGTGATCCAAGATGTGCTCCAGAAAATCCTGGTTTCTAGAGCCATGTTTCTGCTACTGATCATTGTTTAGGCTCAACCCTGATTCCTGAAACACATCTGGTAGCCAAATTCCTTCATCTATTAAGGAGAATTTCCATAAATCTCACTCTGACTGACGTTCAGATATAGAACTTGAACCATACTAATGCTACATACAAACAGAGCTGGATGTGCCATCTAGTTTAATGGAAATGGTGCTGAACCACCTGTAGCTGTTTTTCTCAGTCCTCATGGCTGAAGGAAGTAGGAAATGCTTGAGGGCAGCATGATTTGCACATAAAATGTCAGTTACCCACTGAATAAGATGGGAATTTTGACATTATAGATAAAACTGAAGAAAAAAATACACGATCTGATTTTGTATATTTAAGTTACATATTAACATAATAAATTGATATACAGAAGCAGTGTCTAGATACATAACCAACATAAGCAGCACTGTGCAGCTATAAATCAGCCAGTCAATACAAAAAGCACAATCTTCTGAGAGTGCTCTAAACACTATCTTAAAAACTCCTTTGCGTTTATAGAAGTTGAAACTGTTTTAGAATTTTGATATTTCTAAACTGACAGGCATCTTTGTCCAGCAGCTGCATTTATAGTTTCTAAAGAACTAATCTGATTAAGCCAATAGAAGCTGCATGTTTCTAAGCCCCTACAGCTGAAGACTTCTCTAATATTTTAACAAAGTATTCTTTTCATATCCTGTCAAGCCCTTAGAAATAAAAGGTCTGCCCCACCTATAAAGGATGGCTGGAAGAGTGTTTCTGGGCACCGGAATCGTTCATTTCCAATGGTGATGACTTGTCCATCAGGAAGCTCATAGCTCTTTTCAAGAGAGGAAGAGGAAGCAGCAGTTGCCATTTCATTTTCAAAATCCAAAGCCACATAACAAAGCTTCTCCTTTATATCCCTCACAATCTCCCGTTCCGCTGCAGATACAGACAACAAGTTTTATCAACATATAGTATGACACCTAGGATACACCAACCTTCTCATACATGCTTCTGCCCGTGCACGAAGGCTACGTGGTCTGTTAGATTCTGACACTGACCTCTCTGTTGTCTCAACTAAAATACTTTCTCTTTCCATTACAAAATGTCTCTCAGCTGCAAAAAAAAAAAAATACATACTACTGTACTACAGATCATTGTAGAGATTAAGTCACGTTTATGCCACAAAACTTTTATCAAATCTCCACAGGTTCATTCATCACTAACTACCAACTTTGCTCCTTTGTGTGTGAAATAGTTATGATCAAATGCAACCATTAGTTAAATTTCTTGACGATGCAAGATTTCCTGGTAAGGTAGCAGCCTCATCCTTGATGCACAACATATTTTATGAATGTCTTAGCCAGGAGAATCCCACTAGCTAACATGAACTGTTTTTCTCCGGGCTATCTGCTGACAAGGATTTTGCTACATCTTACCAGGTACATGCTTCCAGCATAACAGGACAACTAACAGAGCAAGYGCATGCAAAGTGCATACAAAACACAACTTATTACCAGTGGTGACAAAAGAGTAGCCTCTCTCTGTAAGGATTTTCATGAGATAATCAGTCAGGTCTCTGCCTGCAAGATCCAGTCTCATAATGGCGTGAGGCAAGGCATAACCCTCATAGATAGGCACATTGTGTGTGACACCATCCCCAGAATCCAAAACTATTCCTGAAAAGAAAAAAAGAAAATAAAGAAGCTGACTATTTTCCACTAATATAAAATCTCTATATTCTCCATATTCTAAACTGAAACATATAAACAAAAAAAGATGCTCTCATGACAATTCCTTCTATCATTTTTATAACTAGAGATCTGTGTCTGTGAGATGAAATTGTTAGCATAAATTAAGTGACAATTGCTTTGGGGGGAAAAAACATGAAACATTCAGCAATTTGATTGTATTGTTCTTGCTGAACAGATGCTAACAATAACGATCTTATATGTATACATAGTATTTCATTTCAGAAGATCCCTTGCATTTTATACACATAATATAAAAATTGTGTATAAAAATCTGTATACTTTTAAAATAAACCACCCCATTAGGGAAAATACAACAATGGTTTATCAGTGCACAGCGATGCTACTTATATATTTGGGTAGGAAGTGAAGTATATGTTTTCCACTCAAAATGAATAAAAGTTTCTGATATCAAAAATGCATACAAACAGTTGAATTTTAAACATTAAACAATTTATGACAGTTCTTAATTCCTGTAATTCAGTGATCTTTTGTCACAAAATTAGATTGTGGCATCTGGCTGCATGGTATTTTAATTTTTTTTTTCAAAGTATATCAAGACCCAAGGGTTGCTAGGAAGTAATTTATGGTCTTAATGCTTGATCAGATTCTAAATTTCTAAATGGCAATGAGAAAAGATCTCCATGCTAATTCTAATGATCACTTAACAGCCAACATCGTTAGGCAATTGAAATTCAACGCTTAAACTAAGTATTTTCATTTACCTTTTAAAGGGGTATTTTCCAGTGATTGGGAACGGAGCTTAACAATAAAGATACGTCTGAAGTGAGTAAGAAGGAACTGTGGGCTTGAAATAATCAGTTAAGATACAGTTTCCTTCTATGCTGGGCAATTAAGAGCAGTATTAAACTGTATCATCTTTCATCAGTACACACACACACGCACACACTTTATATTCACAACAGAAATGTTCATACAGTTAAGTAGTAGTGCCCTGAGCTTTTGGAGTAGAAAGACGTAAGATCTCTATCCGTAACTGCTATGAAGCTGCAAATAGCCGAGAGGTACTTGTGCAGCATAGTGGGAAACACTCGGCTTCCAGAGCGATCGGTTCTTCCGAACACGTAGCTGGTGCACCCTAGTCAGCACACAGGCACGTACGCACGCACACACATACACACGCACACACGCACACACACACGCACACACGAAAGACACGTGGACAATGCAACTTCCAGAAAGACTCACCAGTAGTTCTTCCAGAGGCATACAGAGACAGCACTGCCTGAATTGCTACATACATGGCTGGCACGTTGAATGTCTCAAACATAATCTGTAATTAAGAGTTTGGGTATCTTCAGGATCTACAGTTAAGCGTTAAGAAGAGGTGGTAATTCTGCCATACAGTTACCAGTCCTGAGTACTCTCTTGACCTGACCTGTGGTTCTTCCGTGAGGAGTGCACTGTTTTCATCAGGATTTAATAAAAATCACTTAACTCAGTGGATGTCTTTCCATTAACCTCAGACCACTAGGTCAGGTTTTTACTGATAATATTAATTGAAGATGACACTTCTCCTTGGGATAACTTTTCTACTTTGATGGCAGGATTACAACAATGCAGCAGTTTGAAATATTAAAGATCTATTGAATATGCAGCTGGAAACCRTGAGAAACAGTCTGATCTCTTCCTGTCTCAAGGAAGAATCAGCCACTCCTGAAAGTTTTTGCTCTGTCTCAAAAATTCCACCACTGGAGTATTCCCAGATTCCTCCAGCAAACAACTCTAATGATACACTATCCATAGTATTGGGGGGAGGGGGGGGTCTTGGTTTCTGGCTAAAACCTCGCTTGCTGTAGCTTAAACCCRTCAGAATTCTTTTGGTCCCCCACAAAATGTAGTAACTTAATTTCTTCTCTCTTTATGGCAATCTTAACATGTTTTCCACYGTCTTCTCTGCTCTAAAAAGCCCCAGTACTTCCCATCTTCTGCATCAATCCATTGCAATTTCATCTGAGTTGGTGGAATAACATTCATTTTCAACTGGACTTTCGCTGGAGCTCTCCTAAGTAAAACCATTAAGGGCATGCAGTGAATTAACACACTCCGGAGAGAGCAGCATGTGCCCTACCCTTCCTTGAATAAATGCTATCTACCCTCTAGCAGTGTTACCCCATAACTAGCAGAACTGCTATGACAACATATCACCACTGCACCTTTCAAAAGTCTGTAAGTAGAGTGACCAAAGTCAGTGAGTTAAGCTCAGACTTACGGATTACATAAGTGTTATCTTTACCAGTGATGTATGTTTTTGTATGCTTTCATTAAAAGAATATATTAATTATTGATATTTTATAGTTTATGTAATGAATTTAATGTAATAAGTGATAAACTTATTAAGTGATAAAAGTAAGTCTTTTTAAAAAATCTTGAAAATAGGATTTATCATTACAACAATATAATGACAAAGAAACAGTCACAGACATGTCTACTGCATAAACCACATTTCCTGCTTGTTACAAAGTAGAGTTTTCTTAATTTTTGATCTTGTTTATCATTTCCCAGTTGTATTATTTCCCAGCTTAACCTCACAGCTTAATTACTTTATTTACACTGTTGCTAAATTGATGTATAATCTTTGTATTAGATATATGCCAAAAGTATGCACATGGAAAGTGCAGAGCCACATTCAATTCTCCCTAGTGATTTTAAATCTCTRTCTGTATTTAAATCACATTTACTGGTCATTACATCACCAGTTAAAGTTATAATATGGACTTTTGAAAGAAAGTTGCTCTAATATAATAATATAAGCCTCTGGTGTCTACTTTCGGTTCTGAAATTAATTTGCTAAATCAGAGACTAGACGTGTCACAGGCAGAAATGTTTAGCAAAGCATCATTTAAGATCGAATGCTTTTAGATCAATCCATTTCCCCAAGTGTGTACAAAGACTCCATTTTTTTGAGCACTTTCTCCCTGATTCCCAAGGAGATGCTTCAGTTCGAGTTCTACAACATCTGTACATCTGTATATGATGGGCTTTAAAAATGTCTTTATTCAAATCTTCAAAAAAATCCACTCTTGATCTAATAGCTGGCATTCTGTTGGATGCAAAAGTGTGTAAAGCTACAGTCTTCAGGATAGAAAGCAGGAGTTGCTACAGCATGAGCTGGGCTATTACAAATGAGCATCCTCTGTAGCCTGAGATAGGCACATAACAAGTGTCGTTGATCTAAACTCACACCAGTGTGATTCAGCCACTTTCCACACTTTCCCCCATAGTGAATTAAGAACCACACACACTCTTCTGAACTTACTTAAAGCTTTTAAGAGAGAAAACATTTTACGGCCGTCCAGAGAACTGATATTGCATGAGCAGCAGAAACATCAGCTCTCTCATCATGGCTTAACCACTGCACCCTGATACGAACTTTAAGAAATTATTTTCCAGATTAAGAAGAAAGTTGAACATCCAGTCCAGGACTATCGATATTTTGGATGCTTCTGTGCAAAAGTGATCCACAGCAAAACGTTCCCACATGGTAACAGACAATTTACCTGCGTCATTTTTTCACGGTTGGCCTTAGGATTCAAGGGAGCCTCAGTCAGCAGGACTGGGTGTTCTTCCGGTGCAACACGAAGTTCATTATAGAAAGAATGATGCCAAATCTAAAATGAAAGGTCAGTTTAGAAAAATGTTCTGCAAAAGAATCTGTCCACATGACAGAATTACACAGAAAGCTTTTCAGCTTCACAAAGCTTCCCAGATACAGTCTCAGTAAATTTTATATGATTTTATAATTGTATAACACATATACACAATTGTATGTAGCATATAAACATATGTGTATATAYACACATGTAAACATGTTACTAGTTACATAAAAACACACTAAAATAGAGAAAAAGCATGGAAGAGTGAACCAGACAAATTCTGCTCTATTTTGGAAAAAAAAAAAAGAAAAGAAAAAAGAGTTATTATTGGATGTAATAACAGAATATAACCTACACAATGGAGTCCCTCCAATGAGGGACAATGAATTGTAAGCCTCTACTAAGATGGTCTTTATATAACTAATAATTTCTACAGAAGTGAAAGGGCCTCTTTGCCTCAGAGTATTTCATTCAGTAAATCTTGAATAAAATTCTCTTTTTAGACTAAATGTATTAGCCACAGCCTATAAAGTACTATAGTATTTTTCATGGTGGAAGGTGCTACCTGGATCAAACATCACTGGCTTTTATTGTTCACCTGACATAGGATATTTTAATGGGTAACTTATTTAATAAATATCCTTGAGACATTATTATATTCCAAAAATGAACTTAAGTGAAAAAAAGATCTTATCTAAACTAAAGCCTACCRTCTCAAAAGTCTACAGCCATCCAGAGCTGGAATTATTGGTTATGAAAATTATCAGCCGTAAAAAYGCAAATCCCTCTCAATTCCCTAAAAATTAGATGTTTCCAGAACTRGGATTTGGGATAGAGGCCATCTCCTATTTGAAGATTTAAAACAAAARGCAGGGATAAGTTCTGTAAAACAGAAGGTAACAATGCAAAATTTTAAAAAAGGAAAATGTATGTTAGATGTAAGGTGAAGAAAAAGTCCACAATTTCAGATAGGAAAGAAGTGACTAAAGGATAGAAGGAAACCTTTCTGCTCACATAATTAGAAATTACTGAAGATTTGTGCAGTGAGGAACAATCCAATACCAGTAAAGCAGGACCCTGTCAAAACTTTTATYATTTTGCAGATGTTTCTCAGTATCAGGCACGATTAGGCACTATACAGACTATTAGATCCGATCTAATGACAACTTATATTCCCCACGCCAAAGAAAAGTGCTGTTTTTTATAGGTCATAAGAATTAAATTTAAGCCGCAGGTACAACAGCACAGAGAAATTACCAAGGAAGGATTATTCCAACACTTGCTTTAAACATTTATGTAGTCATCAGAGGCAGAAAATGTTCTGTTCTAATGCTTTCCCTCCCATACATTATCAGTTCAGTTGCTGTGAACAAATTAATAGTGATGTACAGTGCCCTGCACTATTATCTACTGGAAAAGAGAGCAGTCCAAATTTGAATATTGTGAACTGAAGCACATGAGAAGAATAATGCTTCGTTTCATTGCCCACACATTCTACTTGGGATTCACAGGAACGTCTACGCACCCCGCAGCATCCTCGCTCGCTTTCTCTCACACTCATGCACCCATATTCACACACTCATACTTATTCACGTCTAAACTTTCGGCGACCCCCTCTTTTGTAATATGGAGATGGTTGGGCACTGCACTACTATGTTTTTGTCTCGTTTTGGGCACATTGCCCAGTAACTCGTTTCTTCCATACCATGGAGTTTTCAATACTGTTATTTGCAAGCCTTCAAAAGAAATTCATGGTTCAGGTCACAATCATGAAGCTGGTTTAAAATTATGGAAAAATATATTTATGTACATAAAAGATATTCCCTTAGCTTCAAAACTTTAAGAATTGAATTTCAGAACTTCGTGTGTGTGTGTGTGTGTGTGTGTGTGTGTTTTATAGAACTTCAGTGGAAGTTGAGATTTTCGTGTAATTATGTGACTGAATGAATCAGGGAAGCTCATAAAAAAACATTTTTTCCATATTTGCAAAAAAATTGCAAAAGTTAGCAAAGCTGTTCTACTTTTGCCTCTTTTCTACTATCTTTCTCTCACAGTGCTTCCTTTTGTTCCCTGTTTCTTGCTCATTGCTTATTTACTTAAAAATTGTCTTCACTTTCCATCCCACTCTCCTCCTAGTCTCAGCAAGTAGTCTAAGCACAATTCACTTTTGAGGCATCTTTGATAACTACTGCATTTTGCAAGCTAAATGTCAGAACAAAGTGAGTTTTGCCTGAAGACCCATTTTCACAGGTAGTTCTTTTACCCATTTCAGTGCCAGACTGACAAAGAGTAACCTATAAGAACCCATATAATATCTGATAATTATTACTGAATTACATACAACACTGCCTGAAATTTCCCCCTCTGAACACTCTTGGAGACTCTGTGCCTGAAAACGATCAATCTAGCCGTAAGGCCACCTCAATGCCAAAACGCACATGCCACTTTTTTAACCTCTCTGATACCTTCTCCTGCCTAGATTTTAGATAGTCTGCTCTAGTATTAAGCATTGCCCAGAGAGAGACACACAGTTATGTGCTATATTTGGTACATATTTAGATGCGGAGATCAATCACTGAAGGAAAAACAGAAAACAGTGTCCTACTGCTTCCCCCAATCCTTTTTTTGTTAAGAAAATATACATTCTTGCTGAATGCAGATAACAGAATAAATTATCAGGAAGAGTAATATGGCACGTGGTAGACTTTCTACTCCACAGAACAGACTCAGGCGTCCTCCCAGGAAGCAGTGAAATAATGAAATGCAAATGCTATGCTTCCACCTAGAGGAGTAAGTGGGCAATTTATTTCCAAACAAAACTGAGGAACTTCCATCGCTTCTGTATTAATTTTACTCTGTTCATCTGGGACACTATAATAATCAATTTCAGTTCATGAACATGATGTAGTAACTAATTTATGTGATTTTTAAATGTATGGTTTATAGTTGTATGMACTTCACGTCAGCAAGCATGAACACAAAACAGCAGGGGTCCTGTGTCTTCCTTTCGGTGGTATTTTCCACATAAATAGAAGGCAATACTAGAAGTATTTGCTTATGAAATTTTCTTCCCATACCCTTCTACTTGGAGATGACAAAGGACTGAATTGCAAATTTGTTTCTAAAGATGACATACAATATTTCCACATACAGASTCAGATGCTTGCTCCAAAGATCAGGAAATATGGGACATCAGAGATATTTTGTAGTGTTACAGTGTTGTTAGGGCTTTTGTCTCTCTGGGGTCTGTTAGGACACACCTCGCTGCCTGTGCCTGGTCTGGGACACCCTTAAATGGACATTTCACAAAGAGGTCACCATGCTGGCAGAATGCCAAAAAAAAACATGTTTGATGGGGAATAAATAAGCCTTGTCACCATCAGGACATTAAACGATAACTGGAACTGCCAACAGAAAAACATGCTTTGGGGAAAAATCCTATTCCAGACTCTCAAAGAATTAGTATGGGGAGAAGAAGCCAAACTCTGTCTTTTCGTCTTTAACTGACGCCAAGAGAACGTCACGTAGAAGCACAAAATGTGGGCATCACCTACGACCTCACTTGTGTAGGCAAGAAGTAAGGAGGCAAAAATCATCCCTCATCCTCAAGGCTTTTGTTCCTGACCTAAGTAACATATCTTTAATATTTTTCCAGTTCAGCTYGGATTAATTTTTTTCCTGTATTTTTTACTTTAGCCACTTATTGTTCTACCTCAGCTGGAACTTCAAGACTGAATACAGTATGTATAAAAGCATAAATTAATACTGTGTTTTTATAACAGATTGCCAAATCTGATAAGTAATAAGCACATTTATACTTTTTCCGAGAAAAATAACAACTGTGGAATGTTAAGACCTGATCAACACCTGGACCTCTGTAATAGCATACTGTACCTGTTCTGCAATTACAAACGCTTCAGGGATTTCTCCTTTGATCTGCAGGAAGGTTAATAGCAAATTGTATGTCTTATCTAAGATGATGCTTTAATAAAATTACATTAAAAATAAACACCTACCTTTTCCATGTCATCCCAGTTAGTGATGATTCCATGCTCAATGGGATACTTCAGTGTTAAGATCCCTCTTTTACTCTGTGCTTCATCCCCTACATAGCTGTCTTTTTGACCCATTCCAACCATAACACCCTACAAAGTATAATAGTCTCCTATTAGCTCTATATTTTATAGGTTGATACTTCACATGAACTATTGTATCTGCTATTGTTAAAGCCATTTCAGAATAAACTTCCACAAAGCCAAAAACATACACCAAACTAAAACGTGAATTTACTGATAACCACCTACTCCAGACTAACTCCCCCTATATATACTCTAGGAAGTGCAAGGTAGGTGCAACTACTGCCCCTGCGGGAGCCCAGTCAAGGCAGGCATCAGCTAACTCATAGTTTCTCCACAAGAGGTGAGCCCTTTGTCACTGTACAACTAAATAAAGCAAAGGACTTATAGTGCTCCCTAAATGTACTTTATGTATTTGGCTACAAAATGTGTCTTGGCTGTTCCACTACTTCCTTTGAACAGTGAGATTTCCCCTTGCCAGAAGATCTCCTACAACACAGGCAAAATGAAGAACACTTGTTGTTGAAAAAAAAATGTATTTTGCAAACAAGCACTCCAGACCCATTAATTTATGTGGAAAAGAAGCAATTTTTTTTTAGAAGAAAACTAGTTTATTTAAAAATAGTTTCATTAAATTTGTCTTGKTTGCATTAGTGAGTCTATCATGATTGCCCCAAATAATATTACCAACATATTAGGCACAAAATTATTCAGCAGCTGGCATAGAAATATTTAATTTTTCCATGGATACATTTTAATTTCATGCATTCAATAATACAGCCACTGAACTGTTTAACTGTGTAAAATTACATGCCAGCTCTAATCATTAATAAAATCCAGTGCACAGTTTTAGAGGTTAAAGAATGGACATGTTTTCAAGAACTGACATTCAATAACTCATAGAGGTGTTCAAACTATCTTCCACAAAATGCTTAGTATTTTACACCTGTCAAACCAAGTCTATTTATCTCCTTAAAAGAACACAGGCAACTTGAAGGAAGGATTTTTACAGCCCAGAAAAATAAGATCTTAGATACGAATAAAATGAAAATCTGCATCCTATATTTAAAAATGGAACTGTTAGAAGCAATTAAGCAATAAAATCCTTTTCCATTTCAAGAAAAGGTACATTTAGTCTTCCTAGTCCTGAGTTGATAAAGTGATGTGTTAGAGACCTTTTTTGGGAAACTTAACAGGCCCTGTCAGTGCCTGCTGGAACAATAAAGGAGCTTATCACAATTATTCACTTATTGGCTCATGTTAGCAATGCTCTGCCAATCTTATTTTTCCTTTGTATTAATAGTTTTCTAACAAGTAAGAGCCATTAGAAGGACTACAAGCCAAAGAACTTGGACTCCAAAGTGCAAATGTTCAAAGATTTTTACAACTAAGCACAAAACAGGAACAAAAAACCCTTTCTAATCAGCATAATTTGCATGATGTTGACAAACTGCTGTGAGATTAGGATTTTCAGTTACTGATCAGTATTTACAATGGAGGATCATGCAATATTAGAAACCTGCATATACGTACTATAACGTTTTTGAAAAAGCTAGCAACTATCCCAATCCAAACTGCTCTTTATTTAAATATTCTTTTGATAGGTTTTTTGTTCCGTAAGACATCTTCCTACCAGCAATACAGGCTCACCTTCCTCTGTGGTCAACACCATACAGTTGATAAACATCCTTTCTAAAGGATTGAGTAGTTTACCTCATAGTATTAAAGACATGCAGCTCAGCCCTCCAGCTTCTATCTAGCTGGATCCCTATAAAGATTGGTGAGGGTTTTGCCTGGATGAGGACAGCACTGATGCTTTACCACTGTTGTATCTAAGTACTAAAAATAAAACCAGACAGCACTATCACTTTGGTACCAACTGACCTGATGTCGAGGACGTCCAACGATGGATGGAAATACAGCCCTTGGGGCATCATCTCCTGCAAACCCAGCTTTGCAAAGCCCAGAACCATTATCACAAACAAGGGCAGTGGTTTCATCGTCATCACACATAGTGCCTCACAGCTTTGGCTGCAAAACAGTAATGTGAGAGAGGTTGGAGGAGCAGATGGAAGGGAACAGGACTCTACGTCATTTAGATAGCAAACTACTAAAAAAAAAAAAAAAAAAAAAAAANAAAAAAAAAGTGTTTTTGGGGAAAATAATAAGCCTAAACAGAAAAGTCTATGCCACAACCCAGATCTTGCAAAGCATGTTAAGTGTTCACATAAATCTCAATTTGAACAGGTCTTACTGAAGCAAATTAATCAGGACATTCAGCTTCCATTCCCCAAGTGAAATATCCTCTGATGCAGCCTGTGATATTCTAGCTTTGTCACCATGGGACAAATTCAGCTAAAGGATATGCATTCATCTCTACTCGGACTTCAGTAGGTGAAACTCCATCTTTCCCAAGGCAGAATCATTTCTAGATTGTTTGTTAAAAGTGAATTCATTGCATGCATCTACCAGATAAAATGCGAGTATTGCAGAATACTAAAAATTTATACCAGAAATAATTAAACAAAAAAGTCCCCACATATACTCTTCTCCTAAATCCTCTTCAAGTTTTGTYGCAGTCAGCTGAAGTACAGCCAAACAAATTACCTAGAAAGCAGTTCTGGGAGAGGAACTTGCTTCATTGTTGAGGTCTTTTAGCACTAAATAGTAAATAAGAATTATTGAATATTCATTCCTTCAAATAAAACATTTACTCCCTAATGGCATTTTCAAATTTGAGGGTCATCAATCTTTAACAAACAACTAAAAATAGTCCACRGAGTTTCAGGGAAGTGCTTGTTGTGTGTGTTTAAATGGTAGCTTCTCTGTTAAGTGCTCACTATGGGATCCCTTCCATATTTGTAAATGGTAAATACCTTATCAAAGTGGCTATTCTGGGAAATAGAACAAGACGCGGCTGGTACAACTGACCAAAAGCAACTTAACTTCAGCAGCTGGCCAACAAATCAGATCTAGTCCTGAACTCCTTGAAATTGGTGGCAAAACTCCCATGGAAGGAGAGCCTGAATTTCATGACGACTCCTGTTTCAGATTCCTTATTTTTAGGACTGTATGATCGCCTCTTTAGGCTGTCAAGAAGAGGGAAACATTTTCTTTTTCCTCCTCTGGCAACTTCACTCAGTAAGGAAGGGTTTTAGGACCTAAAAGCTCTATCTCTGACAATATAAAAAAGAATTAGATTCCTGTGTCATGAGCTTTCCGACTGAGTGCAACATACTGGGGCAGGCCATTAGCAGGGGCAGACACCATCAGCGTCTTCCCTGTAACCAACTCATGTTGCCCCATTTAGGGAGTTCGATTTTTTCCTCATTTTTTTTCAGAGGATCAGGGCAGTAATACTTAAGTCTGTGAAGATTTAGAAATAAGATTTTCTCCTAACAGACAACTGAGCAGTTACTGTATACCTTGCCCCAGTGTTCAGTCCTTTCCCATGTGCTTTATGAAGCAAGACCATGACAAGATTGAATAATAATTGTAATTCTTGTTGATCTGCCTGTAACTGGAAGATTTGTTTTCTTATAATAAAATAACTTTATCACCTAAAATTGTGAACCAAACCATTTTAATGGATGTTTAACTATTAGTGCTAGTAGCAAATATTGCTGAACATTCATTCAACATTTCCATGCACTGTTCATTATTTTCTTCTAAAACCCTAAGGAAAAGGCTGATAGAATGCAGTAAGTCATTTACCAGCATTATTCAACATTCCAGAGTTGTATCCAGCTTCTCACTACCTCAGTGTAAATCTTAACTGTAAGAAATTTCTTAAAAATAAATAAATAAATGCAAGAATTATATCAGATGTTAGAATTCAAAAGCAGAGAAATTCCATCTTTCCCACAAAGCTCTGATGGCTCAGCATTGCTCCTTGCTTCTAAAGAAAACTGAGGACAAAGATGTTACACCCTTCATGCTAAGAAATAATGTTCCTATATATATTTTAATATATGTATTAATAATATTTATACATAGATATATTTTATACACACACACACATATTTTTATGCAAAACTAAGGGTATAGCTGTACTGAAAGAAACAAAATTCCCAGGGAAACCCCAGTTGGATCTTTACAAGTTGCACGTCTGAGTGCTGGTAGTGGTCCCGTTTACACTTTCATTTAATACTGGTTTCCAGAAAAAACACTGAAACTTACTAATCAAATCAAAGGCTGAATTTGTTCAAGTTATTACACAATCGTAAAGTGAAAGAACTGATTAAGAGTGCTACTTCAAAAAGAAAGAAAGAAAAAGAAAAAACACTAAACCTCCAAACCTTTCCTAGACTGAGTCATCTTAAAGTCGYTGAATTTTCAGGCTTCACCATTTTGATACAACAGCTGTTTTGACATTTTTTTCAGATATTTACTGCTTACCAAATTATTATATTTATGTAGTTTTACCATTCACAAGACTGATATCTGAATTATTTCCAATATAATTATGCATCTAATTTGAAACTTTAAGCCTCTAAGTCTTGCAGAAGTCTGTCCCACAAGAAGGTACTCATTCCTCCTTCCCCCCTAAAAATTTAAGCAAGTCTAGGTAGCACTGAAATTCACAGGGTCATCCATTTTCAAGACTGCATCATTCTAATACAATATATGTATTCTTCTGGTACAAAACGCTGCAAGGAAACCAAATGTTTGGTTCAATTAAAGTGCACCTTGGGCTCCATCATTACATTTTTTGCTGTTGCTGCTCGTAACTAGCTGTTCAGCTTACATGCAGCAGTTCTTCAAGGTTTCAGATAGATTAAGAAGCTTCCATTGTACACGATTAATCTTTTGAGTGATGAGAAAGCTCTGCAACACTGCATTGCAATAATAAGGACAAACCTGAATCACCTTATATCAGGAGTCCCTTTGGAATGACTTCAAAGGCTGAGGCAAGCAGCATCCAAGCCCACAATTGAGAAAGAGCAAAACGTGTACACATCCCTACATCTCAGACCAAGTTCTGAGTAGAGTGAAGCATTAAAATAATGAACTGTAACACAAAAGACATCTCAGGGTAATACTTACCCAGGAAATGGCGATGATTTGTAAAAGCCTCTTTGTAAATGAAATGATCTCACCTTCCATTACATTTATATCAGCTTCTGGAACGGAGTTCACAGAGTATCTACATGTGTCAAGCCATTTTTGGAAACATTTTTTTTCAGCTTGTGCTTATCACAGTGACAGTATAAACGCCTGGATAAATTAGGGCAGAATTTCTAACAATTCTGGATCCTTTCCCACTCACTAACTTGCTCTGCCTCATGACAAAGGATTTTTTTTTCTCCCTTGAAGACAAAAATCCCTCATGCTAGATGAGTAACAATGGAAAGATTTGTAGGTCCATTCCTGTCACCGGAGACSACTCTCCTTCATTGTAACACAAATAGCTAAGAATAGTTCATTATCATTCTGTCAACAGCCATCTATTAGCTGTTACTAATTACAAAAAGAAAATTCTTACCATGTACAGTACTCATATTTCAACTGTAATGTTATTTGTTTGTGTAGCACAAAGACTGAAAATAGCTGACTTATCTTAATACTTGGGTGACACCATAGCTGAAAACAGGGACTGAATCAGCAATAAGTCATTCAAAAGAGATGAGCAATAACTATTTTACTTACAGCTGAAAGACATCAATTATAAAGGAACATATTGGATTTATATAGCAGTASAGACCTTTACTAGACTAAGAAATACTAAAAAAAAACCATCCAAAGAAACAAGCTTACAGGACTTCTCTACAGTGTTAGCAGAGGCTGACAGTACTTTCCCATTCCATGTGAAAAAAGTAAGTGATGCAGAACATGAGGCAGATTTTGGTAAATGTTAACTTTGCAAATGCCAAGGACCAATCAATCCCTCTTTCCCACCTGTCATATAACTGTGCAGAAGACCTCATACACAGGAAACCTTGGACCTTAAGCAGATAATTCACCTCATTAACATCTGTTCAGTCAACCTTATATTTGTCCATCCCCCAAACTGCTACTCTTTTCATTTCCATACTCAGTRAATATAGTCCTCACATTGCATTGCTGATGTCAATTAAGCCATCAGAACCATCAGTACCAATCCAGGTGTGGTGCCATCCATTTGAAAGTTCTACACGGTGTGAAACAATTTGGAATAAACACAGTATGTCAAGAATACTGGATTTCAATGAGGAGGGTAACAGCAAACAATCAAGAAAAGATAAAGATGTGCACTATTATGTAATATAAAAGGCCAAGTCTAATCCTGAATCCTGCATGAAAGTTATACGCTAAATAAAGTTTTTGTCATGAGGTGCTACATGCACTATTCATTAGGACCTAACTTTCATTGCACTGAAACATATGTTGAGAATATCATATTCACTCAGAAAAGAAAAGATTTAGGGAGTGCTTGACACTCMATTCTGAAAAAAACAGAGATTTTAGCTTTTTTTTGTTGTTGTTATAACTACATCAATAATCCCAGGTAAATCCAGAAGTTCCATACATGAAAACATCACAGCAAGGTGCAAGATTCAGAAAGGTTAGAGAAGGAATCCCTAATTAACTTCTAAGTTGTAATAAATAGGACTTATTGGCCAACATTCCCTTAAGTGTTTGCAAGGCTTTGAGCTTTAGAGGAATACAAAAATACTACATTTTATTCTTTTTATACTGATCATCTGAAAAGCTAACCTGTTTCTTTTTTTTTATACAAATCACAGTATTTTCTCCTCTTCCTTTTTTGTGACATTCCAATCCGATAAGCATTTATGTATACATTTTGTAGACATAAATGCTTATCATACGACTCTGCTAGTTTATTTGCTGGCTTTCTCTGAAACTTTAATCTGAACTCTGTTAAATAAAATATTAAAATACAACTTGTGCCACTATTTAATGGGCTCAATACACCAAACATTTAAATCATGTGCTACTTAAAAGTAATTTCACTTAATCTTCTATGGCACAAACAATATACTAGAGCTAATAAATACATTTTACAAGCCAAAACAATAAAAAGGTGGTAAAAACACATTACTGGTGCAGCAATGTGAAAAGGCAGAGATGACTGTAGTCAAGATAACAGTAAAATTGATTTGATAGATTAGGACAACATATATAAATATAAATAAATAAATAAATATACTCCTTGTTAATAACAAGAGTGTGGAATGTTACACTAAAACACTGTTCAAATCCTAGATAAAGCACCAGCTAATACTAGCCAATTTACATTTCCATGAGAAAAAGCTTCTTCCTTGTTCAGAATAGGCCTGCTTTATAAGAGATAACAGGTAAAGAGTAAAATTACGATTAAAGAATAAGACTATTGGTTATTCAATAAGTACAGGGAGTAAAAACGTCACGGTAGCTGCCCATCACCACAGCATTCACAAGAAAGCTATTTTTGGAATCAGATAAATAGTTCTGCAGTTTCAGAGAACTAATGTTCCATTAGGCCTCTACAGAAACTGAAGGCAAATCTTCTCATCTTGTGACCTCTGAGTTGAAAATGTACTCTGTACTCATTTATACAAAAAAAAARGGGGTATTTTGAAGCCTAGGTATGTACAATATGTAAGGTTGTATCTTTATAAGCTCGAATTTCATGTGTTGAGCAGATGTGCAAGTTTTCCACAAAGATATGCAGCAACTAAACCTACCAAAAGTACAAGTGGCTATTATAAATAAAATAAAAATCGTAAGAAAAGTTGCAGAAAGTGCAGCTTTAAACAGCTTTGGAATATAACACATTTCTTCATGTCAACTCAATTTTGTTTCTTTACTGAAGCTTGATCATTGGCTTTCCTCACTGAGATATACATAGCTGTGCATCTTGTCAGCATTACAAACTGGAAGAACTTACACTTCATACAGCCACAGAAGAACACTGACTTCTTAAACATTTTATTTTCAGTCAAAGGAAAACCCATCAAAAATCCAGTTGTTCTTCCTTTATTGCACTCTATAAAACTTCTTGTTATAATCAAGAAGTCAATAAACAGTAATAGATGAACATTCCTTAAAATTTATAGTTTAACTCTTAAAATAAATTTTATATAGAAAAGATACCATTTACAACCCAATCAGTAGTAATCAATCATTATGTACTCACAGACAATATTAAATAAATTGTATGCAGCAGTTCCTTTATAGGGCAAACTGAGGGGAATATTTTCTCCTTAGCAAATATAATATTCCACTGTTAAAGAGCAATTCAAGTCAACTTTGGAGCAACTGTGATATACACAAATTTCTTATAAGAAGCTCAAGATTCACAGAGTATATCAAGAATATATACAACCGTGTCCAGTGCATAGCTTAACAGCAGCATGTGAAAACTTTAATATCTTGAATTGGCACACCATCACCTATAGTAAAATAATTTACCCAGTAAATGCAGTGTATTTAGAGAATGCCAGTGAGGCACAATAAAACAATAATATGTAGTGTCATTAGATATGTAAGGAATAAATAGCGTGATTTTGCTCTGGAGGTCAGCAGCTTAGAACAGTAAAGACTTCGCCCTCGAAGCCATCTTCTGAAGGAAAGGGCTCCTCCTTTCATCTGGTTAGGAAACAAAAAATAACAAATAAGTAATCATGAAGACAGATAAGAAGCTCCACTGTAACCTAGATTTTTGGGGACACTATAAACCTTCTAGCTGGCATGCAGTAATGGATGCCACAGCAAAGGTCATTAGCACAAAGGATTTAAAGGCAGAAAGAAAATAATATTAATAAAAGTGGAGGAAAAGAGGATACAGGATATTTGTGTGTTATATAATTATACATACTTACTAGAGATGTACAAGAATAATTACATTCATACACGTTTTATTTAACATCCACATGTATAGTGTGTAATATGGTAAGTGACATTTCAATACGAACATAAATAAGGTATTACGTGTCAACCCAAACAGAAAGAAATCAAGGATATATTTTCCATACTTAGTATGCTACTTTGAATGAACCTCTTCATGGCATTACCACCCCTATGATATCTAGCACCATAAAAGAACACTTCACATTTAGCTTTCACGAGCAGAAACAAGGCAGAATCATAGAAGTAGCTGATTCATACCATTGTTTACATAGGAAAAGGACAACTCAAAAATCAGTAACTCTCAGTAATCACGAAGAGAAATCCATGCACCAAGTATGAATGAGAGTTCAAAGAGAAACAGGTAAGGCTGAGGGAAAATGTGGAAAAGGAAGGACTAACACAATGGTGTTTACATTCTGTGCTGTCTTCAGTCCCATTTGCAGTATACAATGGGCACACCACTTTTGAATAGCTTATAATTCAGGATTTTTAAAAGCTTCTTATTTATTTACCTTTCGCACAATAACATGTTCACTAGGATTGATAATTAAGGCTTCTCTTTCCTCCTCAGTTTCCATCTGAACAGTGTATTCTGTAGGTATAGACCTGTAACCACTTACTTCAAATCTAGAGAAAAATTGAAAGAGTACAGAATACTGAATTATCTACTTTTCAGAAGTACCAAATTCCCATTATAAACATTATTTTGCATACTTAAATTACTSGGGGAGATTTCCCACAAAAAGCAGTAAGATGGGGTTTATGTTGCCAGGTCTTTTAAAGTCTCTATTTTTAATCTACTCTCAAGATGTTTCATTTATTCAGAATAGCCACCATCCTCTCTAGTTCATTAAATAGTGATTTTCTGATCACTACAGTGGTAGAGATTTTATTTAGGCAGATGGATAAACATATTTTAAATCAACTAACCTCTACTAACTTGGCAAAAAAAAAATACCACCAACTACTGAGTCCAACATCAGAAACAAAAAAATAAATTAAAAGAAAATCACAAAACTCTTAATATACTCTTGATTAAAAGACTAGGTCTAGCTTTTCAAAACGCTAGAACCCACACACATGCAGGACCACAGACTTTCACTGCTGCATGTACTTACGAACAGGTTCTATTATTTGCCTCAGAAAGCTAACACCTTTTCCTATCAGTAATTTCATTAAAAACAAAGGCAAACAAAAAATCTGACACTCAGATTTTCAGTTCAGTAGCACACTATGCATTTAAAACAACCTTAGTGCCTCAGAAAGCCTCACCATGCATTCGCCCAAGGGGAAGTGGAAGGGGAACGGAAAGATGGCTTAAACTCTCCAAACGTGCAAGTTATTTCACATTCMTGGGAGGACTTAATCTAGCAGTCTAGCTGCTATGTATTTTTTAAAGAAAAATTCAAAAAGTCTTCCAAGAATATTTACCTGTTACTTTGCTCCTCAGAAAGTCCAAGAGCCTCCTCCGCAGCTTCTCTTCTTCTCTTCTCTTCTGACAGCATTTCTGTCAGTTGGGAGACAGCCTGCTGCACTGAATCATATTGTTGCTCAGTCTCTGCAAGTCTAAGACAAAACAGAAGTCAATATTTTATGTAATGAAAGAGTTAACTCCRTCATTTTTATTAAAGAATTTATTTTTTGTTATAAAAATAAATTGTGTGCTTTAGATTAGGTATTGAAATAAAGTCATCTATAAGCATATCTCTTTACAAAAGTAAACTTTAAATATCACCAAATAATAATAATTCAAGAATATGACTAGATTCATTTAATCTACTATAAATCCAGCCCCCCCCCCCATTTAATCTACTATAAATCCAGCCCCCCAAAAAAAAAAAAAAAACTTGGCGAGATGGAAAAGTATTACTTTTATTCTTAAAACATAACTGTCAGGAAAATAATATTTCTAATACATGCTCTCAGTCCTGACCTTTTTCTGAGTTCATTTAGCTCCATATTGTCTATCTCAACAATAACTGCAGATCTTTCCTGTGGCGCTCCTGGGGGAACTTCTGCTCTAACTTCATCCTGGAAAATATTAAGGGGGGGGGAGCCAGTCACAGTTTTTCTAGTTATATAAATTTTTATTTCAATTAAAGAAGTCATAAGCAGCACAGAGTAGTGGAACAAACCCCTAATGTACCTTTTAATTAATTAATTTCTGGAGTTACAATTTTCTAAACCTGTTTTCCAATGGAAAGTTGATAAAGAAAAATGACTGTTCATGTTGCAGAACAGAACCCAGTTTTGGGATAACAACTGGACTTGAAAGGTACATGTACACTATATAGTACAGGACTGTGCAGCAACTTCTGAGTTATCTGAAGTGAAAGAAATGTTTCTATGCTTATGTAACACTGACCATAGTTTCATAAGTAATGCAGCTATTCTGCTAACAAAATCTCAGATAAACTGTGTGTGGTATCACACTGTGCCATACACAGAAGCCAGCTCACACAGAGGTAGCTAAGATGTTCGTGCAGTACTGAGTTCTTTATCTTGCATTTGTGGACTTCATTCCAGGCACAGAATTTGCCCAGGATATTTTGAGTATTTATGATACCCTCTGACTATCTAACTGGTCATTGCAGATAGAGCTGCCTAAATTCCTGCTATATGGTATAACATACACAACATGATGAGGGCAGAAATTCTGGGACCTGCTGCAGGTTGAAGACAAGTCATGAGCAAGCTGGGATCAGCAGCAGGGGTGGCAGTAATTAACTGTTTGGGAATAGATAGCTTTATGTATGTGAGGAAGAGATGATGTTAGGAATCTAAAATCTCCCTTTATCGTCTCTCAGATAATCTATGCCTGACATAAATCTTAAAGTATGCCCTTTAGCTATGCCTAAATTCAGAACTAGTGAGCATTTGGCTGTGTGAAAACACTGGAAACTCTGCTCAAGCAGCCCCATGCTCTGCAAGCAAACAGTGATGGATGTGGAGTTGGAGTGGTCTGTGAGATAAGAGTGGGATTCATTCCTTTTCCAGTTCATAGTTGTTCTTGTTTGCTTTTATTTATCTTTCTGGAAAAAAAAGGGTATTTTACATAAGAATCTGTACAGTATGTTAGGGTTTTGTATTAACAGATCATTACTGAATAAGCAAGGGAGTTCAGGAGGACTTTTTAAAAGTAAAGAGATCACAAAGGAAAGATTATAGACATTTATGAGAGATTACAGAAGGTAGAGAAATGCTGAACAGGCTGTATGGACCTCACTTCTGAAAATATTACTCAGACATCTTGCAAATGGTTCACAACTGCTGGGAAATTATCACTAATTCCCGAACAATCTAATTATTAGTGATGATTATATTACCTCTGTTAGCTGTAGGCCAATTCAAAAAATAAGACACTTCAGAATCACAAAAGCATCTCTGAACACCTACCTTAACTGAAAAATCAAGTAAAAAATAGCTTTAGAGCAATACAGACAATTATCTTCCTTATAAGTCTTCATGGGCAAAAGCAAAAGTACTAATACAAACAATTTACATTGTGTTCAGCATAGGAAAACTAGCAAACACATAAGCATAGAAGAAAAAAAAACTTAATAATGCTTGCATATACTCATTTTACCTGAACAGTGCCTTGAAAGGGTGTCACCTGCATTGTCTGATATTCCCTCTCTAGTCTTAAATAGCGATTTTGCAAATCAGTGTAACGAAGTTGGTTATCCCTCAGAGTATGAGACATAGTCTTCAATTGGGCAGACAAGATGGCATTCTCTTCTGCTGACTGCACTACCTGGAAGAAATTAACATTTAAATAAATAAATTTCAGGAATTATCTCCTCCAGGAAATTATTACAGAATTGAGACTGAATACTGTTTTTAAAAAGTGCATCAGTGCATCAACTTTTTGGCAAGGTCACAGTTTGGTAAGATTCAACTAGTTGTTTAACAAACTGCAGAAATAATGAAACACATGTATTTATYTCTTCTATCATTAATATCCCCAAAACAGAAACTGCAGGTTTTCCCCCATGCCCTCCCTGTATTTCCCTTGACATCACCACCTGGGAAAACACAGCATACGTAGTTGCTACTTCAGGACAATGCAATACAAGCCAGCTTGACACATATTCATCAAGCAGTCAATGAACAGACAGCAGTCAAGTTTTCATCTTTTCAAAAACAGAAAGTCATCTGGGTCTCCTCTCTTAGAAATTCATCTTTACTTGTAGGAGCTGGAGATTTCTATGTATGTTTCAAAATTTGGTGGAAATTATTACTAGGTTTAATGTTGGGCGAAGCAGGGAGAACAGATGCAATGACAGACAAAGACGACAGCTGAAAGGACACATAAGCCCGATTTGCTCTGAATACTAGGCTACAAAGAGAAAGGTAAGGGTTTAGGGAAATATTTCCAAGAAAGTTTATAAACTTTTGCAAACTGAACATACATTATTTACCATCTTTACAGCCACAAACTGGTTCATCAAGAAATTGTAAGGAAACATTTCTGAGGCATTTTAAATTTGGTATGAGATTGCTAAGATCTTATTCCAGCTAAGACAGACGTGTGTTTATGTCTATAATGAAAAATATTTTATTTTGAGCAGAACTTCAGTAATGCCCCATCAATCTCCTTAGAAAGCAGATTCAAATAAACCTCTCAGTAAAACAACTAGTCACAAAAGCTGCAGCAGAAAGACATTATAGAGGTTTCATATGGAATTTCTAGCCAGAGCCAACACAGTTGTTTTGAAGATTCCAAGTTTTAAAGCACTATAAATTTGAAATATACAACATACTATCAATTTAACAGTGAAAAATATTTGTATGTTGATACCAGTTCAGAGTCACATCAACCATTTAGGATGCTGTTTCAAATTACCTTCAAATTAATCTGCTGAAAATGAAGATCCTTCTGGTGTATCTCCTGAAGACAACGTTGCAGTTCATTTTGAAGCTGATTCTTCTCAGCTAAAACATGCTTAATTTCCTCAGGAATGTCTGCACTTCCAGCAAGGGAGGCAGTTTCTAAAAACTTAAAAAATATTAATATATTCAGGGCCAAAGGTATGAGAGTTTTCTAAACAATTATATATAATTCCAACACTAAATATACATATGGACTAAACAATTTCCTTTTCTGAAAAGATCTTTTCAGAAGTTAATCCCACATTGACAACAGATTTTACTTATATAAAGATTAAACTAAAAAGTGTTTTCAACTTAAACACTTCAACAGAAATATAAACATTAAATATTACAAATATAATAATATTAATAGTTAAATTTACAATATGTATAAAAAATAAACTATTCTATATCCCAACAGACATTCTGTTCAATACCTTTTATTCATGATTTAATCGCAGAAGATGAATAGCAAATGATAGGCATAAACTTGACTAAGATGTTTTTARTGAAATTAAAGGAAATATAATCTCTTCTGCTTCTCTTGGAACAGAAAAGGCAAATAAGAATAATATTTTGAAAAAACACTTTCTTTAAACCTTTAATGAAAGTAGATGGCAATTGCCAGACTGGGTCTCAGCTGTTGTCTTTCTAAATCGGGTATTTTTGTTCCTGGCAGAAGCAAGCTCCAGCTGCTTCAGAGGACGTGCAAGAATGCTTCCATTAGGCACATCTCTCCCTTCTCCCTCTCAATTAGGTCCTATTCTAGTTTTCAATAATTAAGAGATTGATTTAGGTTCTGAAGAATGAAATTTAATAATTTGTTCAAATCAAGGCAACAAATACTGAAAATTGTTGCTATCAGTGTAATTTCCAATTCTTTTTTGAATCCTGTTAAAAACTGTGTGCTTGATAACACATTGCAGTAATGATATCTCTTAAAAATGTTACCAGTACCTGAAAGAGCATAGCCTTTTATTAATTTTGCAGCTGTTGGTGAATGTTGCTTATTCTGGGTTTACAAGAAAGGAGAATGCAGACTCTCTGTTCACCTATTTACATCCTTCACTACTATTAAGTATTTATTTCTTTCCTACTGTTAACAATTCCATTTTCATTACTTTTTTCTGTTTTCTGTATCATGCTTTTCACCTTCCTTCTTGAAACTTTTTTTATATTGCAATGCAATACTACTGTGAAGCAGCTGAGTTGAAATAGTCTACAAATGATTTAGTCAAGAAATGTTTCTTGTCACTTTTCCTACTATTTTTTCAGCATCTAAACAATTCATTTGATTTATATGAGTTTTCTAAAAATGAGAAATATGAAAACCATCTTGTTTGTCTGTCTGCTCCCCCATTAACATTTGAATTGGTCAGTCAATTTTGAAATCAAATTTGAAGGGGGAAAAAAGTCAATGTCTCAAGAAATTTTGATGTTTCTACACTTAATGTGATGACTGGTGACTAGGGAAGACAAATCCAACTTGTACTACCTACCAAGAGAGAGTCAGGCAGAACTCAGCTGCACTACAGGGTGTTTGGCAGCTGATCAAATCAATCAGTATGCAAGGACTTGGCGGCCAACAAATACATTGTTAGCACCCTACAAGTGTTGGTACAGCATCTTATTGTCTTTGAACATGTGTATTATAGGAACACAAAGGACATTGGTATTAAAATGGTGAGAATAACAAGAGACATCATACATATGAAATTGGCACAAGAAGCCAGATTTAATTAATATTCCTGCTCACGGACATAACATGTTTCATCTCAGCTACTAGAAGAATTCTTCCTTGAGCTGTCTGATACCTCCTTGTCCTTCTCTTGATTTGAYAGAATTAACCGAGAATCCTGTAAATTGCATTAGTTTTTCTTTTTCCTTTCCAACATCTGTGTCCGAATCTGGCAGCACCAGGCCCGCTGTTGAGCATTTGCATGTTCCCACTCATTCATCTGGTTTGAACCATGTCTTGAACCTGTTCATATTATATTCTGGATTTAACTAACCTATGACAGTAAATTACAAGATTACTTAAGTGACCTATTAATATGACTAACTCAGTAATGAGCAAATACTGTTACCTTACCATTTAACCACAGCAAACTGTGACTCCGTTTTGGTTAAGTATCAATAACAGATTCCTGACAGTTCTTTGTGAAAGTTTTTTTCACATTTTTGACCATTAAAATATATCATGATGCTGAGCTCCCTCTGTTATTTTATCAATACACGAGAAACTCATAATTCTTTGTTTAAAGCAAGTTATCAATGTTAAGATAATTATTGCAACTCATTTGCTAGTAGTTGTAACTTGCTGTTTTGACCTCAATGTGGTACTGAAATACATACAACAATCTTGCCATCTCCCCTCCTACAATATAATGCACTGTACCGTTCTCATTTGGGAAGCAGTTTGCGATTTTAATGCAACTAACTGATCAAAGTAGATTTATACCTCCTGTTACATTTTGTTTCTTTACCTTTACTGGGTAATTGCTTCCATCAGAGACTGATTTCTTAACAATCATGTCTTGTTGCAATTTCTGTAGTTCTGCAATCTGTTGGTCTTTCTCAGCAACTGTGATCTCGTATCGATTTCGCAATGCCTGGGACTCTGAGAGGAGGAGGTCTTTTTCCATTCTGAACATAAAATATTAAACTAGCTGTTTAATGATAATATAGTACATACAAGTCAATGAGAAGACAAAGCTGTGCTCCCTGGTATTTCTGAAATAAATAATGGTAGTTCCTAATTGCAGATAATATTCATATATGGAGCACTATATGAACATTTGCAGTACATATTTCAGTTTAAAGACATCTGCTAACAAAAAACTTGGAAAATAAAGCCTTGAACACAATCATATCATGTATGCCTTGCTAGCTTGGAGACCAGCGAAGCTTATCAACTGTAAAGATACAAAAATCTGTTAATGCAGCATACATACCTGAGCTACCTGAAGAATAAGGTTGGGCAGCAAAGCAGCTCTAGGTTGTAGCAGTATAGAGTGCTGCTCAAAATATTCTAGCTTATTTCAAGTACTTGAATTTGAAGAGGCATACCCTAGACTCAAAAGACTTCATGAAATAAACAAACATGCCACATGAACAGAAAACGCTGTCATATACAGGCAGTATCACAAAGGGTGTAAAAGCAAATTGAATTCTGAAAGATTTAATTTAACATAAGCTTTTGAAGTTTGAAAAAAGACTATTCATGCTGTCCGCAGCTCAAGTCTACCAGCTCGAGTAAGATTTCACAAATTCATGCTTGTTTGTTCATATTTGCAAAGATAAATCTGGGAATGACCTTTTGATCTACATCCTCCCCCTCAAACTTCTAGTATAAAACAGATACTAYTTGAAGCAGATCTTAATTACAGAAATTGCACTATAGACAATAAAACGCAGTAAGACACTACAATACTGTCCATCAAACAAAATTAACACCACTGAACTGATCATAACTGCTTTCTCACTTCTAATTATCTGCACAAGTTTAGTTAGAATCTGTCTTAATTTACAGGTTCTACCTGGAACAGCAGTCTAAGATAACCAAATCCTGAAGTGCCCCCACTGAGCACCACTTTAAAATGACTATTGCTGTCTTAGATGTGAAAAGCAACCTGCAGACTTCGGGAAGTGTTCACAGGATTATGCTCAATGTGTGTATTATTCATTTATTTATTACAGATGATATGAGTTGTGAGAAATGCTGATGTGAACCCCTGAATCTGCAAAAATATTGCTCAGATGTGAAATGAAGTTAATTTTCAATACTGTAGTTGGCTAAATACACAACATCTCAGACATCTTTAAAGAGAGAGATCTAGGGGGAAAATGTTCAACCAAATAAATGGTTACTTTTGTTGAGAAGAGAATATGATATCAAGCATAGAAATTAGATTCTCAAACTACAGCTCCATATATCCTAGTCGCTAACAGGACAGAAATCATTCAATTAAGACTGTTCAAAATTTTATATTCACAAAGAGACCATTACATTTTATGTAATTTTATTTATAAATTTTATATATTTTTAATTATAAATAAATTTTATTCATTTACTATTTTATATTCATGAAGAGACAAAGATAACAGTGAATAAAGAAAACAGCGTAAAAGTTGACTTAACACATTACAGAAACATTCTTATCCTACTTTCTGGTAAATCAGACAAAATTTTATTTCTATGTCTATTTCTCATCATTTTCCAAACTCCACTGAAGAATTCTAAACAAAAGCCACATCCATTATTTGTTAAATTTAACATACATACCTTAATCCAGCAAGCTCATTCTGGTATGATGCAATCTCTCTCTCAGTTTCTGCTTGGAAGGCCTTTGTCTGATGCAACGCTCTCTCCAAATCATCAACCTTGTTCTTCAGTTTTGATATCTCAATGGCTGCAAGACTGGCTCCTTCTTTAGCCTGTATTTAATAAACAGGATTAGTGAACCAGAATGAAAACCGTACTACTGAAGATTCAGCAGTGCTAAAGTTCTAACTACAGACTTAGCTTTCTCATTTGCTCCTCTTTAACAGGGTGATTACCTAATCTCTCAAATTCTAACCATACCTTCCCTAGTCAGATTATGTTTTCTTAGCACTCACACAAACTGCAAGGTTAAACTCCAGAGCATCTCTAAGCATTCTCAGCATTATTACAAAAACAATCTACAACGAAATATAGCTAATTAAAACTTACCAATCTTCCCCTATCGATCTGAGGTGTATCCAAAGTACTTTCAAGAGAATTTATCTCATTGATGCTGTTGCAAGCAATGGCAAATGAAGCTGTGTTCTCTTTAGTTTCAGAAGCTAGCTTCTGTTTGCTGAGTTCCTGCAGCAACTTGTCTCGGTCATCCTGAAGACTTGCCATAGCCTTGGAAAATGCTTCAATCTGGTGAACAAAATTTCCACGCTCAGACGAGAGCCTATTAATCTCCAGTTCACGACTGCCTAATGTCTTACGCATATTTCTAATTTCCTCAGCAATTTGATCAAGTGTGACCTTATTTCCAGCATCAAAAGGCACTTGATTCAGATTAGCATTTTCTTTGAGTACACTGATGAGTTGTAATTTAAAGTTGTCCAGTTCAGCTTTAAGTTCATCTCCCTTCTTTTTTTCAGATTTGAGTTCAGATGCATATCTGCTCTGAAGTACTTTGAAGTCCTCTATTATCCTATCTCTATCATTTTGCAGAGCAGTCATTGCTTTCCCAAAGGCTTCATTTTGGGATCTTAGTTCTCTATTCTGAAATTGAATTTCTAATATTGTCTTCTGTGCAGAAGCATCAATTTCAGCTCTGTGTTCACATGTCAAAACTGTGTTATTGTATTTCTCATCTGTACCATTATTATTTTTGCCTACTGATTTCTGGGCTTCCTGAATCCTCTTCTGAAGTTTTTCTTCACACTGTTCACTGGATACACTTTCCTTCTTCTGAACATTGTCACTAGATAGCAGTTTCTCTCCAGATTCAGAAACAAGCTTCTCTTTGTTTAACGATGCAATTAAAGATTCTAAGTCATTTACTTTGGATATTAATTTTTTATTCTCATGTTCCAAAGATATAGTAGTATCCTTTTGCAGTTCATTGGTCAGTTGCATTTCTTTTATTTGTTTTTGAAGATTGTATTTTTCTTGCTCAAGATTTTTAATAGAATCCAATTTTTGCTTAAGCGAGTCTTTCAGTTGATGATCTTTCAAAGATAAAACTTGGTTAAGATCTTCCCTATACTTTATTAGCTGTGCACTTAACATTGCATTTTCAGAATGAAGATCATCTATCTGATTGAGAAGTATCCTTAATTCCTGTTTCAGAGCACTGTTTTCACTTTCATTGCCAATTATAAGACTGTCTCTCTGATTTAAAACATTTTGGTGAATATGTTCCAGTTCTTTGTATTTAGAAAAAAGATCATCCCTGTCATTTTGAAGAGATGACATTGACTTTTTAAAGGCATCTATTTCACTGGCAATTGCAGCTTTATCTTGACCTGCTCTGTCTGCTTTCATCTGGAGACTTCTCAGTTCATTTTCCATCCTCTGACAAGACTCCTCACATCGTTGTCTCTCTATCTGCAAGAACTGTAACTGAAGCTCATATTCTTTGATCTGTTTTCTGTGTTGAGTCTGTACCTGAAACAGATAGTCAGAAATTTCATCACCTTTTGAAGAAATGAGTAGGGAAATTTCTTTATCTTTATTATTTAACATTATTTTCATTTGTTCAGAAATGGCAATTTGCTTTTCCAATTCAGCGTGAGTCTTTTCCTTTTCTGCTAGAAGTTGTTGCAATTCTTGTTCTTTCCTAGTAAAATTGCTTTCCAGTGCTTTTATCTCTTTTCCTGCACTTTTACTGTTCTCTATGAGGTAATTAAGAGAATTATTTTCTTTAAGAAGTGCTTGCAAAGCTTCTTCTTTTGACTGAAGAACACTCTCCAACTCTTGCTGCTTGTTGAGAAAAAGTACATTTTCTTCCTTTATTCGGCAGAGCTCTTCATAGCACTGTGTATCGACAGATTTTTGTCTCAGATACAGTTCATCTTTTGTCTCCTCTGCCACAGAGTATTTGATATTCAGTTCTTGAATTTCAGCCATTTTGTTTTTCAATTCATCTTGTAAAGACAAGATCTTTTTATTACTGTCTTCTATCTGTTTCTCTTTACTTTGAATGGCCTCCTTGAATTCTACTTCCCAGTTTTTCATTTCACCAATTACCCTGTCCCGGTCACTTTGAAGAGAAGACATGCACTTTGTAAAAGCAGCTAATCGGGCCAAAGTTGCATTCAAATCCGCTTGAAGCTTCCTGTTTTGTGAGTCCTTACTGTTTACCTCCTCTTGCAACTCACAAATCGCACTGACTGCCCTGTCTTTTTCTCGCTGAAGGGCACTGCGTCTTTCCTCTAGGTTCAACCATTCTCTTYTATGAGCTGATTTTAATTGTTGAAGATTACGTTCCAAATCTCTCTCATATTCTCTCTTTTGGATTTGTAGTTGGTCTTCTTTCTTCTTAAGTTCTTTCCTCCAATTTAGATTCTCAGCTGTAAGCCTGTCCAGTTCATTCTTTGACCTATCCAACAAGTCCATCTGTGAAGAAAGCTTTTCATTGAGATGATATATTTCTTCATTTGATTTAGCAAGCTTTTCTGTCATATTACTTAAGTCCTTTTCAAATTTTTCACTTTTTGACTGTGATAGTTTCACAGATCTTTCCAGGTCCAGGATCATCTCCTGGAACTTTATTGAATCTTTTTGCAAATGGCTGATCTCCTGCTGTTTCTCCTTTAGGAGTTCTTGTAATTCTTTTGTTTTGGTTTTAGTTCCACTATTATCTCTCTGAGCACATTTCACTTTCTCCTCAAACACTTTTACAAGATGCAACTGCTGTTCTTCTTTTTCTCTAATCATGTTACATTTTTCTGCCTTTAATTCTTCCAGTTGCTGTAACAGTAAGGTATTCTGCACCTGCACTGATTTCATTCTATCGGTAAGATAATCAACTTTTTTAATGTGGTTCAGCAATTCTGTCTCAAGAAATTCTCTCTCATTCTTTACTTTATAAGAACTTTCTTGTACATTTTCTAATTCCTCCTGTAACAGACATTTATCATCCTCTAAAATCTTAACTTTTTCATTCAGACTAACAATTTCTTGTGTAAGACTTCTACATTCTGTGTCTAGTTTTGTGAAACAATTATTTTTATGATCCAAAGATTTTTCAGTTTCTTTTAATTTTTCTGAAATTATTTTTCTTCCTTGTTCTAGGACAAGCACATCTTGTTCTTTTTCAGAAAGTTTATCCTTTAACATATTAATGTCTTTTAATAATGATTCATTCTCATATAATGCATCACTGACTTTAGATTGCATATCATTTTGGTACAGCTCCATTTGAACTTGGAGGTCTCCCAAAGTTGCTTTAGTTACAGTGATGTCATTATGAAGGATGTCATTTTCATCCTGAATTTTCTCTAAAGCCTGCTTTAAATTTTCAGAAGTTTGTTTCAGTTGCTCATTTTCCTCCATTAGCTGATGATTCTGATGAGTGAGTTCATGAAGGCGATCCTGATGTTCTTCCATCCTCGCCTCTTGCTCTCGTATTTGCCTTTTTGCTTTACTCTGTAATTCATCAACTTCCAATTTTCTAGATTCGCTGAGCTGTTTCAGCTGGTTCTTTATAACTTCATTTTCATCAATGAGTTTTTGAAAATGCTCCTGAAGTGCCTCCTTCTCAGATTCTCCTTCTCTGAGTCTTTGAATAGCCTCTTGCTTCTCTTTTCTAGTGAGGTCAATAACTTGCCTCATATCTGCTATTTTACCACTGATATTCTCATATGCCTGAAGAAGTGATTCATACTCTTGCTTTAATTCACTATGTTTAGCCTTCCATCCTGTTAATTCAACTGTCTGAGAATCTTTTAAAGTATTTAGTTGAAAAGAAAAGGCCTCTTTTTCCTGAACTATACTCTCCATCGTAGATTTAAGACTTTCACATGCAGCAGTTAAGTTTTCATTTTCAGTCAAAAGTCTAGCATTTTCAGAAACAAGGCTCTCCTCTTCACACAGCGGAGAAACAGCATGTGAACTTTGTTTTTCTCTACCAAGCTCTGACACCAAATGTTCAAGCGTACCTGTCTTCTTCACCAGTTCTTCTCTTTCCAAAAGTAGTTTATCAATCTGATCTTTCAGACATTTGTTGTCTCTCAGGGCTTCCTTACGTGATATTAAAGCTGCTTGTAACTTTCTCTGAAGGCGCTCTCTGGATTTTTCCTCTGCTGTAGTTCTTTGCTCTTGTGGTTTAGAGTCATTTACACTYGCAGGTTTTACCAGCGGCTCTTCAACCATTTGCATTTGTTTCTGGATTTCACGTTCTGTTGCTTCTTTCAGTTTAGCTCTTCTGGAGTAATCAGTCTCTGAGAGCTGAAAACAGGTGCCTTTATCCTGCAACTTTCCTTGAAGTAAATTAATTTCTGCACAAAACTGTCCCAATTTCTTTTCAGTATCATTTTCTTCCTTAAATTCTTTGCATGATACCACAGGACTGCTTATCTCAGCCTTTTCGTGTAGCATCCGTAGCTCTGTCAATAGTTTTTTGTTTTCTTCACTAAAATGCTTTATCTCCCTTTTCATATTAATCAGCTCCAAATTGGACTTTTCTAAATGACTGATAATTTCCTCTTTCTCACTCTTCATTTCTTCAAATGCTGTTCTGTAATGATGGGCTTCTTCCTGGCCTTCCTTTATAGCTTCCTTCAGTACTTCCTTTTCCTGATCAAGCTTTTCTTTGAAATCCATGAATGAACAACGCAATGCTTCTATTTCTTCATTCTTTTCTGCAATCTCCTTCTTAGCTTCCTTTCTCAACCCTTCCAGTTTCTCCTGGTTCATCTTGTAATCCTCTTCATTCTTTTTAATAAGTGCTTCTTTTTCATTATTCACATGCTCAAGTACTGTCTTAATGTCTATAGCTTCAGTCTCATACGTTTTCAGCTTTTTCTGTAGCTGACTTATCTCCTCCAACATGCTGCCTTTATGCTGCTCCTGCTGTCTCACACAGTTGAAGTCGACCACTTCTTCTCTTCTGTCACCAAATTCATCCGACATCTTTCTCAGCTCTTTCCTTAACACTTCTGTCTCTTCCTGAAGTTTTGCATAATTACATCTTAGTTCTTCTAACTCAATGTCTTTACTTGCTATTAAAATTATTAAGTTTTCTGGCTCTTTTAAGGATGCATCCTGAACCTTACTTCCTGGTTTGTTTGATTCCAAATTCCACAGGTCAGTTTCCCCTTCTTGCAGCACCACCTTACATGAAGCCATCTCTTCCTCTGGAGGACATATTTGTAACTGACTAAAGTCAAATTCTTTACAGTTCCTTTGAAGAACTTTCCAGAGTGCTTTATGTTCCTGTTTGAGATGCTCAAGCTGTTTCTTCTGTTCATCAAAATCTGCTGCAAGTTTAGGGTGCTCCTCTCTTTCTTTCTGAATTTTTTTGACATCTTCTTTGCTGACCAAAAGTTCTCTCTGTAAGGCTTCTTCTTCATTTTCCAATTGATTTATTACATTAATTTCATTGCTACAGTCCAGAGACTTCTTCCTGTCATCATCAGCCTCGCCAGAACTAGAATTTTTCAACAATTCTTCCCTCTTTATAATTTCAGACCTTGCATTTTCAAGAGCCAGCAAAAGTTCAGAACGTTCCTCTTCATGTGCATTTGCTCTTTCATCAAGCATATATTGCATATGAACAAGCATACGGTCTTTTTCCTCTAAAGATTTGAGGTTCTGCTCACATATATTTTGTTTTTCAGCAATAACATCTTTCAGTTCTGCAACATTGTCCTGAAGTTCCTCTAAATAGGAGGCTTTTGCAGACAAAATTTCATTCAGATTACTTATTTTGGTATCTTTTTCTAAAAGTTGTTGCTCCAAAGTTCCAAGACGAGACTCAAAATCTTTCTTTTGCACTTCAGCAGATTTCATCTCGTCTGTTAATTCATGAACCTTCTTCAACAATTCCTCTGTCTTTTTTTGCTCTTTTTCTATTTCTTCCTGTCCACTCTTTTCTAGTTTTCCAACTTTTTGCATTAGATCTTTTCTTATTATCAATGCTGCTTGAAGTTTCTTTTTCAGGTTCTCTTTTTCCTTGCCAATTTTCTCAAGATTAAACTGCATCTCCTCTTTTTCATTCATTACATCTTTAAACACAGCTTCTCTACTGCTTAACATAACCTGACTATGCTCCAGTTCTTTCTTACAATGCTCAAGTTCCTGCAACACTCGATTTAGTTCCTCTACAGACTTACTATGAAGAGCTTCAAGATCATGCAATTTGGCATTTAACATATTTCTCTCTTCAGAAAATTTCAGCATTTCATTAGACAATGATTCCATGACCTCGGTAACAGAACAGTCCTTTTCTTTCACTTGCTGACTTAGACCAAAAATTAAATCCTTTTGCTGATTTACCTGGGAAGTTAAGTTTTCTATGAGTTGGTCTTTTTTCCCCATTTCTTCCAGGAGACTTGCTACTTKTTTACCTTCAGCATTCAATTTTTCTTCGCTGGTTCTAACTATTTCTTCTGAGTTATTTATCTTCTCCTGAAGAAATTCAACCTGTTTATTCATTTCTGCAAATGATTCTTCTCTTTCTTGCAAAAGAGACTGTTGTTTACATAATGTTTCCTTAACAGTGACCACTTCTTTTGACAGACATTCAATTTCAGATTTGTAGGTACACTTGATCTTTTCAATATCACTCTGCAGCAAATCCTTCTGTTCTTCAAGTGACTGCATATTTTTTAATTCATTTTTTATGGCATCCATTTCTTTCTGTTTTTCTAAAAGAATCAGCTGCAATTGTTCTCCTTCTGTTGCTTTGCTCAAAATAGTAGCTACCAGGGTGGAGAAATTTTCCAACTGAATTTTAGTATCAGTTAGCTGCAGTCGGGAATCTGAACTCTGTGCATTTTTTTCTGTACATAAAAGCCTACTACTAAATAATGCAGATAAACTTTGAGTTAATTCCTCTTTTATAAGATCCAGCTCTTGCTGTAAAGACTCAATTTTACTATCTTTTGATTTAATTTCACTTTCTAAACTGCTCAATTGCTCACTAAGACTATTATTTTGTAAAGTTGCCCTATCAAGATCTGCCACCCATTTGTTTTCTGACTCGAGCAGACTTTGTTCTAGAGTTTCAAATTTAAGTTCTAATTTAGAGAGTTCTTCACCCTTTACACTAACCTGCATCTGTAACTTCTCTTTTTCTGTCTTCATCTGCAGTTTGACAGCATCTATCTGCATTCTTGATAAACTCTCACTCTTTTCTAGTTTTTCATTAATTTCTTGGAGTTCTTCCAATTTCTTTTGTAAATGATCTTGCAATGCAATGAGTTGTGTGTTTTCAACTGTCAGTTTGTCAGCATCTTCTTGTAATACATTTTTCTCTTTCACTAAAGACTCTAACTGGTGCTGCAGACTAGCTATTAGAAGTGCCTTGTCATGGCAGTCTTGAGATGATTTGGAATTTACATCATTCAACTCTAACTTTAAACTTTCTATGTTTTCAGCTTGTTCAGTGCACTTCACATGCAAAGACTCCACAGCTAATTCTTTTTGCTGTAAATCTTGTTTCCATGTAGTTATTTGGTCTAGTGCTTTTTGGTGCTCATTTTTTATATAATCAAGTTCAACTGTCAAAGAATCAATTTTCTTCTGATTAATTTCAAAATTTTCATTCTTCTCCTGAAATTCCTTAGTAAGATTTTTCATGGCTGCCTCACTTTTCTGTAATTTTTCTCTGAGAACCTCAATCTCACTAGAAAGAACATTAATGTTGCTATCTGCCAACTGTATACTGGTATCTTTTTCCTTTAAAGAATTAAGCAGTCCAGTAATAACCTCTTCTTTTTCACTAAGAGCTGTATTAAGTTCAGTTCTTAGTTCATATTGTGCTGCAATTTTTTCCTGAAGAGATAATAAGGCATGCTCCTTCTCATGGACTAGTTCTTTTGATTTTTGTAGTTCTTGTGTTAGCTCATGTATTTGACTCTGAAGCTGAGAAATTGAACTTATTTTCTCTTCATCTTTGCTTGCTTTCTCATTCAGGGTTTTGAGAAGACTTTTATTTTCCTTAAGTGAAGATTCCTTTTCTAATAAGGACTGATTTATCTCAATTATTACACTTTTCTGATCTTGTATTTCTTTTTGTAGATTCATTTTCACTTCTTCCAGCTCCACAACCTGCTTCTTTAAGACCTCACATTCATTCTCTTTTTCCTGAAGTTGCATCTTTAACTTCTCACTGAATAATGAAATATTACTGACAGTCAACTCTTTTTCTGAAACAAGCACTTTTAATTGTTCTGCTTCAGAGGTTAAAAGCTCTAACTGTTTCTGCTGTGTAACAGAAGATTCCTGTACTTCAGAAAGGTGTGCTTTCAAACTAACATATTCATCTAACTTTTGTTTTAAAGATTCATCCTTCTGTATAATTGATTCATTCAACTGGGCTGTTTTTTCTGTCGCATTTCGAAGCTGATACTGAAGGTCAGAAATAACCTCCATATTCTCAGACAGCTGAACCCTAAGTACATCAGACTCTTCAGATTTATCTTTAAATAACTTTAATTCTTGGGTTTGCTTCTTAAATTCATTTTCTTTCTCCTGCATTGCTTGTCTAAGCTGACTGGTTTCAAAACTGTGCGCTTGTATTTGGTTTTGCAGATCTGAAACAATCTGCAAATATTGCACTTCTCCTGACATTTTACTATCCTTCATTTGCTGAATCAAAACCTCCTTTAGAGAAAGGAGAGTTTCTTTTTCTTCAAGGATGGTATTTAACTTTTCTTTTTCAATTATTAGGCCATCAATTTGGTCCTTCAAAGCTAAAATATTATGACTTTGTTGGGACAAGTGTGTACTTAAAGCAGCTACTTCATCTGACTTTTTCATTACCATAGCATTAACTGTTTCAATGTCTACTTTCAATTTTTCACTTTCTAGAGTTGTTGTATTGACTTGCTCTCTTGCTGAAACAATTTCAGATTGCTGCTGTACCAGCTGTGACTGAAGAACCTCACATTCATGTGACTTCTCACTCAATAAACTTGCAAGATTCTCCTTTTCATACTTAAGCACATCTACTTCTTTGCTTAGTAACTGTAACTGATTTTTTAACCCTGTACTTTCTTCCATTTTTTCTGAAACCTGCTTATGAAACATCTCAAGTTCTGAGCCTTGACTTTTTACAGTCAAGTCTCTTTCTTCTATGCACTGAGATAACAYTGTTTTTTGATCTTTAAGATTTTTAATCTCATCCTGCAACTCTAAAATAAGAAGTTTACTCTCTTCCATTTCCTTACATAATGAATTATTCTGAAGGATTTTTTCTTCTAGAGATCTCTTCTTAGTTTCAAAATCTGAAGTTATATTTTGAATGTGTTTCTCCAGTAGTAAATTCTTCTCCTCGCTATGGCTCAACTCTTGCATTAGGGTACTGCATTCAGATAATTTATTATTTAACATTTCTTCTTTATTTATTTCTTTGTCTCTAGCATCCTTCAGCTGAATGAGGAGTGATTGCATTTGTTCATGCAACTGTTGTGTCTGTTCCTTGCTTTCAAACAACTGATCAGCTAGCACATTACACTCCTTTGTTTTCTTCTGCAGCTGTTCTGCAACTGAGTTTTCTTTTTGCTCGACAAGTATTGAGAGTTGCTCAATCTCTTTTACCAGTGTGTCTTTATCACAGCTTAGCACTGAAAGATTTTTTTGGTACTCTGCAGTGCTAACAGATAACTTATTCTCTATTTCTGCCACAGCCTGGATTTTGTCTAACAATTCATGCTCTTTTAGATCCAGTAGTTTGGATAAACTCTCATTTTCACTGATTAGCTGTAGCTTCTCTTTTTCTATCATATTTATACTTTTTTCCAGATCTTCATTTGCTTTTATTTGCTCTGCCAATTCTTCTTCTTTCCCTTCAAGATCTGCCTGTAATTGTTTATTAGCTGAAGCTTTTTCTTGTGTCGCCATTTCCAGCTTGTTAATTTGTTTTTGTATTTCACTTAATTGATTATTAAGTTCTTTGCAACATGTCTCTTTGGCTTTCAGGTCTCCAATTAATTTAAACTTAGTCTCTTCATTTTCCTGCTCCAAAAACTTAAGCTTCTTCTCTAACGAAATAATCATCTCTTGTTTCTCTTGTAAATCTTTTTTAATTGTTTTCTGATGTTCAGTATGTTCTGTAAGCTGTCTAGATAACTTAACCAATTCTTCATCTTTTCTAGCATCTTCCAAAACTAGCTTGTTATACGAATCTTTAACTGCTTTTAATTCATTTTCAAGAGTCTGTTCCTTACTCTCTTTCTCTTTAAGCAAATTGTTCCATTTTTCCTTCAGAGTATTATTTTCCTCCAGCTGATTTTTCAAATATTCAGCTTCTTTTCTTTGTTTATTCTCAGTTTGTTGTAGCTTTTCAGATGATTTACTAATTTGTTCTTTCAGCAAAATAATCTGCGAGTCGCACTCCATAAGCTTGTTATGGTATGTGACATTGTTAGCCTTGATTTCAGAACGGAGCTCCTTAATGATAATGCTATTTTCACTAATTTGTTTTATTAATTCCTCATTTTCTCTGGTTTTAACTTCATTCTCAATTCTAACTCTTTCTAGCTCCTGTCCCATTGTATTGCTCTGCTCAGAAAGGACAGATATCTTTACGCTTGCATCTCTTATATCAGCTGTTTGTACTTCTTTYAGCAAGTGAGTTTCCCTTTCAGCCTTCAGTAAAGCTTCTTCCATCCCTCGTACTTCCTCCTCTTTGCATTGTACTTGACGCTTCAGGAGGATAACCTGTTCAGAATATTCTGTCATATTCAAAGACAGGACAGACATCTCCCTGTCTTTTTCTGCCAGCATCTCTTTAAGATTATCAATTTCTCTTTCACGTCTCTGGAGATCTTGAATAAGTTGAGATCTTTCCTCTAAATGGCTCGTATTCAATTTGTCAAGCTCTTCGTTTGTCTGGTCCAGATCCAGCTGCATCAATTCTACCACGCCATCTTGTTTTAAAGTCTAGACATGAGAAAACAATGTTAGAATACTTCAAACATACAGTAGAGGGAAAAAGAAAGTTACACTCCACATGTAGAATTATTAACTAATAAATCTCTCTCACTTAATCTCTTAATACCTGAGTAACTGTATCATCATGAGATAATAACGTGGTATCTCAGGATTGTTTTAGCATTCAAAAACATTAGTGTATGAAATTTTTAGCAACTAACAATGTTTTTTGCTGTCATTTAAATGAAACAGGTCAAAAGCAGAACTTTTTTTTCTTTTTACTTCACTTTAATGAGTTACCTTTTCCTTCAGAGTAGCAACTTTTTCTGTTAGGTCATTGATGGCCATTTTCTGCTCAGTGTTCTCTGCTTCATATGTGCTGCATTTCTTTAAGACTTCATTGAGCTTAGTATTAAAAAATAAAGTCAATGCAATAAAATTTATCAAATTACATTTAAAATTTAATACAAGTTATAATATTGAACTTACATAACACTGGAATTTATACCTTGAAATTAACACAGAAGGATCACTTATTGGCTCAATAAAATACAAACACTTTTTTGTAAAACAAAAAAATACTTAATTGTCCAAAGCAACACAGATGGAGTTTAGTGTTGGGTATAAGAAATCTTTACATTCAACTTAAAGTAAAGCAGTTACATGAAGTAAATAAAATCGCTTTCAAACAAAAGAGCGAAAGCCTTCAGATAGGGAAAATAGCAATATTATTGCTGGAACAGAAATAACTTAAATACTATTTAACTTACTTTTTGTTCAGTATGCACCAACTTTTCACCAAGCTCTTTATTCAGAAGATCCTTTTCTTGAAGGAGTTTCCTCAAAGCTTCAATTTGCTCTAGTTTTTCTGTCGTGCTCAATAGTTTTTGCTCCCTTTCCCCAAGAGAAGTTTCAAGAAAGCTATTTCTGTCATTTAATCTAATAAGAAAATATGTATTTAGACCACTGAGAATTTTGTTTTGAAAACAAAGCTTGCTTTAAGCTTTCTAGGCTTATTAACTCCAAACTATGTTCCTAAAAATATAATTATTATACACTTCATATTTAAACTTCCAAAAATAATACAAACTACAAACAGAAGAATTATTATACACTTTATATTTAAACTTCCAAAAATAATACAAACTACAAACAGAAGAATTATTATACACTTTATATTTAAACTTCCAAAAATAAAAAGCTACATACACCAAAAAAAAAANAAAAAAAAAAAAAAAAAAAAAAAAAAAAAAAAAAAGCAGAAGCAGAAATCAAGTAATTAATTTTCAAGCTTTCTATTAGATTATACTCCCTGTAGCTCATTAGGTGCTTAATCTTAAAGCAAAGAAAGCTAATCCTGCATGGAGTTGTAAAGAACATTTGTTTTACCCTTTCAGCTGCTCATTCAAACCAGACATCAGAATCTGATGCTTTTCAGCATCTCGCATTTGTTGGTTACGTAATTGGGTGAGCTGAGTTTGCAAACGTTCATTTTCATTCTGCAACAAAACAACAGTGAAGGGAATTATTGCTCACAAATGTCCAAAAGTAAGAGAATTGAAGTCCTGAAAACTTGCCTCTTTAGGGTATTTACATCCTACGGAATAATAGAGACATATTCTAGCATATTAGCAGATACCAGTGCAAAAATACAACTTTATACGCAAAACAACACACACACACACTCATACTGTGTTAAGGCAGCTTACTTAAGAGGGGAAGATATTGCTCTGAAAAAATACTCTCCATATTGGTTTGAAGACAGTGCCAAAACTGCAGTTTTCTTGGCACATTTTTTTCAGGTTGAAGGAATACAAAAACCTGCAGGAGACTAGAATAATATACGGGCAGTTGTGGAGAAGAAGAAAAAGAAAGCAAGCTTCATTCACACAGCCAGCTTTTTTGCACGGTATAAATCTCCTACTATAGCCAGATACACTGCACCAATTCAAAGGTAAAACCATAAAGAAATTCAGCAACATTAACAAAAAACCAAAAGCAGAACACACATCCAGAATCAACAGCAAATAGGACAAACGTGGCAAACTTGTCACCTCTAGTGAAAATAAGCTAGTACTCTGGAGGATCAAAACACACCTGTACCGCCCTCAATAGCTGCCCTTCTTCCTCTACACCAAACGTTACCTGTATTGAAAGGCTTTGTTACAAGAATCTCAAACATTAATTAATACAATAATGTATTGCATCTTGATATTAATAATAAATTCATTTTTATATATGCAATTTAACAAAGAACTGTGAGGCATGTACCAACGCTGAGAAGTTTGAGAAAGATCAACTATGTCATTTTGTGAAAACTAGGCTTAAAGAGTATCACATACAATTCATCAGTCAAGCACTATTAAAAATAACTTCTAATAAATGTTTTGTTTACGGTTCCTTTTGGTTCATTTTATATATGTGTGCACATATGTAAACATGTATGCGTGCACATATGTATACACATATATTTGTATGTGCATGTATACTTATAAATATAAGAAACTTCAGGGACATAAGAAGAGTGGATTTATGTCAGCAGCAACAAAATCCTGACCTTCTGGATAAGGACCTTTTCAGAGAATTATGAAAATCATGTTGCCTTTCATACACACATTTTCCTACAACAAATAAGAAAGCTTCTTCAAAAACTGCTTCACAATTTCTCTTTGTGTGATGACTTCTGCTTTTGCTGAACAAAAGTGACAGGCTTAAGTGACAGCATGATACACTATGAACATATACTCTATTTGCAAGTACAAATTAATATTGTATTTATAAAGTACAAAACAGGCTTTAGATACTTTTGCTCGTTGAAAATTAACGTTTTTGCATTACTGCAGGCCATAATTATAAGAATATAAACAGAGAACTAAATAATGCTCTTCGCAACAGATTTTACATAACCACAAAAGCTCACCTGAAGAGCCTCCACTCTACCCTGAAGTTGCAATCTGTCTTCCAAATCCTGACAACGCTCTTCTAAACACAGAATTTGTTCCTGTAGTTGATTTCTTTCCAATTCCAACTCTTCAACTACAGTCCGTAAACCTACTTAAGTCAAAAAGAAAAAATTGTATTTCAAGAAAGGTCTTCAAAAATTCCTGAAGTCTAGAAATGGCTTTCAGCTTTACTTTCTCATTCTCATTGATGTTGGGTACATTCAGCTCCCAACCATTTTCAATGGGTCCTGCACATCCAAAAAGTAGACAACAAAAGTATCCCTCACCTCTCAAAAACTAAAATCAACCTGCATAGCTCAAGAGTTCTTATAGAACTTGGCAAAAGTATCCAAAGTACTGTGGCTCAACCAGTAACTTGGCTCGTGTCGCTTTAATCACTAGTTAATCATGTATTGTAGGATCAGATTCTAGAGAGGTATTAATGAACAAAGTAAACTGGACTGTAGCAAAATTTACAAGGGAATCTACTCCAGTTTACCAATAAAATGTAATTTCAACCTTTGCCATAGATGCATTTAAAAAAAATGCATTAAAACACTAGACCTCTGAGATCAAAACTGAAACAATACAACAATGGAATATAATTCTCTTCTGCAACAGAGTCATATAGGTTGGAAACACATTCACAGAAACAAGACTAGTAACTTAAAAACAAATATGATCTTGCCACATAGCATATTTGATGGGCACCAGGGCTCAACTAATCCCAGTGTTCAACCACATTTATATCTTACTTTTAAATCACACTAGGCAGTTCATCCAGCACGCACATGCTTCAAAATGAAACAGAAGAAAATGCAAGCCAAAAAAATTCAACAAAGATTAGAATACACCACAAATGGCTTGTTAGTTGAATTTGAAAACAAAAATAGACACAAAATACAGATGCTGTGCATGCCTTAATAAACTGTCTAGTCGCTATCACACCTGCATTAGGTGAAGTGTACTCTGGCCACCAACCTCCCATGTTTTCTCCTTCAGCTGAATCAGTGCTATCCAAGGTGACATTCAAATCTTGAAAGCATTGTTTTCTATCAAAGCTGTATTCTTCCTATTCACAAAACATGAAAGTGAAGTTTAATTATAAGAAGAGAAGCAGCAAGGCTAAAATACATATTCAGTTACTAAAAGGGTATTTTCTATTAAAAATCCTGAAATCCAGCAAATGATTGTGGTGCTAAAAAAGTACATAGTGTCACTGTGGACACTAGAGTAATTGTCCAGTAGCCAGTTACTGTTCCAGAAAAGCCAAGGTCTCCCACAGGTTTTGTATAGTATCTGCCAGGCCTCTGAAGAGGCTCACAGACATCTAAAGGTCAGTGGATAGCTACCTCTGGATACCTCAATTGGACCTCTGATTTCTACAGTTAATAGGGTCCCCTGAAACTTAGGGTAAAGTAATAGAGCTAATAAATATAAAATTATTCTTCCAATGAAATATAAATGTGACACTGACACCCTTAATTCCTCTTACAAAAGATTATGATTTTTTCTTACAAGTAACATCACYGACTACCTAGAAGAAGACCTGAGTGACCTGATACTATTTAGATACTTCAGTAATGATCCACTGACAAAAAAATTCACAGACTGTATACTTAGAACAAAAACAGTCTTTGCATATTAAACACTTACATAGGTTCAAGCATTTGAATTGCTTCACAGGATAGCTCTTCACTATTTCAGTGTAAAATTGTGTAGATTCACGACTCAAGAAATAAAAAGGTATGATGCCATTAGAGTTTCTCCTCATCTTCCAGCTACATATATGATCCTTTATTTTACCACCAAAAGCACATATTTACATCCATCTTTCAGTTACATGACTCATCTAAACACACGAAGGGCTTAAGAACTTAAGCGTAAAGCACTAAGACTTTCCATGTTATTAATTAGCATACAGGTAAAAACAGACTCTCATATCCTCTAACCCACCTGAAGCTTCCTGCTGGTCTGGTTACTTTTTCTTCTTGCCTGCTGTAGCCTGCCAATTCCTTGAACTGTGGTCAGTTCCTCCTCCAGCTCCTGTTGCCCTGAGACTATGGCTGGATCAGAGCAGCCAGGAAAGAACCAGTCATCCTCAATCAGTTTTGTGCCACAGGAAAGCAATTACATTTATATTAGACACTACGACATAAAAAGAGATCAGGGACAGACTGAAGTCCCTATGAATGACTGACAGGAACAAGATTATAGAAGCAATCCATTGCATTCACCTTGATATTTCCCTCCAACAATGCTATGTAGAACATAAGAATAATGGCTGCGTATCTCACTAGGAAGAAGCAAACTGAAGTCTAACTTTATTTATTCATCAGCTTTAAAAGAAGACTTTATAGGAGAGACTGGAAGAGGTGAGGTTATGTTGATACTAGAAGACTACAACCAGTTAAAATGCCAACTTACAGCTCATTTCAATTCTCCAGGTTAAATTTACCAGGTTAAAAATACCTCATTTGTATAACAAAGCCATCAGCTGAGACAGCTATAACTTTTACAAACTAAACAACCACATGCATTTCTATCACAATGACATGTGTCCCTCAACTTTTAGTGTTAGCTGCAAAGTCAGATAATTTGAGGTAGTCACAAGCATGTGTTGCATTGCAAACTGGCATCAAATCATCTTATGAGATATTAATATCACCCTTTTCAAGGCAAATACAGAATCACTTGTAAATACACACACTAAGTAACTTCAGAATATGAAAGCTTAAGTATGTATTCTGTTTCTTGTTAGAAATTAACTTTCATTTTAAGTACATTCCCATCTGTTTTGTGATATGACAAAACATGTTTGGGGTGACAGATTAGGAAACAGACGTTTCATGCAAAGCAGACAAAACAGAAAAGCCAGTGCAAAGAAATGAAAATAAAGGTGGCTCCATACTTTAAATGAAGAGGTAAACAATCTACATAAATTTGACTTTCAATTTATCCATGTCAATCCACTCTTCCTCACAGCACATAAAAATCAAAAAATGGTATCTATGCATCAATGAGGTAAAAAAAACCCAAAATATTAGGAGGTACAGTCCTACTGAGAATTCTCAGCTTTCATCCAAGCTGTACCAGGATGACTTGGACCACAAATATCATTAAAACACACTCTGGAAACATCTATTAACTGTAATTAGGAGTTCTTCCTGTAATATTTTGCAATTATATATCTAACTTGGTAAAAAAAGTTGGAGGAAAAATAGCTGATGACTTCAAAACACCTTTGGAATAGGACTGCTATTTTACTTTTGGGGTTTAATTACACTGTGGTTTCTCACACTGTTACTTTATTGGTGCCTGTTCTGCACATCTTTGTTTGTTTTCAAGTATGAATTTAAAGTTTTAAAATCATCATATATGTTCCTTCAAAACTGTAGAAATAGGTATCTTTTTGATCCCATGCTCTAAAGCTCTCTTTGCAAGAAATATCATTGTAGTCAGAACAATTCAAGCAGCAAGTGCTTTTTCAGATAAGAATTTGATCCCTTCTTCAAAAAAAGAAACTGAAATTTCTTGAAGTTGATCACCACACAATCTGTTTTTAAGTATAATCATTAAGCATGATACATGGTCCTTTAGTAATCTAAATCATCAAATACTTGATAGTGAAAATAAATAATGAAATTACCACTGTCACATCAAAAATGACAATATCAATGGAGAAAGCATTTTTCTCATTTGAAGATACTAGAAATCAGAGTTTTAGAATAATTTAGAACATTTAGCCAAGTGTTAAAATGCCTCCAGTTAAATTCAGCATTGCTTTAACAATAATTAGTAAGTGAAAATATTTTCTAATGTTTTACAACAACTTAAGGAGCCTTTGATTTGCAGTTATATCTAATGTAAAAACTGAAATATTTTTCAGAGCGCTCTTCTTCTGATACACACTGTATTTAAATTAACTAATTATGTGTCTGCATTTCCTGGTGTGCCTATTCACACCAAATGTCACAATCTTTACTGGTTTGCAGGTGAAACAAGCCAGAGTCTGTAAGTGTTATCGATACTGCCATCCTCTAGGCTTACGTAGCCTCCCCACACATTCACTCTAACACAGAAAATTGCCAGATAGGGCAAATTTCCATTGTCTAGTCCATGCATGGAACGAGTAGTAACATTAAAAATTGCTTAAAATATTAGTAATACTAATGCATGCAGAGTTCTGCAATTTATGGGAGGGAATATAATTTTTTTAAATATCACTGAATTTCAYGTACTCTTAAAGATACCTAAATAAATTGGATGCTTACTTAGTTACAACTAATAGTAGCAAGCCAAGAAATTATTCTTTAATTAAGGTTACAACATAAATATGGAGTCAGCTATTACTATAAAGAAGAATGAAAAAAAGATGATTCAGTTAATATAAATGAAGTCATAAGCATTGCAAGGGGGAAAAAATCAAGATAAAAAACAGCATTTGTTACATGTATTACTAAAAACCACATACCATCAATGACAAATCTTATAAGGTACTGTTGGCAATTTCCTCGAAAGAGGCATCAACAGAAGAAATCAACAACAGTATATTACAAGTTGCCATTGCTGCAGGAACCTGCATGCACAAAACTGATGGGAAACTATGTTCTCACTGGCTGACCAAATCGCAGTGGAGGGTAGGAGTGGAGGGGGAAGGGACGCTGAGTGCTCACCAGGTGCAACGGCAGGAAAAAAAGAAACAGAAAGGTCATGCTAACCCCAAGGGGAAAAAAAAGCAAAATTAAACACGGACTGACACGGATGAAATTTTACAACTGTTATTAATATTGCATGTGGATCTGTAGTTGTCACAGATGARATAACAGGTACTTTTAATGAAGGGAATAGTATTCTCTTTCAATGCCCAAAGCATTACTTGCATAAATCCCTCAAAAAGAATAGACGTGATTCTTAAAACATTTATATGCTTACATACTGAACTTCAAATTGATCACATAAATGAAAAATAATTTAATCACAGATTAAAAGAGACTACCCAAATTAACTAACTGTATTAATTATAATGATAGGCTGTGCACATTAAGATGTGCCATTAATCCACACACAGTTAAATAAAAAGAGAGAAGCTATAATAAAATACTAGATGATATGGAAAATGAACACTAAAACTACCTGAAATTTAAGTTAACTTTTGTAAGTTTTAACGACAAAATGAAGCAGTTCCTATTAATTGTTTTATTATTAATTTAGGAAAGTATAAAACTTGAGATTACTGGGCATATTAATACTTCCGGTAGGTAATTAAMATTTTTATTTATTTATTTATTTTTACCAGCCCCAAACCATTACTAATTACTGTTATTCAGTTTGATCTATGCAGGTGAATCTTATTAACAGATTACTAAATGCTCTAAAAAAGGTTTCTGATTGATGACATTTAAAGAGATCTATATGAACTTGCAACTCAGGCACACTTTTATTAAAAAGCACCATCCTTTATCATCAAGTTCTAACCAACACTACTGTTTCCATTCACACGTGGACAGCAAGCTTCTGAAGCAAGTTCAAGCAGCCTTAAAGAGCAGCAACTCAGATAGATTAAGCACATCTACTCAAAATGATACAAAAGGATGAATGTATGAAATGGATTCAAGGGAACAGGACAAAGTAGAAATTGCAAGCTTAAGCAATTTCACTAGGTATGTACATCTTACGACTACACAAATGAATTATGGTGRAATATCAATTTAATCTCAACTTCTGCAAACATAGGTGATACAATCACCTACTTTTATCGTAAATAAAATAACTCACCTTCTCTCTCCTCTTCAATCTGAGCCATTCTCAAGGCCATAGCGGACTTAACTTCTCTGACTTGATCATGGGACTCCTCTGACTCCGGTACAATCTCYTGCCATTCCAAAAGCTGACTCTGCAATTCATCCACACTACCAGATTCACTGGCCTAACAAGAGAAGTTGGGCACGAAAAATATATTTACCAAGTCCCACTGCAAATGTAAAAGACATTGTAAATTGCCAAACTATAAAAACAGTTTGTATAAACTGAAATCCCATGAAAATAAAGCAGATAATTATCATTGTAGATTAAGTAAAAAGCAAGTCTCACCATTTATAGGTATATGTTTATACATATATATGTAGAATACTATTGTTGGTTGCACTTTTAATGTGAAAAAAAATAAGCCAAAAATGGCTTTTTTAATCAACATGTTTTTGTTGCACGTTTTCATCTTCAACGTCTCATAGTTTGAAAAAAAAAAGGGGGGGGGGGAAACGTTATTTATTAGTAAAAATGTTTCCATCTTCCCATCAAAATTAAAACTATTTCAATATCTTACCCTGCAAAAAACACTCCAACTTCTCTAAAAAATTAAATATTTTGGGGGAGGCAAAATACATTAATCTGTTTTAAACTAGTTCTGCTGCTAGTACAAAATTTCTGCAATTAATGTATACATCTAAAGCATTTCAGTAAAATGTTTTGATTCTTCTCACTTTGTCATCTGGATACGGTACATTTGTTAAGATTTTTGCTGTTAACTACTTGCTGAAAGCTATCCAAATTGCATAGAAAGTAACAGCATCATTTAAAAACTTATGTGAAATACAACAAAATAAATAGTAAACTGTTAAGAAAATGTAATTTAAGGTATGTGAAAAAGTCCGTAGAAATCAATCTTTAATGTAATTCAAAGTTTGTTATCCAACTGGACAGTTGCTGACATCATGTCTGCTTTGTATATTAGTGAATTAATTTTCCACTACAAGATCCAGCTAATACACTTGAAATTATAACTAGCACTGTTTGAGCTAATAAATCATTCATATAAATCAATTTTAAGCAGTTAACCTGTGAAGCAGCTCTCTTTGTAACTTGGTCAAGGTCAGCTTGCAACTTCCTTTGCTGCTCTTCATAGAGTTCCAGCTTAGTCAACAATTCTTCTACAAAAACAATATATTAGGTTCATTAGAACACAAAACTAGTAGGAAGATCAGTCAAAATTTGAAAGTAACATTCAAAATTAAAATTCAGGTGAGGATTCATTTTAGCTGAAAGACCTCTGCTGGACTATGCAGCCCATCTAACTACTAAAGTGATTTCTTGATTATTAAACACAGATGAATGCTTTAAATCTAAATAACTAACAACTTGGACTGGTGGACTGAAAATTCCACCATCTTCAGTTTACAGAAAGGGAGATCGAGAAAATATCACAACATGCAACAGAAAACCCCTTACAGAGCTTCATTTTAAACCTAGTTCCCTATCTTGGGTTTTAAGCAAAAATTCTCTCTCAAATACCTGCACAAGGAAAAATATTTTAGATAATTCTTAATTTACTTAAACGTTTATTGTAATACTCTGTCAAATCTTCCAAATATGCTTGTTCTTGCTTTTCATCCTAAGAAGATGCCTTTTCCACTTACTAGAAAAGTTTATACACATTGTGCCATGGCCTAAGMTTAAACACATCAAGGGCTGAAGTGTTATGCACAAGTAGATTTAGGAAAGGAAAAGCTGACTTGCAATTCTGCCTTAAGCATTCTATGCTACTGTTCATATTTGCATGAAGTTACTTCATAATCTGTAAATAACACAAATAAACAAACAAAAACAGGAAAACACTTTAAAAATTATTCCTATTAAAATGAACATAAGAAAACCCATTTATCTTTGTCACTTCATTTTGAATCATCCTCAGCAGAAAATAATTATGATTTATTTATTTATTTTACCATTTTGAGTTCTGATGTCATGGAATGACTGCAGTTTTGACTGTAGTTCTTCCTTTTCAGTTTCTAATTCTGAGACACGGTTGTTTAAGGCAGATATATCATTATTCTTTGATGAAAACTAAACCGGAAAATAGTTAAAATGCATCAAGATACCAGAAACACAGCAAAGTCAATGCAACTTTTTAAATGATTTTTTACTAAAATTTTAGAATAGTTGTTTTTCTGCTATTTGRAAGTACAATAAACTAGTTAGTCTCTAACAGATTTACTCCTAATCCTAGTAATACCAGCTGGTACYATTTTTTATTGAAGCTTTCTCTCGCATCAACATTTAACATCCATCCAAGTTTCATATATTTATTCATATGTAAGGGTACTTCGAAGAAATTCTTTTAATATTCTATTCACACTATTCGCATTATACACATCAATACTTTTTCCAATCAGATCTACAAATACAGCAGATTTAAAAACAGGCATTTAATATTAAATACAAAATGTTACACATACATTTTTGAGTTCATCCTCCAGTTGTTTGATTCTTGATTTAGACCAAGCCTTCATTTTCAGAAACTTAGCTTCAGATTTGCTGGCCTCTTCTGTTTTCAATTTCACTTGTACTAAGAAACAGACATAAAAAAAAATAATTACTTTAAGCCCTAGAAAGATTATTAATGCAATTGGAGTACTTTTCAAGATCTATGTTTAACTCCATTATTAACAGTAATTAACATTTGTATAAGACAATTTAGATTGCTTTTACATTTAGAGAAAAAAAACATAACACTAGGAAACACAGGGTGAAACTTACAGCTTATGAGATTATTGTYACACAACAGCCTACATCATCATAATATTTGAGTACTGATACTTCTAAATTAGCTTAGCACATAATAGGTAACTGTGGAAAAGGAACCCTTCATATAAGGACTGCATTTAAACAGGATACCTTCTAATTCTTCCATCTTTTCTTTGGTTACAGACTCCAGATCTCTAACTTCTTTTGAGTTATTCTGTCCATTACTACTTAATTCTGCCACCTGCTTCTTAAGCTGAAAAAGGGCCTGATCTTTCTCTTGCAACTCAGTTTCATGTTTTTCTTGAATTTCATGCAGTTCAGCACTATATTTCTCCTGAACTTTTGTCATTTCAAGTTCGTGTTTCTCCATCATGTCTCTTAACTGGGCCCTCATTACATGTTTCTCAGCATCTAGTTTAGACTGGAGGTTTTCTTTTTCAGACAGAAGACGTTTCAGGTTTTCATTGACCTCCTGTTTAAAAAAAAAAGAAAAAAAATCTCTTTTATAATTTAATACAATGTTTTTTTCAGTACCACTGTCAAATATTAGATCTGTATTCCTATATACCTCTCCAAATGCTATAATCAAAAAAAAAATCAATGCTTCTGTTGGTCACCTGGCTCTACCACAAATATCTCATTTGTGATTCTACAAGGCATTAGCTGAGACTCCGACAAAAGGACATCACGATTTGAGTCAAAACTACATTCAATCTCTTCCACAGGTCATATGGAATAAACAAAGAATGTCTGGTTCTATGCAATATAAAAAAAATGGAGGATCTCTCTAATAGTGATACCAAAGATAAAGAACGCTGGCTACAATTCCATCCGGATGCTGTTACCTGCCTCTTCAAAAATTAAAGGTAACTGTGATCTAATTCATCTTTAGACTGTTCTGTTGCTAGTTCTCTTTTCTCTCAGAACTGGACACATTACTCCAGATGCGGCCTTGCCAGGGCTGAGTAGAGGGGGAGGATCACCTTCACATTAGTTATTTTTAGATATATAAAGAGGCAGAAAAGACTGCGGATCACTGTAATGGAAAAGTGTACTCGTATTAGACGTGCTGCACAAAAACCACTTTCGTGATACATAAAACTAGGTATCATAGGAATACAAACTGTCCAAAAAGGATGAACATTTTCAAAATATGATTAAAACTGATTATGTAAATATAGGTTTCTAGCATTTTTTTTTTCTTACTACTAAGGCTGAGGTTGCATTTCCACTTAAACTGCTTCAAATTGATGCAGCCATAGTCCAGCTTTCCTCCTACCCACCCCGAAGTTCTGTTTCTGTTCCTGCTATCATTCCTGCAGTACTTCCGTGTAGAAAGGTATGTCTAACCTAAACAAAAATCTAACTCAGAAGGGGGGGGGGGACAGCAGTGTAAGGCAAAGGCCAAGAATGAATGGAAAAGACAAATTAAGCACAACTGATCTAGGCTTAAGTTGTCTTGGAACTTAACTATCTGAGCAGGACAGTACTAATCACCTCTACCTGCCTACGTAGTTGAAACTATTTYTAATAGATTTTGATTCTGACAGCCCTCTTAATAAGGTAAGAATTTGTTGAAAAGACTACAGCTAAAATGCTGGACTTAGCACCTGTTATTTCCCAGACAGGCTGTAATGTGTCTGTTTCAGCAAACAGTCCTAAAATCTTATCTCAGAGATCACAATGTCCATTTTCTACATTGCTGAACTGAAGTAGCAGCACTCAAAGGTTCATACTAGGTACTTAAATACAAAGAACCTTGATAAGCTTGATTGCTTTTGCAATCAGTAGAAACACTCCAAAGGAAAAGCACGCTGGCAGCAAAACATTCTCTTTGAAAAGCCTGTTTTGGGGTTCACTCCTGTAGCTAATTAGAGAAACTGAAATCTTTGACAGCAAAAAGCCTTCCTTACATGGCAAATTCCCCAAATGAACAAAGACAAGCTAAGGGTGTCATCTGACAGTGCTATATTTTATGGGCTTTACTTCTTCTTCAAGCTCATTTCCTAACTGGAATTCATATYTGATTGCCTAACTCTGGTTGCATTTTTAGCACATGTCAAAGTCTCCCAGAGCACTGAGTAAACACTTCACGCAAAATTATCTTTTGTACACAAACAAATAGTTTTTTGAGCTCATAACTGACCAGACGAGTTGAGTGGTCTGTATAAGCTATTTCTTACTTTCAATTGCTGGTCCTTGGCATCCAGTTCTTTTTGCAACATATCTATGACCTGTGTCCTTCCCAGCATGACTTCTTCCTTTTCATGTAGCTTCTGTTTCAAGGCCTTCAGTAGCTAGCAAAAAAATAATCAATAAAAGTTAAAACTTTCACAGAATGATAGAATGGTTGAGGTTGGAAGGGACTTCTGGAGGTGATCTACTCCAACCCCCTGCTCAAGCAGTGTCATCTACAGCATGCTTCTAAGGATTGTGTCCAGACAGATTTTGAATTTTGAGTTAAGGAGACCTCTCTTGGTGACCTGTTCCAGCGCTCAGTCWCCCTCACAGTAAAGAAGTTTTCCTTCATGTTCAGATGGAATTTCCTGTGTTTCAGTTTCTGCCAGCTGCCTCTCATCCTATTGCTGGAAATCACGGAAGAGTCTGGCCCCATTCTCTTTACACTCTTCTTCAGATACTCATTGATAAGAACCACCTCCCTCCCCATGTCTTCTCCAGGCTGAAGAGTCTCAGCTTTCTCAGCCTTTCCTCATATGAGAGATGTTCCAGTCCCTTAATCATCTTAGTAGCCCTTCATGGGACTTACTCCACTAACTCCATGTCTCTCTTGTACTGGGGAGCCCAAAACTGGACACAGTACTCCAGATGTGGCCTCATCAGGGCCAAGCAGAGGAGGAGGATCACCTCCCTTTACGTGCTGGCAATGCTCTTCTTAATGTAGGCCAGGATACCATTGGCCTTCTTGGCCACAAGGGCGCACCGCTGATTCATGGTCAGCGTGTTGTCCACCAGGGCCCCCAGGTCCTTCTCCTCCTCTCTCAGAAAAGAAAGAAAAAGACTTACCTTTATTTTTTCCCAACCAGATATCTGAATTGTGCCACAGATATGACTCTACATTTCCCACGGTTCACCAAGTCAAAGCAAGCTACAGTGTTTCCAAACCAACATACCTGTTCTAAGTCAGCACTTGCATCAGATTTAGCAGCTAATTTAAAGAGCTCCTGTTCATGCTTTTCTCTCTGTGCTTCCAGTTCCTTTTCCTTTTCCTGGATAATATTTTGAAACATACGAACCTGCAAACATATAGAAATTAAATATAAAACCAGTGCATGAGGATATATTAAAAGTACACTCAATTGTCTAATTAAAAGTACAGTGAGATAACAGTCTACCTTAAGTCTAAATTTTGCTTCCACTTAACAATCTGTACAGTGATTCCGAAGTCAGTAGTGCATGCAGATAAACCCTCAACTTCAATGAAATTTGTCTTAATTCTGTAGTAGCAAACTTTAAATGAGAAGGATCGTATTGTTAAACCTTGTTAATATCACAAATCTCCATTTTCCCTTCTTGGATGCTACTACTGTGATACTTAATTCATTTCCAAAAGTTCATGAACCACATCCACATCTAGCATGTTTCTATGATTTAATCCCAAATGGCAGCTTTGAAACCTAGTTGCATCCCCCTCAGATAACTGTATTCTTCTTCCAGTATGTCTTAGTTCGTAATTTTTTATAAGAACTGGATATAACTTTGAGGAACTTGCTTATGCTATTTTAAATAAAAATTCAAGATTCTTTTTCAACATAAGCAGTTTTTCACATAAAGCCCAACCCAGATTTCTATACAGGTGAGTACACTGTGCTCATTAAGATATCTTTTATATTCTCCATTGTTTCTCCTCCTTTATTTTCTGCATCAAAATTAATACCTTTTTGCCACTAAATATGGGCAGTCATGTTCAGGATCAAAAGTAGTATTTTTGACACAAGTAAGTAAACTCAAACATCAAATGATGTGAGCAATACTGAGATGAACAGTTTTATACAGGGTAGAACTTAAATGCTGAAATGTCAAGCACATTACATTGAAATCTAAGACTTAACTTTAGAGGGAGTTGGAAGAGCCTCACAGCACGAGGCAATGGATGATGTTTATCCTAGCTCCAATTTTTTTTTAGTATTATTTAAGAAGTTGTTTGTCCTGGCCTGTTTACCAGCTGCTGGCTTTTTGCTACAGAAGTTCCCCATTAAGTATACCAAACTTTTCTGACTTTTTCCCCCAAAGTCAATCAGGAAGAAAATACAATTTTTTCAGTTTTTCCATGCTCAAAAGTGTGCCAGATAGCTCACAGCACAAGTGAAAGCTATCTGCCAATTCGCCATATTGTGCTAAGAATAGTTACAATAATCCGAAAACACTAGTAGCCACTGCATGTGTGCATTTTTGGCAGTACAACTTCAGATGTAATGAAATAAGAAAAAGAGGTTTGGAGGTTGTTCAACTAGAACTCTGCACAACTCATTTCACTGTGCTACACGTTAGTTTCTCCATTCCCATCTATAAGCCACATCCTTGAAGTCCTGCCTCCCAGAATGCTTTCATCTTTAATTATTGCTCCAATACAAAATACCTACTGTTTCATTAGTCTCATTTCATCTAATCACCAGTTCAATCTTCACTCAAGAATCCTCCAAAACTAAGAATAGCATTTCTTAGTGAAGATAGCTGTTAGTGAAGATAGACAGAAGTTCTTGAGATAGTGACACCACAGAGAGGATACTACTTCTTCCACCAAAGAATGTTACATTTTTACAGTGGATTTACTTACATTTTCCATATATGTAGCTTCCCTTTCTTGGAAACGCTCTCTTTCTTTATTCTGAATATTTTTAAGACTTTCAATCTGTTCCTGGAACAAGCTACACTTTTCTTCACTGTCTCCAACCTTCTTGGTAAGATTCTGAACCAGAATCTGCATGCTTTGTAGTGATGATTCTTTCATGGACAGCTGATTCTTCAGAATGCAAACCATAAAACAATTAGAAGAATGTACCCAGAAAACAGACAAAGTAATCACCATGAAGCCAACTACTAGCGCCTTCTTCAGTTAAAGCATTAAAATCTAAATTCAGGTCTGCTTTTGAGTGAAATCTGTCAGTAGATTCCAAAGTAGATTTGCAGTACTAATAATACTGCAAAACATTTCAAGACTTTCATATAAATGATTCTGGAAAAGAAGCAAACAAATGCAGATCTATTAATGTAAATGAAAATAATCAATAGATAAAATTTTATTCACATGAATAACTGCAGAGGATTTGTGCTTCAGAGCAGGATCCATGTATAACACATCAGAATTTGCAGATTCCTTGAAACATCTATGGAGATTGTATAATTGAGCTTCTAATATGATACCTTCAATTCTTCATTGGGCAAGAATATTTCACTGGCAACACCACCTGATCCACATGCTATCTGTAAATCAATGATATAGGCATCTCTTTCAGCTAACTTCTTTTCCTTTTCTGCTAGCATGGCATCCATTTCAGCCCCTCGACAGTGCTGGGCCTCCAACTCAGCATTCTGAAAATGAAAAGGTGGCATTTAACCTATATATCTATCAGCTACAGTACAGAAGACAGGATTGCAATGTTTATCTCCTCATTGCCTATTTTAGGATACTGAAATAGTTAAAATCAAATTTACAGCCTGAATCTATTTTGATTCTTTCTAAATATTGATCATGTTTAATTACTGAGCCTCTATCTCTCTGAAGTACTGTAGCACTCATATTCATGCAACTTTCCAGAGTCAACAGTAATGTCCACAGATCACTACACAGAATAGCTATAAACCATAAAATTAAATCATTCCTTGCTTACATTTCTTCCTGTTATGACTTATTTTTTCCAACAAGAAAAACAGAAGCAAAACAGAATTTTCACTCAAAATGAGAGATTCAAAGCTAACATCAACCCACAAAGTTCACATTTTTGTTCATCTATTCCATTTATGTTCAAATTACTACAAAAGCATACTTGAGGTCTCAGTGTTCACTGAAGGCATAAACAACAGAATTCTCATTACACTGGCCTAGGCAGGTGGTTCTGTCTTCTCAGTAGAGAACAGTCTCAGCATATCTGTCTAATCTTTAAATATAATCCTAGACCACGAATGTGAAAAATCATACAGTTAGSATCATATAAAACACCACCTTTTTTTGCAGCTCTTCATTTTTTTGTATAATCTGGGATTCTAGTTCTTCAATTCTCCTTCTCAGCACTAGTATTTTCCCACGATTTGCAGCTGCATTTTCTTGGTCACCATCTCTTGATGCCTGCAAAGACCATGAGTTTTATATTTTGTAATTAGGTAATGGCTGACTCCTGCACTTCTATCTATTCAAACAGGACTCTTGAAAAAAAGTGTGATTTACTCACGGTTCATGTTTCAGTTCTCTTACATTTTAAGTATTCCAAGTAGAAACTAGCCAAAGCAGAAGCAGTATTTATATCAAGTTCTAAAGATCTAGGGAAAAATAACCCTAGGCACCAGTACAAGCTGGGGGCTGACCTTCTGCAGAGCAGCTCTGCAGAGAAGGACCTGGGAGTGCTGGGGGATGACAAGTTGACTATGAGCCAGCACTGTGCCCTTGTGGCCAAGAAAGCCAATGGTCTCCTGGGGTGCTTTGGGAAGACTGTTGCCAGCAGGTCGARGGAGGTGATCTTGCCCCTCTACTCAGCCCTGGGGAGGCCTCATCTCGAGTACTGTGTCCAGTTCTGCACTCCCCAGTACAAGAGAGACTTGGAGCTACTGGAGAGAGTCCGGCGGAGGGCTACAAAGATCATCAGAGGGCTGGAGCATCTGCCCTATGAGGAACGGCTGCGAGAGGGGGGAAATCTTATCAATGTATGTAAGTACCTGAAGGGAAGGTGTCAAGGGGAYGGGGATAAACTCTTTTCAGTGGTCCTGTGTGATAGGACAAGAGGCAATGGGCAGAAATTGAAGCACAGGAAGTTCCGCCCAAACGTGAGGGGGAATTTCTTCCCTGTGAGAGTGACGGAGCACTGGAACAGGTTGCCCAGAGAGGTTGTGGAGTCTCCTTCTCTGGAGATACTCAAGGCCTGCCTGGATGCAACCCTGTCTAACATGCTCCGGGTGACCCTGCTGAGCAGGGAGGTTGGACTAGATGACCTCCAGAGGTCCTGTCCAACCTTACTGATTATGTGATTCTATGATCTTCAAATTTTAATTATTAATATAATCACCGATGTAAAGTGGACTGAAACATGCAGCGAGGGCATACAATTCCTCTGACAAATGTAATCTAATCAAGTCAGAGGAACAAAGAAGTACTGGGGAAAAAAGAACTTTTCTTTAAGTGCAAATTAAACAGCTCCAAAGCACAACGTTTCTAACCAAAACTCATTATGTACAAATACTGGGTTACAGAAATTATTTGCCTTTATAAAATATATCCAAATCCAATTGTGAATAATATGCTTTACTAGAAAAATAGATCATAAGCATAAATAATTAGCTACTCCATGCTTTGGAAGACATGTTGGGACGCCAACAGATTTCAGCATCTGTCCCATTTTTGGGGCAGATTTCAGCATTTGTCCCATCAAATGTCCCACTTCAGCATCTCTTTAAAAAAGTGGCCTTAAGCACTAAAGCCTCACTGAAGTTCTTTTAGAAGCTATATGAAAGTATGTTACTTTAAAGACATACAAGTCTATTCAAACCTTTCCATTACTAAAAACAGATCTGAAAATCTCTGAACTTCTGTTAGCTGTACAACACCGGTCACTTAAATGAGAGATTCTTACATATTTACATTTTGCTATCAATATCATTTTTACCATATTTTTTATCTTGGATATTAAATTAAACAAGTTAGTTCTTTTCTCACTTTTTCTCATCAACTTATCATCCTCATTCACATGTGTTAAGAGTAAAGTTTGAGCTGCAAATATTAAAGACAAAGGTTAGTTAAAAAAAAAAGTTACTGAAAGATAGCAAAGAGAATATACAATTTTTTAAATTACTATAAAAAGATAGAAGAGGAATGAGTCAGAAACACAGAGATGGACAAAGAACACCCGTGCACCTTACCCTGATCCTAATTTGACTCAGCTCAAAATTTAGACTTCAGTTCCATGTTTTGGTACAACACAGTTTTTTGCAGCATCAGAGAAATGATGCCCTCTTTCAAATGTGAGACACTTACTTTTTTTTGCTCTGTTTTTGCCTCTAGGCCTCCTGATGTCGATAACTGTTTCTTAAGTTCTTCCAATTGTGAGGTTAAAGATGCAACCTTGGCTTTGTTTTGCAGCTTTACTTTGGAAAGCTTGGCATCAGCAGATTCCTTTTCCTCCTACAAACACCACAGTAATGAAGGAATGAAATTAATATGTGAACAACTGCATGCTTCAATCCTCCCATTAGRAAAAAAAAAACAAAACAGGAATCTGAAATAATTACCAAAAAAACTTTCCTCTAAAGAGACATTACTATAGCCTGTGCTATAGGTCTGTGTATATAAAACAATCTCCCTTTCATGATTTAAACTTTCTACACATGGATATTATTATTGTATAAACTCCACGGCACTATGATGTAACAAATTCTTCTATTTTTTGTTAATAATACAATGTCAAGGCTTACATTTTAGCAAGTGCATTGATTTAGGATTCTTTTATTTTTTGATGCCCAAAGAAAGACAATTTCGTAACGCTACAATAGTATATATATTTTTTTTAAGGAAGAGCCTTAATTTAATTCATTAATTTTAGAAAATTTCATATGTTAACACTTGGTTTTTACTTTTCACAGAACACAATTTCTAAAATGCATAAAAAATACTCTGTTTCAGGAACAGAACACACTTACTGCTGTTCAAAAAAAAAAATCACACAGAACGACAAATCCTCAAATGTCTTCAGAACATTACACACAAATTCCTTCTAGTAATGCCAGTCAAAAGCAGAGGATAATATGTAGTACCATTAATAATACATGACAACTACAATAATGGAAGGAGAAATGAAGAAGTATCTACAGAAACTCAGTTTGAGGTAAACTGGCATTCTACTAAATGTCCAGTAATGACCTGGATCATATTTTTCCATAGACAGCCTAAAATGACCATGAATTTCTCTGAAAGTCATTCTGCAATTGGTATTTGTCCCTTATATTTTTTAGATGCACTTGTTCTTACAAGGGACACATGCTGTTTGTGTAATACCCAAACTGGGTTACAGTTTTAGAAACAGAAAATGCATTGGCAAAAAAACATAATGTCCAAGAAACATAACCAACTAACTGTGAACACTGTTTCCCGTTTTCCCGCTGTTGACATGCCTGGCAATAAACTTGTATCTAGGAAGATGACTTAAGTCTTTTTCTTTTCTTTTCTTTTCTTTCCTTCTCTTTAAATGGTCCCTTTGACAAGCAGACACACACAGTACCTTTAACTGCTGGTCTTTATTGCGAAGCGCCGCATCCTTCTCTCTGACGAGTTCCTTTAGCTGTGCTACCAGCTGCTCAGTCCTCGTCAGTTGTTCGGTGAGATCAGCCACCGACATGCTTCCCACGTGCTCTGAGCCAGGAGCCTGTAGACATTAAGTTCATTTTGAAGCAGCAAAATGCACCATTTTGCACTCTTTGTGCAAAACCTGTCGTTAGCACATTCAAATCTTATTGGAGTGCCCTACTAAAACTTACACATACAATCCAGACAGTTTTTAGCTAGTCTGACAGATACAATAGATCACATAGAATCACATTTAAAAGATTTTATAACATAATAAYCTGATTTCTTCTTTGCAAAGGAAATCTAACAGTTTAGTCATAAAACTATGCTAGTACATTTCAACATGCTAAAACAATTCCTGCATTTTCCTATCTTCAAGAATACCTTTCAGTACCTTCCTTTTCCTCATCTTTATAAACTCATGTCTAGTCTACGAATTTTTATGAATAACAACTATTTTCCTCTCTGTCTTCCTGAAAATCATCTAAGTCCTGTGCGTATTAATAAACAAAATCTTTCAAGAACATCTGTTCCATGAAGGCCTTCTAATGTAGCTTAAATGTTCAAGGAAGAAGCAGAAAAACAGCATTTTTCACCTTTGCATCAGTAAGTTCTCATAAAATAAATTTGAACACAATTACAGTAATAGATCATTTAAAAAAAAGGGTGGGGGCTTCTTGATTTTGGAGGGTTAAAGAAAACCATAAAAATAACAAATAGTTGTACTGAATGATGACTGATTTTATGTACAAGGTCTACTTTGCTCAGAAATACTGCCACAAGTCTAGCAGAGAACTTCCTTCTGATAATATAGAATTATAAATCTTAAAAGTTGAGCTGGAATATTTATTTGTAGTACAGCAAAACCATCAAAGCCTGTAGGTATTTATAACTGAGCTTCCTCATCTATTGGATTTTYATCATAATTTCCAGTAATAGCGTTCTTGAACTTACTGGGGATAAAATATTTATATTGAACATATTATACATGAAAAACACAGTTGCAATAAAGTTTATGCAATTTCAACAGATGTTTTCCTAAAGCAAGATAAGCACAGCAAGGAGGAATCAAGCAGTTGCATTACACATGGAGGATTAAACCTCAAGCAGCCTGGAAGCAAGAAGCCAACTTGACTTCGCATCCTAACACTGAATCTTGATAAAGCTAGTTAAACAGCTTCCTTATAAAAACCAAATATGATTAGTACATCCTCAAATTGAGATGCTCTATTTCAAAAGAAAATGTCATTTTAATAGTAATTCAATACTTACTACTGGTTTTGAATGAGAATCATCTCCACTACCCCATTTCCACATAGTATCAAGATGGCTATGAAAAAATAAACAAAATAATATCACAGTAAGTATCAGTGACACTCAGATAACTAGTTAACTTATACTGCTCTCCACATATTTTAATGTAAAATACTTGAAGCTAACTCAAAATGGTTGTTAAAACTCTGACAGCAACTCTGATTGCTCCCATTAGTAGTTGCTGGAAAACAATAAAATTCATACTGTTGTGTATTATGCCTTTTCTAAAAACTGCAAATCAGTTAAGCGTAAATACTATAAAAATAATCTGAAAACTAGTCTCAAAAATAAAAAAGTCATGAAGTATTTTTCAGCATTGGTGCCATTTCCACAGAGAGAGAGAGAGAGAGAGAGAGAGAGAGAGAGAGAGAGAGAGAGAGAGAAGAACAAACCATATACAGCTTGCTAATATCTAACGTGACCTTAAACAGACTCCACTTGCCATGGCTGTATGACAGGGATTATGTCAATGCGTATTTCTACAAAATCATACTTAAGAAATGAAAACATTGAAGAAGTCCATACTGCATTAACTGCTATGTAACTGCTGCATATCTGACATGTGAAACAAAGGTTGCAATCCTTGACATCATGGATCAACATCTGAAACATCAGCATCTGAGGCCCTGGGAACAGCACGTGTTCATTGCTTCTTTTGTTCAAAATGGAGCACCACAAATTTCTAAATGGTACCGAAGTATTGGACTTGTACATAGCGACACTCTTTGATCATGGCAAGCTGTAGTTTCACAATAAACCCAAGRAAGTGCCAGAGTAATGTTTTAAAAAACAAAATCTCAAAAACCAAGTAGGTACAAGGCAGCTCAAAGCTTAAGTGAGACCTTTACTGAACAACAATTACAAGCTTGGACCAGAAAAAAAAGGGGGGGCAAAGTCCTTAAAACAGCTCATGCARTATCTTTCAAATTGTGTATTGGAGATGTATATTAAGGGCAGAATAACATATCTTGCTCTACCTCTGGATTATATTCCAAACGGCAGCATGAAGTGAGAAGCCAAGCTGTAACTGTTCAATAACTCTCACTCTCGACTAGTAATGTCAAAAAAAAAAAGTGTCCCTTCTAAACTGCRTTACTTTCTTTTGAAATATGCAGGCACAGGGTATCAGTTAACACTACTGAATTTGGAAAACAGTTTATAATAAAACATTAGCACATAGTTTATCTTCAAAAGTATGCAGAATGATAGTAGAGGCTGCTTTTAAAGCTGTTTATCATTACAAAGCTAAAACCAGGATTCATAGGCTGATCACCATGGCCTACGTTATCTACAAGGTCAAACTCAATTATGCTAAAAATCTTTTCTACTGTGAAAATCAACAAACCAGGTACAGGCATGGGGAAAGGAATTTCAGAACTTTAAATAAACATCCCCCCCATTAATTCCTCCAGAGCCATAAGATCAGATCTGCTCTCAGTAACAAGCTCTATTTCCAGATACATAATGGATACATACCTATGTACAAAGAGGACAGAATGACTCACTAAATATAATGTGGTGATGCATTTAYATTTTACTTATGAATATTTTAGCTCATTTCCAACTTTGACTGATATAATCACTTTGATTCATTTCATGTTCCAGTCTTCCTACCTGAATATCTTACTACTTTCCAATGTGTTCTTACTTATACTAGGGATTCACTGTTGACAAGTTCTCCAGATCAAGCTGGGAAACCAAACTGAACAAACTGGCTTTACTCAGCATGAAGTCAACCAATAATGGGTTTTGCTTTCCTTCTGGGATACAGACATTAAAGTGAAGCACTGAATTTGCTGCAGCTGCAATCTGAAAACTGGAATACTTCATTCAATCCCTTCTCCTTGCAGTACATCATTTAACAGCTTTTTTTTTTCTTTGGGTCACCTAATCACCACTTTCCCTCCTTTGGAGGCCTATTTCCGGGGCATAGCATTATCACTCATTCAGTGCAAGAGAAACCTCTTTAGCCTGGGGAAGAGAAGACTGAGGGGGGATCTCATCAATGTGTATAAGTACCTGAAGGGAGGGTGTCAAGGGGACGGGGACAAACTCTTTTCAGTTGCCCTGTGTGATAGGACAAGAGGCAATGGGCAGAAATTGAASCACAGGAAGTTCCACCTGAAGGTGAGGGGGAATTTCTTCCCTGTGAGAGTGATGGAGCACTGGAMCAGGTTGCCCAGAGAGGTTGTGGAGTCTCCTTCTCCACAATATTCAAGGCCCACCTGGATGCAGCCCTGTCTAACATGCTCCGGGTGACCCTGCTTGAGCAGGGAGGTTGGACTAGATGATCTGCAGAGGTCCCTTCCAACCTTACTGATTCTATGAAACAGTGAGCCTCAAGGATCTACGGTTACTTTCTCTGAAGTTTTCTCAGTGATAGATAATTTGCCGTTTCCCAGCAAGTTCAAACTCCTCACCTTCATCTTCATGGTTCTACACTACCTCGTCACTGTAGTGATCTCACCCCACTCTTCCTCTTATATAATCTACTGTATCAGTATCATTGATTGCCATCCACTAYGTGCTCATTTCCTTTAATCTCTTCTTCATTAAAGAGCAACAGGCAGGATACTCAAACCTTTCACAAACTGTGGGAGATGTAACAGGTCTGCTTAACTTCAGGGAAAAATTTCTCCTAATGCTTAAAATACAACTTTTGGTTCTTCTCACAATAGGGTGCTACCAAAATGAAAAGTCCCATATGCAGCAGTGCTTTCATATCCACCCATTCCCTTGTTCCAGCACTAGCCACAGCCCAATACACCTTAAAGCATATGATCACATGTTCATCTGGGTAGTTTTCAGCCAGTTTGCTTCCCTGAATGGGACAACACAGGGCCCAGCACAAGGGTAATGATGAGTATCACAAAACGGTGGATGGATGGGAGGACAGGACACATTTCAGCAGTACCTTACACTTATATGGTCACAGAAGCCCCCAGCTTGAGCATGAATAATCAACATGGTAAATTTCTGGGCCCTGTAAAGCATTTACCAAGATGACTTTCTGAACAGAGAAAGAGCTCACCAACTTCCACAGAACTACTCATATTTGCCTAACTTGCCCCTCATCTGTTCAAAATCATTCTGATATAAAAATAGCTTGAATGAGTAATCGTTTGAGTTCTCATTAGGAAGTCACTGCAACATTAAGGTAAGGTAGTGAAGCCAAGGTATGGCTTTTCCCCTTCCTTTCTAGAAATAAGGCCTATGAGAGGGATACACGGAGGCAGACCTCTCCTCCTACTATCAAGAATGGTAAGGGTAGTTCCCTTTCTCTTGTCTTCATGAGACTACAGCAGAAAAACAAATATTGGCACAGGTGTGTGTAAAAACTCAGATGAATGTTTTAGCACTTAAAGTCTATTTCCTGGAATAATTTTGTTTGAAACACGCAAGGCGAAAGAAATTTTAATATATTTATTTTCTCATCTTACATGCAGGAGACTTCTTCCATCCACAGATCTCCCTATTTGATAGCTTGCCAAGAAGCTGATTCTTTTGAAGAATTAAGCTAAACTTGTTCTCAAATGCTTTCAATCTCTATTACTTACAACCTCCTGGATAAGAATTGCACAAACATATGACACGCAACGAAGAAGAAAATACACTGAAGGCCATGTTAATCGGACTACGAGCAGTYTGTAAAATTAGTATAAATGCATGTTTATATAGCTGCTATGTCTCTTACGAACACTGTATTTTTAAATATTAAATATGCTGAAAATATTGATTATGCTTTCCCTTAAAAATAGAACTTCTCTTGCAGCACGTACTTTTTACTGCGCATCAGCAGAGAGATAAAGTATCAGCGCGCAGCCCGCGGCGCGGGGCAGGTGCCGGCGCGGCGCTCGCAGCTCCGTGCTCCGAGCTCCGGCCGGGGGGCGGCACGGGCCCGCTCCGGCCGCTGGTTCTTGGGCGGAGAAGCCGCTCGTGACCCGAAAGGCGGGCGAGGAGCGGGACGCGCCGCGGGGACGCGGGGACGCGGGGCCCCCGGCCCGCCCCCCGCGGCCATCGCTGCGTCGCTACAGCGGCATTAATGTGCCGCCCACGAACGCAGACGAAAAAAGCCCCGGTCCGCTCTACCGCCGGCGGCGGGAGGGCTCCGCCAGCGCCGCTGCCCTCCCGCAGGCCCCAGCCCCGCCCGGCACCCGCACCGGGCCGCCGCCGAGGGACGCTCCCCGGGAGCGCGTCTCGCTCCGGCTTCGGCAGGC